>NC_135503.1:80335111-80635111 GCF_052857255.1 Amblyomma americanum | reverse complement strand
TTGCTACGCCTGTGGCGTCGCTGGTCACGTGGCTCGTTTATGTCGCAGTCGTGACCACCGTCCCTACGATTATAGGCGCGAGCCGACGTACGGCCTTCCGCCGTCGTCCTCGCCTGTGTCACACTAGCCGCCCCCGGATTCTTCTTCTGCTAGTTACCATCCCCGCTCCCACCGCTCGCCGTCTCCTGGCCGCCATTCCCGTTCTCCGATGCTCCGCCGCCAACCCGCCGGCCACGCGGAAATCTAAGGGCCGCAGTTCCGGACGCAAGAACTGCGTCACCAGCGACTCACTCAAGACCTGTTTCTGTGCGTGTCAATTTTGTTACCGTGTTCTTTGATGGAGTCGCCGTGCAAGCACTTCTTGACACTGGCGCAGCCGTTTCCGTTCTCAGTCACACCCTCTGTCGCAGACTCAAAAAAGTGACGACGCCTCTTCCTGCCGTTTTTCTCCGCACCGCCAGCGCTCAGGACATTCGACCGCGAGCCGCCTGCATCGCCCGCCTGCTCATCGTGAACATTCCCTACACAATTGAGTTCATTGTCCTCACCCGCTCCTCTCACGGATTGGGACTTTCCTCACATCACGCCGTTATTGACTGCGCCCGTGCTCAGCTTTACTTGTCGCCTTACAGTGACGCTCCCTTGGGCGTACCCGGTGCTGCTGCCGCTACTGTGGTCGTATCAGAGGACACAGACATTACGTCTTTCTCTTCTGTGCTGGTGCTTTTTGTGTTGCTCTCTCAGATGCAACTGTCACTTATACCCGCTCTTTACGATGCTCTGACCAGAGGTCTGTTTGGCTGTCTCATGCGTGCTGACAATTGTTCGTGGCTCCAGCGCTCTTTATGTGGCCAACCCGTTCTCCTGCCCTACCACTTTACTCCGTGGCCAATCACTTGGTAGTGTTGCCTTTCTCGATCCCGCCTCAGCATACCCTCTCGTCGATAGCACGGTCGGCATTCACGTCAGCGCCACTACGCCTTTTCCCATCACCAATCAGTCTTCTGTCGATATTTTTCACTGTTCCGTCGACGCCGCCCTGACGTCTACCCAACGAGACCAGCTTGTCACCGTTCTGCACCGTTTTCAAGCTTCGTTTGACTACCAGCTACCCTCCTTGGGCCGCACGACCCCCTTTACCCACTGTATTGACACTGGAAGCCATGCCCCCCTTGCGCCAACGTCCGTACCGCGTGTCAGCCGCTGAGCGCCGCCTCACTGTCGAGCAAGTGACCGATATGCTCAAGCGCCACGTGATACAGCCGTCGCACAGCCCGTGGGCATCGCCAGTGGTCCTGATCAAGAAAAAAGCCGGTGCCATCCGGTTCTGCGTTGACTACCGTCGTCTGAACAAGATTACACGCAAGGACGTTTACCTTCTCCCCCGTATCGACGATGCCCTCGATTGCCTGCAGGGCGCTGAGTTCTTTTCTTCATTGGACTTGCACTCCGGTTACTGGCAGGTGGCGATGGCGGAGGCCTATCGCCCAAACAACTGCATTCGTCACACCCGACGGGCTCTATGAATTTAATGGCATGCGTGACTTTTGTTCTACGCTGGATGTGCGCAAACCAGCAACCAATATTTGGCGGATAGTTAGAGGTATGCGCACGCCACTTCAACAACTCCACCCCTTCGCTGCACTCTCCCTTCACGAACAAAAATCTACAAAAGAAGTCTCAGAAGAATACTGCAAGCTGCTGTCGGCGGGGTCAGGGCATTCGACACTCTCCGCAGATGGTCAAAGAGACATCCCAAAGGCGGCAGTGCCAGCGTTAGACCTGCCTTTCACAATGGAAGAACTATCCACAGCTATCGCGGAGACAAACAGGCACACGTTTCCGGGTCATGATGAGGTGACCTATGACGCCATTGCAAAGCTACCCCACACCTCCCGTCTTCGACTCCTGGAGTATTACAATTCTTCCTGGATGGCTGGTGAGGTCCCCACGGAATGGAAGCTGGCGAAAATCGTGCCCGTTTTGAAACCCTGTAAGCAGCCAACAAGCTACGCATCATTCCGGCCCATTGCCCTACTGAGCTGCGTAGGTAAGCTCATGGAGCGCATGATCTGCAAGCGCATGATCTGCAAGCGCATAACTTGGTTCCTAGAAAGCCGAAATGAGTTCCCCCAAGAAATGAACGGGTTCCGTCAAAACAGGTCTGCGACTGACAATATCATCGCCCTCGTCTCATCAATTGAGGAGTACCTTCATGCTGGGTACATCCCAACAGCCGTTTTCCTAGACATCAAGGCCGCATTTGACTCCGTCTTTCACCATGCAATTCTCGCAGCCTTTGGCCGTCTTGGCCTTGGAGGAAGGCTATACAAGTGGATTGGGCATTATTTAAAAGAACGACAAATTTTTATTACCACTCCAAACGGTCCAACACGCTTTCACGCAGTGGAGAGGGGCGTACCACAGGGAGCGGTGCTCAGCCCTCTCCTGTTCAATATTGTCCTTATTCACATAAGAAGACACCTTCCGCGAGGGGTCCACATAACAATTTATGCTGATGATATCTGCATCTGGACCGCGTCACGTTCGCGCTATATTACCCAGCAACGTCTTCAGAGAGCACTATTGCACATTTCGATGTACCTGGCTTCCAGAGGTCTTCGTCTCTCGCCAGAAAAGAGTGTTTCCATGGCGTTTACAAGAAAAACGATGACCCGATATCCGTTGCTCCTAGGCGGACGATCGCTGCCATATGTGCGATCTCAGCGATTCCTGGGTGTTGTAATCGACTATAATCTGTCATGGTCACCTCAAATCAAAACACTCCGTGCGAGGATTACTGCAGCATCGCAAGTGTTCAGGTTCATGGCGGGAACAAGGTGGGGTAGTAACTGCCGATCAATGCTTCTGCTTGAAAAAGCCTACGTTGAAGGAACCTTGCGCTACTGTCTACCAGTGCTTCAAAGATTATCTACATCAAGCAATAAGACTCTCAATGCCGCACGGAACAACTGCCTGCGAATATGTCTTGGCCTCCCAAAGGGTTCCTCTGCATCAGGAACAGTAGCGGAGGCAGGATGTCTTCGACTAGAGGTAATTGCCGCCCAGGAAACTATGCGTATTCATCTCCGCCATGTCCTGCAAGGGAAGAAGCACTTCCTACACCGTGTCCACCTAACTCACAGCAACTCTAGCTTTGGCCAGGCAGTGCAGCTCCTGCCCCTTCCTACTATTAATCAGCCTCAGAAACTACTGCCTCTGGCCTTTCCTCCATGGACACTCTCTCCTCTAAAAGTGAAGAAGTCTGTTCCAGGTGTGAATGCAAAGAGCCGCATGCCACAGGCAGCACTTCTGCAAGCTACTCTCGCCTACTTAATCGAAGAATATACGCAGCACACCCATATCTTCACCGATGGTTCAACTACTAAAGAAACTTCTTCTTGTGGCCTTTATGTGCCCTCAACAGGCCATGCCCTTTCTTACCGGCTGCAGCGGAGGACCTCCTCTACAACAGCTGAGCTTCACGGCATTAAGAAAGCTGTTTCTTACATCCTGCGCCGAACCGCCGGCCGTTGGGTTATCTTCACCGATTCAAATGCATCTCTGCAGATCCTGGCCAACCTGCTGAAGAAAACGAATCACCAGCCAGTTTCCCTGGACATTGGGTATATCCATCATTTAGCTATTGCCGCAGGCCACTGCATAACATTTCAGTGGGTACCTGCTCACTGTGGCATTATGGCTAATGAAAAAGCAGATGAAGCGGCCCGTAAGGGCCATCAACTTCAGAGATACATTCGAAGTTTTCTCACGAAATCTGATGCGTCCCAAATGGCTAAAAGTTTTGCGTACGAAGAAACGTATCGGCTTTGGAGTTTGCCGACACATCAGTGCCAATTTCTTCACTCAATCGACCCTCATCTTAGATCAAGACTCTCACCCAGAATTCCTCGACAACTCGAACACTTTATCACCGACTTCGTCTGAATGCTGCATATACAAATGGCCTGCGATACCGTTTTGGACAAATGAACAGTCCGCATTGTGACAACTGTGCTTCGATAGAAACTGTGGAACATATCCTGCTTGAGTGCCCTGCGTATGCTAACGAGCGTGCGTACTATGAACATTGCATGCAGAAGCTCTGCCCAGTGCCCCTAACAATGGACAAAGTTTTAGGCCCCTTAGCCTGCTTCAGGCAACAGAGACTTGCAATGAACTTTCTTTTTACATATTTAAAAGACATAGGACATCTCGATAAGCTCTAAATTCACTTGCAGGTTACCTTCATGCATTCTTCTTGCAGTGAACTTCGTCAGCCCATTCGTCGGACTATGCACTCCATCATTCCATAGGTTACATCAATACTCGCCACTGCATCCTTAGTACCCATTTCATGGCTGCATTTTATCTTCGTTTTTTTTTCACCTCTTCCGCGCTGCTCTCCTTCAGTCTTTATCTCCTAAATTCTCCTCCCTACGCAGAGTAGCATGCCAGCGATATTGAAACGCCGGCTAAATTCTGTTTCTTCATTAAAGAGTCTCTCTCTCTCCCGCCACATTCGAGCGCATGATGGACAACATACTCCGAGGGCTCAAATGTCACACATGCCTTTGTTACCTACACGAAGTTGTGAACTTTTCTCCGGACTTTTCGTCGCACTCCAGCGCCTTGAGACAGTTCTTCGCTGCCTGGCCGACGCTGGCCTCCAACTCAATTTGGAAAAGTGCCCCTTCGGAGCTCAGCAGCTCACTATTATCAGACATGTCGTGTCGAAGGATGGCGTTCTCCCGGACCCGGCCAATTTGCGAGCTGTGGCCGATCGAATTTCCGAAGCGCACTTCTGTAGAAGACCTCCACAGCTTCGTCGGCCGCTGGTCCTATTTCCGCCGCTTTGACCGCAATTTCGCCACTATCATCGACCCTCTGACCAAGCTCCTTTCCAGCTGCGACCTTTCAGCCTGGTCGCCAGCCTGTGACGAAGCGTTGACGGCACTCTGTCGCCTCCTGACCACTCCTCCAATTCTGCGTCACTTCGACCCTCGTTCTCCGACCGAACTGTACGCCGATGCCAGCGGCGTCGGCCTTGGTGCAGTACTCGCTCAGCGCAAGCAAGGCTTTGACGAATGCGTTGTCGCTTACGCTAGCCGGATACTCACAAAAGATGAAGCCAACTATTGTGTCACCGAGAAGGAGTGTTTAGCCATCCTTTGGGTGATCGTCAAATTTCGTCCCTACCTGCACGGGCGCCCTTTTGACGTTGTCACCGATCACCACGCCCTCTGCTGGTTGTCCTCTTTGAAAGATCCCTCTGGTCGACTAGCGCGCTGGGCTCTGCGACTCCAAGAGTACGAAATTCGTGTTATATATCGTTCCGCCCTCAAACATGCCGATGCTGATGCCCTCTCACGTTCCCCTGTACCATCTGATGCAGTGCCTTGTATAACCGCCCTGCCTTCTTTGACGTTTAAGTCCGCTGATATGGCTTCTGAGCAACACAAAGACCCATGGATCACTTGCCTCTTAGTCTCTTATCTGGCCAATGGTCTCGACGTCCTTCCCGTGCTCTCCGTCGTCAGTCCCACCATTTCGCCGTCCGAGATGAGCTCCTTTACCGCCGCAACTACCTCCCGGATGGTCTCAAGTGGCTTCTCGTCATTCCGACACATCTGCGCTTCTTCATTTGCTCTTCCTACCACGATGATCTCCAGTGTGTCCATGCGGGATTCTTGAATACCTTCACACGTCTACGACAGCGGTACTACTGGCGTGGGATGGCCCGTTATGTCCGCCAGTTCTTTCAGTCCTGCACCGCATGCCAGCGACGAAAACATCCGCCTTGCCGACCCGCCGCTCCTATGCAGCCGCTGCCTTGCGCAGCGCAGCCCTTCGAGCGTGTTAGCATCGACCTCTACGGCACTCTTCCCAGCACATCAACTGGGAACCGCTGGATTATCATTGCCATCGACCACCTTGCGCGATACGTTGAAACGTCGCTTTTACCAGCCGCTACAGCCCATGACATTGCATGCTTCATTCTCCATCGCATCATTCTTCGTCATGATGCGCCCAAAGAGCTGCTCAGTGATAGAGGTCCGGCCTTCCTCGCTGATGTAGTAGAAGCTCTCCTTCAGGAATGCAACATCGTTCACCACACCAGCACCGCCTATCATCCCGAGGCAAATGGCATGGTTGAGTGTTTTAAACGCACCCTCGGCGACATGCTGGCCATGTATGTTGCTTCCGACCATTGTAACAGGGACGGCGTTCTCACTTTTGTCACATATGCCTATAACTCCACTGCTGAAGCCACCACCGGATTCTCTCCGTACTTTCTCCTGTACGGCCGTGAACCTTCTTGCACAATGGACACCATTCTACCTTTCCGCCCATGTGCTTCCGAATTTACAACTTTTTCTCAAGCCTCAACTTCTGCCGAAGAATGCCGACAGCTTGCCCGGTCCTTCACTTCTCACGCCCAGCAGGAGCAGAAAAGCACCCGTGATCCCCCTGCACTTCCTCCCGCTTACCTTCCTGACTCTTTGATCTCGCTCAGTCTGCCCTCCTCAGGTCTCGGCCTTTCCTCCAAACGTGTTAGCAAGTAGCAGGGACACTACCGCATTCTTCAGCAGACATCCCCCTTAAATTACCTCACCGAACCCTTACTCCATCCTCTGATCATCGTCGACAATGCCGCGCCATTGTCCACACGACCCGCCTCAAACCATATTACGACCCCGCCGTCGTCACCTTGGGGTCGCCATCCTGGCGACCTAGGGGTCTCCAGGATGGCGCCCTTTCGCCCGGGCGGAATTGTAAGACTGGCCTTCGGCTTTGGAATGTTCAGATGCTGGCGCTTAACGACGACGACGACGAGAAGCGTCGAACGCTCCGAAGCCCTTGCGCCGAACGCTCCGTCCCTCGTGCATGCTCCGGACTGACCACTGCCTCTGGTCTGTGCCTGGACTGTACCGCTGATTGTTTTAGACGCTGTGCTTTGCAAGACGTTCCTTATTACACGGAAATTATTTGGAGGCCGGAGGTCTACGGTTCTGATAGGATTTAACGTTTCTGCGTTGCGACTGTATCCAAAGCTCTAGACACGGACGTGACTTCGACCACGTGCTTATCAACAGCTCCCCAAACACAGCTGCGCAGGAGAATGCGCAGCCGGCGAGGTACACGCTGAAGTCCAGATGAAATAGCTCTTTTTCTTCGTCCTGGTCCATGCTCCTCTGGAAGAGTGGTTTCTCGGAAGTGAGCTGCCAGGCCATGCTCCGCGATGGCCAGAAGAAGCCGCTGGTGTTGGTACCTGTGAATATGAAATCTGGGTACATGAATTTGCGAGGGGCTCGTGTAAGGGCAGACTAGTTGTTACGCACGAATAATGCTCCCTGACGCCCCCTCATAGCCTTGGGTTGTCTTCCATGGTGAAACTGCTAATCACTACACAATGCATACTCCTCTCAAAATCTAAAACAGATAACAGTGAAGCACGTCAAAAAGACTCGTCACGGACCGGAATTTCGCTTTTGCTCGCACTCCAATACCAAGTATTAAGAAGCCGGGCACCCGCCAATGTTTTTTGTGAGGATTGAAGCACTGCGCTTTGGCACCAGGGCCGTGAGGCATCTACACATGTGTGCATAGTTTAAGCTTTTTGCTTTAATTTCATGTGGTCAAAACGGTATAGCGTGTTACAGCCATACACTGACAAAACACGCGTGTAAGTGGGATTGGACATCAAGGTAGAAAAGGATATGAAAGAAGACGGACACTAGCAATTGACAATGAACTTTCACTCGGGACGTAAAGAAAACTTAGGACAAAAACGTTACTGGTGGTCGTACCCTTTATCAGGCAATTATGCGTGTACTCACAGGTACCCTCAGAGCGTGGGGGTGGGGGGGGGGTAGCGGTCTCGGTCTCAAAGGAGATGCGCTGGACTCAGCGTGGTAAGCTCAGCCAGAAAGCAGGTACCAAGGGACAAGGGGTGGGGTCGTTTGGTGCCCAGCTTTCACCGGGCGCAAGCCAGGGAAAGGGTCGGAGCCAAAGGGCGACAAACAAAACAAACTTTACACAGCAAAGAGAAGATACAGATGATTTCATGAGCAATCATGCGAGCAATGCAAAGTAATTTACAGTACAGTGCAACTCGTGAAATTAACACTCGAGAGAGAGTATAGTACAACAAAATTCATTGCTTCTAAAGTGCGCTAATACAAGAGAAAGAGATAAATAAACAAAACACAATTTGTTCACTGGGCACTGCGACAGTCCGACGACCATAGGATCACGACAGAGCCGTCCCGCAGGCTGGCGTACGCTGCCTCACTGGTCTGTGGCAGGGCGAGTGGTGTTGACCTGGGAGTTGAGCGGGCGCGCCTTTCTTAAATTTGAAGGGAGGCTCGGGCTGTCAGACAGTGGTCAACGCCTTTCTTACGACTATGCGGGCGCGCTCCGCGTCTGTTCGTTCTTCGCGCCAAGACAGGCGCTCAAATACAAACAACACCAACCGTACGATTTCCTTGTCACGGTCGCGCAGGGTGCACGTCGCCATTTTTGTCAGGCGCGGAGACCGGCTTCCAGAACCTTGCAGGGTCCACTTGGAATGCGCCGCCTCCGGCGCGCGAACGAAGTGGATAGGGCATCACTCAGCAAGCTCAAGGCTATGGCCTCTATGCCGGAAATCAGTACAATTTACAAAAACCTTCATTATCGACGGCGCGCTCGGCCATGTTTCCTTTGGCACCGGGCCAACGAGCAACTTTACAGCGCAGCAACACACACAATAATCGTCTTTCAATCGGCCAGTTCCTTTGCTGCTAAGCATCAATCCCCAAATTAGTGGTCTCGCGAATTGAAACCGGTACGTCATAAATTTAAACATCCTGTTTGGTCTTCTGTGTCAGGTCTCAGAGGTTTGTGAGCAAAAATCAACTGCTGACTGGAGACAGAGGCAGTCGTTGGGTGCGAAGCGCAGAAACGCGTCATTAAGCCCTGATATCTTGGGATACAAAATTAAAAGGTCTTGTACGAAGCTATAGGCTTTCGTTTTTTGAGTGAACGTGTATTTGGTAGCACTATAGGAAAACGAGGTAGTGGTAGAGTATTGGAAGGTCAGGAGAAATGTAAACGGAGCATGCCTTCTAAACTCTTTTGCGAGTTCCTAACAGCAGCTGCCAGCAATGGTATATGCATGATGGTTGTGGACGTTCACCTAGTGCGCGTTCGCATGGACAGACGATTATTCTTAATTCCTAATACGGAATACGGAATTGCACTTTAAACGGAATAGCTTGCACCGTTTACTTATAAGCCCCCTCTACAAATTGCGAGGAAAATTGTTTTAATTTGTTAGTTTCACGCGATAGTGCCTTCGAGAGGAACTTGAAACTCTTCCGGTATATTAACAATGGCCGAGTATCTAGTGCTTGTTCACCAACATACGCACTTCACACATCTGCCGTATCTTAAAGGGCAGAGTGGTGGGGCTCAGCCGGTTTCGAAAGCGTTGCTACCGCGCGTTGTGCCGGCAAGCAATGCATGTGAGCCAGAACAACTTACACCCATCTCTGTGGCTTGATTACCTTCTCCTAAATCGCATGTCTACACTTTCCATTTCTAATACAGATATTCGCTGGAAGACAATGTCAAGGAAATTTTTGTAAGCCCCGGGAAAAAAATGTGCTATAGAAATCAACGAAGGAATTCAGTTTACGGTAAACCTACTCGCATAAAGGACTCTGCAGCAGTTTATATTTATAAAACGACCAAACGAAGCACAAGAGACAATTTCGCTATTTCATCCTTGTATCCTTCAACTCCACTTCTTAAGTTGAATGAGAGTGTAGCGACCCACCCAAAAGGACAAAGTGATCCCTGCATGCGCTGGCGAGAACGTTGGGGAATTTGGCCAGGGCCGGACTCTGCGGCCGCCGCTCCACAGGTATCTACTCTCCGGCAGTCCTCAATAAATACTGCCGCTGTCGCCTTCCCGGCCGACCTCTAGATTGTGGTGACACGTCGAGCCGCGCTTTTTTCCGCAGCTGCGTTCGTTGATGGCGGGCTGGCAGGACCCAGTTTTCGACCCGCCGCTTCCGGCGTTTCGGCGTCAAGGCATCGGCGGGTGGTTCGATCAGTTTAAGGCTTCGCTGCACCTTAATGGCGTTGCTATCCAGCCGTTAAACACGCACTCCTCTTCGATATCCTCCTGCCGAGCCTGCTGCGCCGACTCGCCTGCCCTGCCTTGGGTAGCAGGTCGTCCGACGAGCTGCGTGTTCCCATTCTGGCCGATTTCGGCGTCTCCAACTGCCCGCTGCCTCTCTACGATGGAGCAGACCCGCTATCAGAGCCGCAATCAGCTGACCCAGCACCAGCCTCACTCTCGCCCACGCAGCCTTCGTCAGAACCCTGCCCGCCTCGGCAGCCCCTGGCTGCGTCCCCGCCACTCCTGCCCAGCATCTCCGGCCCGGTCGTCCCGATTCACGACACACGAAGTAGGCTCAACACCAGCTCCACACACCGCTCCTCACTGACGTTGTCCCCACCGCCTCCCGACGACAAGACGGGCTCTGCACAAGCATGCATGACTCTCTATTTTCGGCATCCCCGTCTGCCTCGTCACAGCAGCCAACAGCCCAACAAGCCACTGCAGCGACGTCGATAGCGCGGCCAGCTGATGCTAAAGAGCTCTCGGCAAAAATAAAGCCTGCTCTCCACACCCACAGCGCCTCCAAAGGTCCGAAATGCAGTATAAATCACACTAAGCAGAATAAGAATGTCAAACCGGTGTCTGCAGTGCCAAGCATGGCGATTGTCACCCACCCTACTTTGCCTGACAAGGCCCCTAAACCGGTGCCAGCACCCGTCCTTTAGCCAAACCAGGCCTCTGAGATCCTCTCTGCCTTTGTTAGAATCTTCAAAGACGCCTGAAACCACTGGATCGGCCTCCGCCAAACGTAATATTGACGGCAGCCTACCGCGCACAACCTCTCGTCCTCAGCAGATTCCGGTTACACACACAACACAGTTTCAACAGCCGCCGTCTAGCAAGTTGCCTCAGCTGACCAGGCCCGCAGACGTGCACCCGGTTGCTGCACCGGTGCCGTGGCTGCCTCCGATTGCCGCTACGTCGCCGTCATCCTCCTTCATGAAAGGCTCGGCGCCAGTGGCAAGGGCACCACTCGTGCGGCCGCCCGCTGCGTTTAATGCAATTACGGCTGGCTTTGCGCATGTCCCAGGAGCCCCATGCAGTCCACCCCCAGTCTGCCTCGTACCTCGCGGCGCCTCCCGTAGCAGCCAGCCTGGTTACCGAACCGCTCCGTCCGACAGCAGTTGCGAGAATCTCACGCCCGGCAGCCCGCCTAGCTGCCCTCAACGGCCACTGCACGTTCCTCGACTCCCTCTGAAAGCTAGGCCGCAGCGCCAAAGCGAGGGTCGCCCGCCTGAGCCACGCCTTCGGACCCCGGACGCCCTGTTCGGTTCTGTAGACTAGACCAGCAATTTGTTACCACCGCTTTGTGCATCACATACGTGCTCCTCCATGTGCCGACTGATCGTCCAAGGTCCGCCTCGGCTACTACTGGCTTGGCATGTACAATTTTGTTTCGAAATACGTCATTTCGTACCTCGAATGCTAGCGCCACAAGACACCCACTAACCGTACTGCTGGCGAGTTGCAGCCGCTATCTTGTCCACCTCGCCCCTCCCGTACACTGCTTCTGGCAAACGATGGATCATTGTTGCCGTCGATCAGCTCACGAGGTATGCTGAAGCCGCCGCGCTTCCTGCTGCCACGGCACAGGATGTGGCATCATTTCTTCTGCATCGGTTCAACCTTTGACGGGGTTCCCCTCGTGAACTCTTCAGCGACAGAGGACGCGTCTTCCTATCTGATGTCATCAAACCTGTGCTCCGTGAGTGCAACGTCATCCATAAAACTTGCAAGCCTACCACCCTCAGAACAACGGCCTCAGTGAACACTTTAACCGTACTCTGGGGGACATGCTGGCCATGTATGTCGGTTCGAACCACACGAACTAGGACCTTATTCTCCCTATATTACGTTCGCGTACAATACTGCTACGCAGTCTACAACCGGATTTTCTCCTTTCTTCCTTCTTTATGGCCGACATCCTTCGTTTCTATTGATACTGTTCTCCCCTACCACCCTGACACATCTGAGTGCACCACCGTTTCCGAAGCTGCCAGGCACGCTTGCCGCCAGATCGCCCGGTCGCTCACGACAGCTACCCAGTCCGTTCAAAAAACCCGCCACGATAAAGATCAACCTCCCCAGCATTTCTCACCTGGCTCTTTTGTATGGCTGTGGATACCTTCCCGCACTCCGGGCTTCTCCCGGAAACTGCTCGCTAAATATCAAGGGCTCTATCGCATCTTGGAGCAAACATCTCCGGTCAACTATATGCTTGAGCCCCTCACGTCGTCACCCGATCTCAGACGCTGCGGCCGTGAGACTGTTCATATCCAGCGCCTCACGGCATACTACGAGCTCACTGTCTTGTCCGCCCCTTAAGTCGCCAGGATGGCTGCTCTTCTGTCCGTGGGCCATTGTAAGGAAGACGACGGACATACGCGCGAGCCGCATGGCCATCGCCTGGTGCACGCTCCTGGCTGGACTAGCTGCCCTCAGACTATTGTAGGCTTAGCTTCCGTTTAGAAGCTTCTGCGAATAAACCCATTTTTACACATTATTTTATTCGTTCACGAGATCCAAATACATTTAAAGAGTATAGGAAGTACGGATATGCTTTAACGACCGAGTTAAAGAAAAGCAAAACAGTACTACTACCAAAATCTTTTTGAGAGCATATATAATAATCAGCGATGAAAATGGGAGGTTGTAAACTCGCTAACTTGAAGAAAAAAATGCTAGGGATAGCATTACGCAGCTCGTAATTGATGGTAGAACACTCATTGGGGAAAGGCTAGCTGAGGCAATTAGCATACACTTTGTGGTTTCTTGCTCCTACGATATCACGAATGCAACTGTCCTAGACGACCGTATGCCAGTGGACACAGTATTGAGTCGCTTTCTTTTCCTGAGGCCTACTGATCCAAGTGAAATTTCAAGTATACTCGGCAAGCTTAAAAACAATTTATCTTCAGGGGTGGATGAACTTGGTCCAAATGAAATAAAAATAGTATCGCCTTTTATATTTGAAGTTCGCAGCTACATAATAACCTCACTCTAATTACAGGCGTATTTCCTAAACAATTAAAAATTGCCAAAGTCTCTGCAATATTCAAAGGAGGTGATACAAATACTTTGACTACCGGCCTATTTCAGTACTTCCAGCAATATCTAAAATATTTGAAAGCGTCATTCATGAGACACTAGTTTTATTTTTTGAAAAGCATCAGGTGATAACTCAATGTCATAATGGCTTTCGCAAGCATTGGCCGAAAGAACACGCTCTCGTACACATCAAAGACAGAATAATTGAAGATATAGAATGTAGAAAATATACACTAGGTTTGTTTTTAGACATTCAGAAAGCTTTTGATTCCATACAGTTCGATTTACTACACAAAAAGTTATCAAGATACGGTGTGCGAGGTATTGTACTAGAACTTCTAAATAGCTATCTGAATGATGGTTATCAGTTGGTGAAAAATTTGATTTCATTCATGGGGCTTAGCATCCCAAAGCTACTCAGGCTATGAGGGACGCCGTAGTGAAGGGCTCCGGAAATTTCGACCACCTGGGGTTTTTTAACGTGCACTGACATCCCACAGCACACGGGCTTCTAGAATTTCGCCTCTATCAAAATTCGACCTCCGCGGCCGGGATCGAACCCGCGTCTTTCGGGTTAGCAGCCGAGTGCCATAACCACTGAGCCACCGCGGCGGCTAGTTGATAAAATTAATGATGCCGTATCAACACTCGCGAAGCTAAAACAAGGAGTACTAGAGAGTTTCAGGAAAACTTGAGCTGGTCTGTACACATGAGAAACCTAAGTGTAGAACTTGCCCACACAGTTAGTCTTTACAACATATCTGCGCTCATACTTCTCTGGCTGAAAAAGAACATTTATTACTCACTTTTTATTCCAGACTAACCTACGGCTTAATGGTTTGGGACACTACTACACAATAAAATTATGCTAAGTTGATTACTTTGCAGAAGAAAATCCTGCATTGCTTCGAATCTCATCATTGCAATGCACAAGACTTAAGAACCGCTCCTCTGTTTAAGAAACATGGTATCCTAAACACAGACCAGTTATATTATTTACAATCACTGCAAGTAGTATATCAGAAGAAACTGTTCGGAATTATTGACTCGGAAAACGCTGAGTACCTTTTGAGGCAGCGAAAACATCGAACACCAAAAATCCGAACAAATTATGAAAGGCAAAAATGGCATATGAAATGCTTCTGATCTTAAACAAATTTGAAGGTAAGCTAAACTTTGAATGCAAATTAAAAGAATTTAAACGCCAGCTTAGAGAGCTATTGTTATCTTGCCAATCTAAGTATAGTCATAACTGAACAGTTTTTTATGTTTTACTGTCCCCTCACAAAAGAAACATAAAACTCTGTATAACACAAAATGACTCTATAAATTGTTTTTATCTTGATTTTGTGTCGTTTCGAGCAATATTTTTCAGTTTCACCGACAATTTAAAAACTGCATTATATCTTTTTGTATGATTTTGTACAACAGCTGTTTGTGCTGTTTTATTCATGTAATTTGCGTAGCGTCCTATAAAGCGTGATTTGTGTTTCATTTGTGTGCAAGACTATATGCGATAAGTTTATGCACAAGTGTGAAATGTTTAGTTTTTTTATCTTTTGTGATTACAGGAGGCACACTTTATTCTTTTGCTCTAAGATTGGCATTCTATTTGTACCGTTGTGGACTGTTTAGAGTCAGGGGCCTCGCCAGGCACCACCAGCCTTTAGCTTCTGTCCCTGCATCAGGCTCTGTGTTTCGTATGATGCTGAAATAAAAGAATGAAGAAAAGGCGGAGCACCACAGCCCGCTCAGGCCAGTGCCCAGGCAAAGCCTCTGGCAGGGTCATCCCCGTCCTCAGCAAAGGCTGCCCTGCCAACCGTGAAAAAGGGCCCGCCGGCGTTTCAGCCGGCCGCCCGCAAGGCTTCCCTCAGCCGGCAGAGGCCTCTAAACCGCACACCCACGGGTCTCCGCGGCCGTCCGGGACCTCTAGTAAGGCAATAAACACAACTCAGAACTCACCCCCACTACAGTGGTGGAACAGGGCCCCCATTACAGGACCCTTAAACCCTGAATAAGTTTTTAGCTCCCTCCTTAAAACTTATCCAACATGACATTCCTAATTAGCTAGAACTGCTGAGGACTTAAAAAAAAGCTACAGTAATGTGACTGATCTTTTAAACTCTCTTTCCCCTGTGGCTTTATGTCTACAGGAAACTAACTTAGGTTCTAAACATACAAACAGCTTTTTAAAAAAAAAAAAACAGTCTTTCAGTGCGACCGCGAGCAAGCGAGTAGGCTCTCTGGAGGTGTTGCTATTATCATCCAGACTGGTTTTGCAACCTCTGAAACCAAGTTTAAAACTTAAATTTGAAGCTGTTGCAGTCACTGTTATCTATTTTAAAACTATCACAATATGCGCCATATATCTCGAGTCACACCAAACAGTTGCACTTCAGGACATAGAAACGCTTCTAGAAGAGCTACCGAAGTCGAATCTCTTACTCGGGGATTTTAATGCGCACTGCTCTTTCTGGGGAAGCGAAGAAACTAACACTAGAGGCCGCGTTTTAGAAGATTTTATTCTATGCAATAATGTCTGTCTGCTAAATGCGGGAAAGCGCACATATTGGTTTCCAAGCACTGGAAAAATGAGCTGTTCAGATTTATCGTTTTGTTCACCATCTGTTTTTTACTGATTTTAAATGGGATGTTCTTGGTAACCCACCGGAAAGTGATCATTCCCCAATAATTATTAGCCTGTCATCCTCTCCGTCAAACATCCCGAGCAAACCTGGCCGTTGGAAGTTACACTTGGCTGACTGGGCACTGTTTCGCAAAAATTTTAGTTTGGAGAAACTGTTCTCGGTTGATCTAAGTGTTGACGAAGTAAATAAGATTTGCACAACCTGTATAATTACTGCTGCACGCATATATATTCCTCAGTCGTCGGGCGTAGTGAGACAAAGTGAAAGACGTGGTACTCACAAGAATGTAAAGAAGCAAAACGCAAAAAATTAAGGCATGGGGGGGGGGGGGGGGGGGGACTAGGTATCCTACTCATTAAAACTTAAAGACAAGTGCCAAAATGAGGTATATCCGTAGAAGCGCTGAACAACACATGATTGTAGAACTATAGAACATCTATAAACAGTTCAATAACATTGAAGAAAATGTGGGAACAAGTTCACAAAATAAATAGGGAGCAGCTGCTCCCCCTTCACAATCCCTTTTCTTATAGGTCCAGGCACACAAACAAGTATTAAAGAACAGGTAGACTTTCTAGCGGATCATTTTTCTACAATTAATAGTTCCGCACATTCCACAGAATCATTTTTTAACACAGAAACATAGCTTCAAAACAAAGGCTCCCAACAAGTGGCTGTTCAAACAAGCCATATAATAACCTAATTTCACTCGGGAAAATTCATAAAGTACGGTCGGCTGGTAAAGGGAGAGCACCCGGGCCTGCGAAATACATTTTGAGATGCTGGCACACCTTTCCGAAGCCTAAGTAGAAGCACTTCTAAATTTTTGTAACAAAATATGAAAACTAGGAAAAATACGAGAGAATGGAAAAAAGCAGTTATTTTTGCCATTACTGAAGGCTGGGAAGCCACCCACTTCTTATGATAGCTATAGGCCCATAACACACACAAGTTGCCTCGATAAATCTTTCGAAAGTGGGTTGAATATCAAGTTAATGTTTATCCCCGAAAGCCGCGAACTTCTTGACATCCACCAATGCGGGTTTAAAAAGGATCCTCGACAATTGAGCAACTCGTGCTCCTTAAAAACACTACGAGAAGCATTCATACACAGGCAACACTGTCTAGCGGTATTTTTTGACATGGAAAAGGGTTACGATCGACACTACTTGGAGGTTTGGCATTCTCCGCGACCTAGCAGACCTGGCTATCAGCGGAAAGATGCCGAACTGCCTGAAATACTTCCCGTCGGAACATTCATTTCATGTTCGCCTGGGTTCAACACTTTCCGAAAAATTCGTTCAAGAAAACGGGGTACCGCAGGAGTGCATTCTGAGTACCACGCTCCTTATTGTAACAAATGAATTTCATATCGAAAATGATTCCAAAGTCCATCATGTATCCTGCATATGTTGATGATCTTCGGACTGCATTCACATCATCCAGCTTATCAACCTGTAAGAGACAGATACAACACACAATAAACAGACTAGTGGTTTGGGCAGACAGAAACGGGTTTAAGTTCTCCCCGCAAAAAACAGCGGCCGTTCTGTTCTTTTCTCGCTCAAAGGAGGCTTGACCAACGACCCCACCCTACATCTAAATGAAACTACGCTACCAATAAAACAATAAATATTTTTAGAGATAACATTCGACAAGAAACTAACATTTCTGCCCAACATAAACACACTGAAAAGAAAGCCTTCCAAATCTTTAAACATACTGAAAGTGTTTTCAAAGAAGCATTGGGATCCGATAGAACATGTCTTCTGCGCATTTACCGCTCTTTGCACACCCCCAGTGCCAAACTCTTTGGATCCAGTGCATATCTCAGGCCTACGCCTCTTGTGTGACGCATACAGAACATCTCCCATAGTTAGCCTTTATGTAGAAACTAATGAAGCTCCTCTTGAAGTTAGAAGAACCACTCTGACTTGTTCATATATCCTTAAAATAAGGTCTCTACCAAAACACAGCTGCTATGCACTTGTAACCAGCTGACCTTCCAGACTAATATTCAACAACAAACCGCAAGCCACCAGGCCTCTACTCTTGCGATTTGAAGATATGTGCCAGGATCTCGACTTACTGGACATAATATCTGCTGTTGCACAAAGGCGATATCTACTACCTCCTTGGTACAACTTTCCTGGAATTTGCAATTTTACTCTTGCACAGTTCCACAGAAAACAGTCTCCACAACAACATATCATACAAGAATTTCTTGCACTTGAAGAGAAATACGGCGACATCACAGATTTTTATACTGATAATTCGAAAACGGACGTTCACGTGGGAAGCTAAGTGGTGGGTGGGAATTCGGAGGACACAGTACGACTTCCACTGTGCGCATTCACCTTCACTGCAGGATGTTACGCAGTCTGTGTAGCCATAGAAAAAATAGTAAACGAAAGCCTCACAAACAATATAAGTTACACAGACCCCTTAAATGTACTTACAGCTCTTCGTCATAGAAATGCGATCACTGCGCTACTTGGTGAAATCATACACAACATAGAAACAGCCACAGTTCGAGGACAAAACATAAAACTCTGCTGGGTCCCGAGTCATGTCAGAATAATACCCCTGTCACACGGGCACTTTCGATCCGCATTGAACTCGATCTGCATCGAGATTTTCGAGCACGCTCGAAACATCCGGTGCTACACGGGCATTTTCAATGCTCATTGAGAAGTTTCCCTCATGTGTGTTAGGTGGCGCCAAATGTTCCACCGACAGCCATAACATGGTGATGTCCGGCAACACTGTGCAGCCGGAGGCAGCGGCAGCCAAATCCGTAGCCAGATGGGATAGCGGTTGGCGCCAAAACCAAAAGCTTGTTGTCACAGCTGTGTAGATTATCATGAGTCTAGAAAGGAAGCGTGAGATTGCTCTTATGATGGTGGCGGCGTCTGACCTCGAAGTAGAGATTGAGGCGGCTAAAAGTCAGACAGACAGTGTGAAAAGGCGGCTCCTTTTTGCGAACGGGTTGTGTATCGCAGCTGCGGTTGCGTGCGATGGTACAGTCCAGCGGGAAAGGTGGATGTACAATCGAAACGAACGCTGGTTCGAGGACACTCTCCCCCACCTCGGTGAGCGGTTCTTTAAACAGAGCTTCCGTGTGACTCCTCCGCCGTTTCGGTACATAGTCGAAGCTTGCCGGCCCCTGCTGCAGCGCGTCGACACGAATATGCGGTTGGCCATCTCTGTCGAGAAGCGCGTTGCAGTGGCGATGTATAAGCTGTGCTCCTCGGCAGAGGATAGCTCTGTGGCCAATCTTTTCGGCCTAGGGCGATCCACCGTGAACACCATATATCGGGAGTTTTGTGACGCCGTAGTGTGCCTACTTGAGGACAAGTGGATAAACATGCTCTCTCCAGACGCAATGGGCGACCACATTAGAGAGTTCGGTGCCATTTGCGATTTCCCACAAGCGATAGGGGCACTCGACGGTTGCCATTTCCCCGTGTCGCCGCCCAAGGAAAGCGCACCAGACTACTACAACTGCAAAAGGCTGGTGAGTTATCTCGTATTTGGCTTATGTAGAGCTTACATGTTGCAGCCATAAAGGCAGCATTACAGCAGTACGAATTTGCTAATGCAAAAGTCTTCAGTTCACAAGTCATTGTGCATGTCCATGATTTGTGAAGAATTCTTTTAATGCTGTTTTTCTTTTCACAGGCACAGCATCGTGCTGCTCGCCTTGGTAGACCACCGGTACCGCTTTCGGTACGTGAACGTTGGATCACCAGGGCGCTGCCACGATGCCTACATCTACCAACGCTCCCAGCTGGCAGAGTTTATTGAAGGGCCAACATTTCAGGCTCCAGCTGTAGTCTTCGGTGGAACAGCTGTGCCTCCATTAATACTCTGCGACCAAGCATTTCCCCTCACATCACACTTGATCAAACCCTTCAGCCACAGCGCCCACTTGGATGCCGATATTAAAAGGTTAAACTACCACCTGTCGAAGGCTAGAAGGGTAGTTGAGAACGCCTTTGGCAGACTGAAGGCAAGATTCAGGTTCTGCATGAAGAGGATGGAGTGCAGCATAGATACAGCTCCACTGGTGATCCGTGCCTGCTGCACGCTGAACAACATCTGTGAAGCATTTGGCGACCAAGTTATGCAAGACTGGACCTCTGATGCACAAGTTTCCGAGGCCCTGTATCAGCAGCCACAGAGAGTCACAGATGATCAAACCGCAACTGGTGCTGCAGTACGAGCTGCAATACTAGAGTACTACAAGCAGCGAGCACAGAACTGAGGTAAACCGTGCTATCCATTTACAATAACCGTGTTTGCTGGCTGGCTAGTTGGTGCAATTTATTCACTTCAAGAAACTGCGTGAAAAGATAATGAAACACACAGAAGGCGTGCAAAAAATTTGAAAAGTTATACCTTTTTATAGCCTTCGCAGCCAACAGTTTACAAAAAAATGTACATATCACATTCAACGGAACCAAATCAAAAAGATGCGAGGACAAGACAAAAAAGGCACCGGCTGGCTTTATTTTGTCATTCATCTTTGTACGCTGGTCCTGTAGTTTGACCATTAATTACCAACACGCCCTTAATGCTTGGTTGCTACAGTATATATCACCCGAAAAATATCACAAACTGCTGCGAAATATTGCTTAGGTACTGGAACAGGCGCAAAAAGCATAAAACAGCAAGAAAGATAAACAATAAGAGACAAAATCGAAAGGAGTAACCTCAGATGTCGCACTGCATGTGGTTAACATAGCCATGATTATTGCAAATCACTCTGGTACTGCAGAAAGTGCGACAAATGCTAAACAATAGATAAAATCATAAGGAGTCACATTAGAAAATGTCATATTGCACATAGTTAACACAGCCACAAACCACAAATCACTGTGCCACATTGCGCAGGAACTGGAAAAAAAGCAAACAATGTGCACGAAAACAAAGAGACAGAATCTGGGCTCACATCGGATGATGTCATATTGCATGTGGTTAACACTGCCTTCAATATCACAAATTGCTGCGCAATATCACGCACGCACTGAAACAAGTGCAACAAATGCACAGCAGCAAGAAAGGAAAAAAAGAAATAGATAAAATCTGAAAGGAGTCGCATTACATAACGTCATATTGCACATAGTTAACACAGCCTTCAGTACCACAAATCACCGCACAACATTGCGCAGGTGCTGAAACAAATGGGAAAAATGCGCACAAAAAAGAAAAGAAACAAAATCTGGAGTCACATCAGATGATTCCATATTGCATGTGGTTAACACTGCCATCAATATCACAAATTGCTGCTCAACATCGCGCAGGCACTTGCTGATATGAAAGCAGGGACAAAACATTAAGAAATCCGACGAGTCTGAAAACTAACGCAAAAAAAAAAACCGATAGGCAAAGTAAAAACCGAAAAAATAGAAACATACAACTCTGAAAAAATTAGAAAAATTCTTAACTTGATTCAAAAAACTTTGTTATGGCATTCACCATTTTCTCTTGCAGCGTCAAGTGCCGCTGCCTCATCTCCATCTCTCTGCTGTGACAAGCTTCAAGGCTCTCACGCAGCATCCTCTGCTCCGTGAGCAAAGCTTGGCTAAAGTCAGACGAAGCAGTCCGCAGCCTTTTTCTAGGATTTTGCTGCTCGCGGATGCCTGCCTGCCCTTCAGCTCCTCCGTCTTCAATGGCCGCTGACTCGACTGCAAAACCTCCGGCCCTGCGGTCGTCCGCGTTCAATGCGGGCTCCTGCCAATTTTCCAGTGCAGGGCTGCCATCCTCAGCGGTCCCGGTGTCGGCGCCCACCATCATGCCAAGAATGATCTGCGTGACAATTTATGATGTTTGCCTCTCAATGTCTTTGCTCCATAGACAAGCGAGAAGTGTGGGATCAAGCGTGTGTGAAACAAGGATGTCTCCAGTGACTAGCTGTGAACTGAAGCAGTGATATTTGACGGATTTTGTTTCTGGCCCACTTATATTCTTTTGCCATCTAGTGGATAGAAGTTGACCTTTAATCAGACTTTCAAAATACATTGGCAATGATTCTTCAAAGGTGATGTTTTCTTTACTTACTGCCTGAGCAAATGCCTTTAGGTGCCACCTATGGCTGATTCTGTAGACATCATGACCGCACTTGAAACATAAGGTGGTTGATGCTTTGAATTATGTGATGGTTTGTAGCACTAAACGACAGGATGACAGCACTAACAAATATGTCGTTGAGATGATGGAACTAGAAATAAACATCACTATGGTTCAAATGCAACCTAGCACATGCTGTGTGCTAGGCAACGTGCAGCAGTGCTGAAAGACAGACTACAAATGTCAAGCTGTTTGCATTGTGTATGTGATGTCACCTTGACATGTTTATTTAGTATTGCAGTGTGCCACATATTTCATGACCACAGCATCATAGCTACTCCAATAAAGGCCATTTTTCAAAGTTCTCGGTGATGTAAATGAAAAGGTGAGGAAATGATAGAGCACAACTTTTTTGGCAAGTGCACTGCCAATCTCAAATTTGATCTACATACCTCCTCTACAGTGGCTCCCCCAGAGCAGCGGGTTTCTTGAACGAGTTAGGGGTCGTTCATTGGTAACGACCCCAAGAAAGAATGGATCCGAGCGTAATGGGGCCATTGGATGGCGCCCGATCCTGTGGTGGTTCCATTTTTGTTGAAGTCCCTAAAAGGATGGAAAGTTGCGCAAGTTTACATAAAGGCAGAGCAGTGTGCATTTAAAAGCGAAAAGAAAAGCCCGTCATTAGGTGCATATTAAACAGAAAAAACAGGCCTACCAGATTTTACATTCAGACGCCAGGCTTGAAATGAATGGAGACGTAATGAATCAAAATTGCACTCTAGCGCTAAGCAGCGGGGAGCCGTCTGGTGCTACCAAAGGACTTTTTTTATCGCTGCTTACAAATAGCTAAATGAGCAAGGCGGGTTCTCGGCGGTAATTTGTGGGCGTCGGAAAATATGCAGGTGCCTTGAAGCGCGCCGAAAGTTCTTCGAACGTCTCTCTCATTGTCTGAAGACCATCGCGAACTCGTAATTGAAACAGCTTACAACCATGCTTTTATAACACTTCGGAATTCGACTGCCGTCGGTCCAAGAGTGAGTTGCGGCAAAAGACAGCAGGGAGTCGGTTTGCTCGTATTCACTGTGCGAAGAGTACAACTACTCCATAACAAAAAACTATGCGATGTCGTCACCGTCTACCATGGCCGACTCAAATCTCGTTAGGCACGAAATACAGCGCAAACAAAAAATACACGCGAGTACTCAACACCTCCACGGTGAGCAGACGACAAGACCTGCCTGCACGCGCTAGATTAAAAATTGTCGCTGCTGACGCGCCGAATCTGCGCCACAGAACTGGTTCAGCACCGCGCTGGCAACACTTTTTCAGGATTGGTGCCGTGAACCAGCACTGAATCGAATGCAGCTATAGCGCAATGACATCTCGTGAAGCGTGAATTCAAAGCAACGAAGCAGAACAGGTGCAGGTGAGAAAGCCAGTGCCTGCGAAGTTGGAGGCCGTCTAAAAATGCTTACTTACCGGTACATCTGCGCCAAGTTTCTTATCTTGTGGCGCACCTCTGCTGATGTGCGATGGAACCCTAGGATCCGCAACGCCTCCGCGATTTCCGCATACACTGCGGCGTTGCTCTTCTGGCGCCGCAAATCATTCAGGCGGTCCTGCCAGCAGTCGATGAGAGCGGCTGTCTCGCGCTCGCTCCACAGTTTGCGCGCCGGCGAGCAGGAGGACGCCATCTTTGTTTACACTGACGGCGAAGCTTGGAGCGTGGTGTGGAGATTATTTTCAAACATGTTTGCATATAAGCACGCATAGTACCTGAAAATGTTCTGTCTTGCATTTTAATCAATTACAACAACAACAATTGTGGTTTTGTTTTGTTAAGTAGTGTTTATTTTTATAGCTTCATGAGAGCGAGAGTGCTTTCGATCGTGCTTGGAACCTCAAGCACTCTCGAGGAATCGGCTTTGAGTCAAGCAGGATCGAGCTCGATCGCGCTTGAAAGTGGCCGTGCGACAACCGTCGATCTGCATTGAGTTCGATGAGCATTGACTCAATGAGGATCGAAAGTGCCCGTGTGACAGGGGTATAAAAGGCAACGAAAGAGCAGATTTATGCACTGAACAAGCTCTTGGCAAGGAAAAAAAAGAGTTGATATGCTTTTTTTGACTGCATGAACTCAGTACAGCGTAAATTAAGAGAAAAATGGCAGCCATCTTGGAACAACGAAGTCAATAACAAATTGCACTTGATTAAGCCGGTTTTAGGCGAAGGGAAGTCATGTGTGCACCAGAAACGTTTTAAGGAAGTGATTCTCTGCCGTCTCCGAATAGGGCACACACACCTTACACTCAACTTCCGGCTAACAAAACAAAGGAAACCTCTTTGCGAAAAATGGGGAGATAAAATTACGGTTAACCATACCTTATTCTCTGCGTGAAAAACGAAAAACAAAAAAAGTACTGTAATAAATTTCATAACGAACACATTCCTTTCCATCCTACACTGCTTTTAGGAGATGATGGAATCGTAGACACGTTTTGCGTTTTTAGCTCTTTAAGAGAAATATGATTTCTCGAAAAACTAAAATTTTACCCACTGGTCTGTTCCAATTTTAATACACCTCAGCCACTTTCTCAACCCCGAGAAGAAGGCTCAGGTCTTTATTTGTTGCGTTGGGAGCCTCGAGATCTTTCCCCAGCCAAGGATAGCTGCTGAGGTTACCCAACCCAATTGAAAGCTTTTAGTAGCAGCCATTTCTAAAACTTCCCTATCTCTTCACTGGATAGCACTAACGTTTGAGGCCCTCTACACAACGAATAATTTTCATATTTCTATAAAGTTCAGCAAAAACGTTTTTCGAAACCTTGTGCTTGGCGCATGATTCCCTTAGTTTCCTATGTGCCAAAAAAACACAAAACTCAAAAATCATTCTCCTTCACATTTATTACATGAGCCTCGCATTCACGTCTGGATCGGATTTACGTTTCTGCAGTTATACTTAAAAAGCGTATTTCATAGGATGCACAGGCCTGTTTCTTTCTATGATCATGCCATGGTCATAGCTCGGATTGTAGAATGCGCCCGTCCCAAGTGTCAGCCGCAGTGGGCACTGTGGAAGCTTAAGTCTTCGTTGCTAATGAGGAGGACTTCAAGCTGCGACTAAGGAAAGCTTTTCAATCTTACTTCATCTTGACAGTCCATTTATTCGCACCTTGGGAGATGTTTAAGGAAGAAGTTTAAGTCTCAACCAGTCCGAATTCAGTCCTCTGTGAAAAAGGTTTGCCACGGTCCCCGCTCCTGTTCGCATAATACTAGAAGGCAGTTTGTCTAAATGTTATAAACAGTGCAGCCGTCAGTGGTTTTCGTACTAAGGGTCACAAACTGAAGATACTAGCCTATGCAGATTACCTTGCGTCCTTCTGCGCTGATAAGCCAAACATTATTGAGTCTATTCGTTTCACGGAAGACTTCGGCTGAAAGTCAGGAGCTCGGAATAACCGTTCTAAGAGTTGCGGTCTCTGGTATGGTATGTAGAGAACGATGCCTGCCAAATATTCTGGCACGCAATGAACATGTACGCTGCCAAAGTACCTTGTCGTCCCTCTAAGTGTTTGTAAGCACACTGCGCATTACTGGAAAGACCGCGTGCCAACTCTTCAGAGCTCTGCTCAGAGTCTTGCGCCCCGTGGTCTATTTTAAATCGAAAGCTTCACTACTCCAGCCAGCGAGCCATTTCGGCTCGTCGCGGACTTCAGCCGCATGTCATATGCTGGCCTACGAATGGCCTTGAGCCGTTTCCTAGCAACACCGCAGCAGTGCTTCAACAGATGGCCCCGCCGTAGACGCCTCTGCCGTCGCCGCTCCTTCCACCAGATGTGCTCCGCGGGAGTAGAGGGAGAGGAGGTGTCGCCTCACGGGGGGTATATGTATATGCGCTTCGCCTCAGTGGATTCTAGTCGTTATGGGGAGGGCGAAAGAGAGGCAACAACGAAATAACGAAGCGAGGGAGAGACAACGCGCTCAAGAGACGCCAGAAGAACCCGCCACACGACTCGAGAAGCCTCGTAACGAAGATGCAGCTAGAAGTCATGCCACGTCCCGGAGTGACTCTTAAACTGCCGAAGAGACCGCTTTGAGTTCTCGAGAGCGTCGGAATGAGACGCTGCGTAGACGACGTGCCGAGGAAACGAAACTTTCGCAATTCAACTAGGGTTAACCAGAGATAAACCACAGCCATTTTTTGGTATGGCGACCGCATGCAATCTGTTTCCCGTCACTAAAAGTTGTTATGTCCAGCAAATTATTCATTGCACAAGACTCTATATCCAGCGTTTCCACACAGCTTTTGCAGCATTTTTGTTGGATTGGTCAATTTTTTGCGTCAATGAGCCGTGATAACGGCCTTGGTCTAGTCCGCCTGTATGCCCACCTGTATGTGTGCAAATCATGTTTTAACGAGCCTCATTGAGTCTTCTAATGTTTCTGATCATCCGTGGCTGCGAGGACTCAGGCATGAGGTGTATATGTCTTCTCGTTTCCTACTTGTTCATGTTTCCTTTGAGTTCCTTGTTTTCGGTGTAGAGGAAGTGGTTGTACGAGGACTTAATCTGTGAGCTCTTTCCTCCGCCGATACATTGCTCTGTATATTTTGGTTTACCAGGACCTGACCTACTCAAAAGAGTACGTGATATGCCCCTGTCGCCATGTAAAAAGCTTTTTCTTTAGGCTACACACGAAGAAATTACTAGTTTAAACATGGCAAGCTAAAAATGGTATTTTTGTGGCTACGGTCAACTGTCGCCTTTGTGATGCTACTGAAATGATTGAGCAGTGCTGCACCAATTGTAAAGATGCAATACTCTTCCGGGGCATCATTAAACGTAGATTGAAAAAAAAGGCTTAATTTGGCGCAGAATTCTGTACGATATCTCACTGCACTGGCGTTAGTCAATGAATCCTTGAATAAGTTGTTTTTAATTTGATTACATATCCTCTGTAAAACATGCGTGATGTACCGAGTACCAACATTGTGAATCTGTTGTGTCTGCTTAAGACCGTTTCAGTAGCGTGATTGTAGACCCACACGAATTGTATGTCCAGACCGAGTTTGAACTGAAGTGACACTCACTCTTAATGCTGTGTTGTTCCTTTCCTTTATTCTAGTTATTGTGTCTCATTGTGTCTTCTAATATTTCTACTCGTCTGTGTATGCGCGGACTCATGAATGAGGTGTATATCTCTCTTCGTTTCCTACTTGTTTATAAGTTGTTTTTAATTGGATTGTGTTTGAGATATTTCCTATTAGGATGTATTAGCTATGGGCTCAGAACTGACTCTTTTCTCGTGCTTCGTTCCTTAGGTGTGCTGGTTTTTGATTGTCTTTTGATGTTTGTAGATAGCCCAAGTACATAAAACATCGCATAATTCTAATAAATACTATGTTGAAAAGAAAAAAAGCCGAACGGTCATGGTCTTGATTCTAACCTCATCCTATTATTTTTATTTTCAGCGTACTTCGTTTGCTTTACATCCTTACGTGTCGTAATGACAATTCAGTCATTCTGCGACCTCATAGTTACGATTTACTTTCATCTTTATTTTCATTCTGCTGCTCAACGTGCGCCGTCGCAACCTCCGCTACTCCTCCTAAATTATTGTGGCAAAACGCATCAATTTTTCATCGAACGTCCGCTCTGATGATATCGCGTTAAAACCATATATCCGAGCACCAAAATCAGACGCACGCGCTGATAAAATCGAGTGCTGTATATTTTGGTCTGGCTTTTGATTAGATTTTGGGCGGTGGACTGTAGCAAACCTTGTTTTCTTCCGCCCTGTGTATGACGCCGTGATGTATCAGCTGAGTGGCCTGGCAAGCTGTTTGCGATTCTTCGGTCTTTTTAAACGGGGGCCGAGTGGGAGGCATTGTGACAAGGTCTTCACAATTTCAGTTTTCTGTTCTAAGCAACGTCTGTGCGTCATCTACCCATTAGCGTCGACCAAACGCTCTTTACAACGAAGTCCAAGTATAAAATTCCCTACTCATCGATGTATAGCATGCGCCCCGTTTTGTAGCAAACCGACTCAACAATAACAATCTCTTTCCCGTTTCTGTACATGAATGCCTGTCATGGGTACCTCACTCCAGAGGGCGTCGATCTGCTGAGCCAGAGAGCTTCGGAGGTGTAGGTTCGGTTTGTGTCACTGGCTACGCGTTCTCTCCGCCGTCACCCCGTTGCACGTGGGCCTAATTCGAGACTGACGTGAAGAAACACTTTGAAGAAGCAATCAAGCAGCACCTACCATTTTAATGCGATGGCATTAGAAGCCTAATTGAAGAAAAACACTGCGTGGTCGGCCGTCACCTGTCATAAAATCCGCTGATCGGTCGACGCAGTGTGTGAGGTCATGACATCACGTGACATAACGTAGTTCACCTGTGCGCCTGTAACTGGCAGGTGCTCTTGATTGTGTGCAGCCGCGTCTATTCAGCTCCGAGTATCAGGTTGTGATGGATTCAGAATCAACACAGCGTGTTTCTAACGTAGTGCAAAATGCGCGCTATTACAGAGAGCAACAATGGAAGTGTATGGCTGAAGATGCAGTATGGGCGGCAGCGCGGGCTAAGTGCATTCGCCGAGATTGAATGATGAAGGAGGCGAAGAGGGCACAGCAGAGTTTTCATTCTTCATTGTTATCGCATTCTCAGCCCATAATATAGTTAAGCGCCACTTAAATTTTCTTCGTAAGCTGACCTTCCAGAAAGTTGTTAATGCAAAAAATCAGCCATTTAGTGCTCTCAGCAAAATGAACCGCAGCAAAATATGTGGCTTCTTGTGAAGTATTGTTGCTGGTGTTGTTACTCGCCAGCCCACTCCGGCTGCTCAGGAACCGAATATGCCTGAAGGCTGACCAACCGGGCCGTCTGCACAAAAGAGCCGGCATTGGAGCTCCACACCACATACTACGGGATTATAAATATATACAGGGAAAACGAACAGCTTTTACCACGCGCACACCCAGAACTTACCAGGGCACAAGCCGCGGCTCTTAGAAGAGCTCAGACAAGAACTCTCATGAGCCCATATCGATTGACCTTGGCTACAAAAGGTACCGCTGATACTACTTGAAAATTTGTGACAAAAATCTTAACGAAGATGACGACCGCATTCTAGGGAGCTGCGAGGGAAATCCTTCCCGAGAAAGCTCCTGCCATATCCCTCAGCTTACAGCACAGAAAAAGATTATGCGCAACGAAAACAAAGAAGTACAAGCGAACATAGCAGATTGGATCCTCGAGGTAGCCACTTCATAGAAGCTACCTGGGACGACAGTGGCCTAACGACATCAAAAAAGGCCTAATAAAGTTTATTCCTCCTCCTCCTCCTCCTCCTCCTCCTCACGTGCTACTGTCTTCATCCAATTTTTTCACATGCGTTGCCATGCCAGTTCTCCTTTAAAACAAAATTAGCAGTTTGAATGAATAATGTAAAGACTCCCGCAAGCACAGCAACAAACAAATGCAAGCGCTTTGACAAATGTGCTAGTTAAGCGATACCTATAAATTTCAGGTTATGACTAGAATCCCACTGCTTTTGAATGAGCTCGTGCGGTCAAACTGGGTGGCAGAAGAAGAAGCGGATGATGGCAGAAGAAGACGCGAATTGTTCCAGAGCTCAGGGCCTCACAATGAAATCGCCGAAGTGGAAACCAAAGAGCCGTGCTGCATCCGTTGTTGCCGTGCTCTGCATCCTCAGCCAAGAAGTGCGAGCAGGTAAGTGCACGACATCGCCGAGCGGGGCAGAAGTGCTTGAATTCGGATTAAGCTGGGGTAGAGCTCCGCCATCTCGTGCAGCCTTTAACGGAGAGGCATGTTTGCTGCGTCGCGCCTGCTTCTTGCGCCCAAAAAGGGAGCAACGCATTCCTGCATTACACAGCAAAACATAAAGCTTTATACTGCAAAACCGCACGCTGTTCGCGGAGAACAGCGGAAAGCTTAGGCAAGAAGGTTTTTTTGGCTCTTGAGAATACAAATCAGTATGCAGTTGTCAAATATTCAGTACATGCAAGGGTGAAAGGCAATGCACGAAAGACGTGCCGGATTCTATACGATGGCTCGGAGATACTGATAGCCGCTCACAAGTCTTTGGGCGTGTCCCTTCAACATCATCATCAGCCTTACTACAACCACTGCAGGGCAAAGGCCTCTCCCATGCTCTCCAATTAACCATGTCCTTTGCCAGCTGCGCCCACCTTATGCCTGCGAACTTCTTAATCTCATCCGCCCACCTAACCTTCTGCCGCCCCCTGCTACGCTTACCTTCCCTTGGGATCCACTCCGTTAACCTAAAGGAACTTACGCAGGGTATGTTGCTGGGAGAGTTGGTAGTTGTCTAGCAACATGGAATCGCAGCGCTGGCAGAAAAGAACACAGAGAACACGCACACACAACTGCGCTTATTGTGCAATTGTGTGTGTGTTCTCTCTGTGTCCTTGCCTGCCAGCGCTGCGATTTCATGATACCCTGAATGATCAGCGGTTATTTTGCCTTCGCATTACATGCCCTACCAAAGCCCATTTCTTTCTTTTGATTTCGACTAGGATGTCTTTCACGAATCACGGCGCGCGAGGATTTCTTTACCGCTTTTTTTTTAAATGGCGACCCATGCGACGGTGTTTGCCACATGCCGAAGAGGGGATGATGCCAGCACGTCCTGCAAAGAATGTTGGACACTCGTCGCGGCCGTATGCCGACGTCACCGCATGCTGCGGCCACCACGTCGAACAAGCAACAAATTATAGGTGGTTACTGTCCGTGGCGAAGGATGGCGCGATGAGACCCGTGTGCTCGGGTTTGCGCAAGTTACGCAATGACGGCGACTCAGCTGTGCTCTCGCTTCAAGTACCAAGTCCCACCAGTACTGCGTGTCACCTGTCGGGCCGCAGGGCAGAACTTAAGCTGTTTCGCGCCGCCCGATAGCTCCGCCCATTATGGGACCATGAAAACGCGGTTGATGACGCATGCGTTGCTCCGTCGGCAGCGCAGCACCTAGCGCCAGAGGCTTAAACAAAAGTTTTTGCTATGTTCGCTAAGGTTCGCCTCTGTGCTCTCCTTCCATCGTGGCGCCAAAGTCAGCCGTGGGGTGCCGAAAAAGGAAGATAAAAGCATTTCGCGCTTTAAACACATGCTGTTTTTAAATGTCGGTGAAGAGCGGATCTTCGTCAGACAATGTAGCAGATGTTTGTTATTGCTGAAAAACAATCCAGACATTTAAGGCTGTCACAAATTTTTGCTAAGTTATGGATAATATTGAGGAATATTTTTGTGAACGCAGCCTTCTAACCCGCAGTAGTGGACATTTCGGAGGCCACCTTAAAAAAGGGCCGGGATGTTGTCATAGTCCCAACGAGACATTGCTTACAGCACGCTAAGCAAGTGTTGCACTAAGCGCAAATAGGCGGTTATGTTTTTGCGAGAGGACCGGCTTCCTTCTAGGTAACCTTCCAAATGAAGGTGAAACGTGCGCTTGATTTCCAAAAAAACAAGGCAAGTGCTTGAGCCCGCACTTGTTATTTGAAAGTTTGTATCTGTGCCATGCAAGCAACTATTCTGTCGGTAAGAACTATTCTACCCCTCAAAATAGGCACTTAATTGCTTCGAGTGGCATTGCATCTCCTAAATCTTAATGGTTGATGATGTACTAATGACACATGCAGGCGCAGCTTGGCACCTTTCGAGACTACAGTTGCTAAAATATGCAGTTACGTACTGACTGAAATAAAAACTGGACCATATTTTCGTCCGTACGGTATAAAGCTATAGCCAAGCTAAAATTTCGTGATGAGGTTTCCAGCCGCTTGTGTTTCATTGCGGGCCAAAACCAGAACTTTGCAATTGGCCCAACAGTAAAGAAAAACTGATTTCGATTGCACTGAGTTGTATTCACGCTTTATTTGCCGGCTGCCTCTCGCAGCACGTGTGCTGAACCGGTTCGTGCGGCACTACGAGCCGCTGTCTTACGAACCCGTGGCAGCGCACATTCCTGGACGGTGGAAGCGCTCGACCGCCTCGGAACGCCACCGCAACAGCGCGCCACGCACCGTCCAGGTCGCCTTCAGGGCTCACGGCAGGCGAGTCCCCGCTCTAGTTTTTATGCCTCTGTTTACAACAGGGCTATTACTCAAATATCAAATGATTAAGTTGGAGAATTCCCATAGAAGGCCAATTACCGCCATTTTTCCAGTCTTCTTCGGGAGTGCATGCGACATGCATGCCAATTCATTAGCTTGCATAGAGGCTGCCCGCGTCGCGTTCATATAACCGTTGATTTCGCACATCTAATGCACGTGCGACTAGCGCGCTATGTTGTTCCTGTGAGTGAACATACTGTCAAAAGGAAGGACTCAATCGAAACAACAGACATAATTGAAAACATTGCTGACAGAATTAAGCGGCCTTGCCTAGTAAACGGAAAGAGCTTTGACTTCTTTCGGCGAGAAAAGGTGGGAAGGACTCAGGATGCTTGCCGACGTTTCCACAAGCGGACTTATGATCGTCCATTGTCGAAACATTATGAAGCATGCCTTAGGCTTTCCCATCCCTTCTTCGCTTAGTGAGTTGGGAAACCATCTGCCTGCTTTCTCCCTATATTGGACTATAATCGAATAGTATTCATGAATAAAACGGCATCTAACATTGAATGGAGCCCTTTTACCAACTTTCCACTACTTTCAACGACTTGCCGCGATGTCGTAGTCGCCGTAGGTGGCCTGCTAGCTCGACATCGCAGGTGGCTGGCAGTTGAAAGGCGACTGACTGCTATGTAATGACAACACGATGACGTCATTAGTGAGCGAACGTCTTTTGAATAGAATTTTCTCCTTGCTTCTCGAGTTGTAAAAAAATTGGCGGTGGTTTAGCTCTGGTTAAGCCTGGTGTGACGCGATAGCTACAGCTGGCCGAGTGGAACTTGGTCACGCGACCAACCTCGTGACGAACCACGTGATCGGCCACAACGCCGGCAGCTGCTCCGCACCACGGGACCAACCACGTGACAGCGTGGTGGTGCAGCCACAGGGTGGCGGCGCCACCACCGTGAAAGCTCGAAATGCTACCGTAATGTAGCTGTCGCTACAAAATGCAGCCAGCAGCTAGCTATCGGTGGCCGGTAAGTAAGGCAGTGGTGACGAATAATAGTGAATTGTGGATTTATAATGCCGTCATATTACAATGACATAGGTACTTGGTACTATTGGGCCTTTTGAAGACACTGTTCGCAGCTGTAATCATGTTAAAAAAGAAAACACGAACATCGGACACGAGTTAAATTATGCGGTTACTTACTGCTTGTAGCATTGAGAAATAAAGTGTGCGCTCTAATTCACGACGATAAATGCATTTCTTTACTCGAATTCCCTATACAACTAGTTTTTTAATTAAATATCAAAGGCATGTTATCTCCTTTAATAGGGTACAATCGATTGTTTTCGCACGGGTAATGAATAAGAGATAGATACATTTTTTGCGCCCTTAAGTACTGCTGTATATTGAAAGAAAACGTGGTTTTTCTACCATGCTAAATAACAACTTTTGCACCCTGTCGTCTGGGTTGATTTTTTTTTTTCAAATATTCCTGCAACATGGTTATAAACACCGCTAGTACTACGTTCCTCGATGGACAGGCTTTGGCGTACATTTAAGATTTCGCCCAGTACAGTTTACGGATGGAAATTCAATTGATTTCTCCGCTTCCGCCAATTATTTCTTGGATTTTGGTAGAACTCGGTCCCATGCATAGATGGGACTAGAGGGGCTCCTGATCTCTCAATGTTTATGCAATTCAAGTACACGCAGACCAACTTATTTCGGAATCTAGCGTCAAATATTAAACAAAGAAAATTATTCCGGAGCCCTCCAATACGGCACCTCTTTCTTCCTTTCTGCTTTCACTCCCTCCTTTATCCCTTCCCTTACGGCGAGGTTCAGGTGTCCAACGATATATGAGACAGATACTGCCCCTTTCCTTTCCCCCCCCAAAAAACAAATATAATTAAATAAGAAAATTACTAAGAGGTAGCGATTGAGTAGCCAGGGCTTGTATATTCAGCTTGGCATATGCTAGATGCTTTAGCCACGTGCGCAGTGAAATGCTAACAAAATTCATTTCTTTTCGTATTTTCCGCAAAAAACTTTTTGCCGAATAGTCGCCGATCTGAACAGCGGCCACTAAGTTTATGCTATGAACCAAAAAGGACGTAAGTGTCAGTTTGATACTTCTAAGCTAAATTCAGAAGGATTTACCAACAGCTGAATCCTCCCATGCATAAGGGCCTCATAAGCAGATACGTGTTTATTATACCATTATATTCTTCCACTCGCATCCAGCGTTTTCCTATAGCCTCTAGTAGGACGCTCTTGCGTGGTAGTTGGCTCATTTTGGAGGAAGGCTAAAACGGCGAGAGAGGACGTGGAGGAGGTAAAGAAATGAACACGACAGCACGCTCCACACCACGAACACGACACCACTAGCAGAAACTCATTCCTTCATAAAATGTTTATTAAAGAGAGAGTATTGGAGGTTCAATTAAAGGATAAATACGGGTACTCAAATGGTGCTTATATGCATTTAGGGTTAAAAATTCCACGTAACATTGAAAAAAGGGCTCATACACACAGCTTTATAAGCAGAAAATTCATGTGGATTGGCCAAGCTAATTAGGGATGTACAAAGCGTTAGCTTTCGGCGTTGTTGTTTTTACTGGCTTTGGCGTTGACAACGTTCTAGACGCCGATCATTTTGAGGAAAGAAAGGGCGAATAACTGGCTCCCTGTGTCAGCGGACGCCTCCATTGCGCTTTGAGGTAAGTAGCGGTGGTGAGAGAGAGAGAGAGATGTGGGATGCATGCATCAGCGCGCACAACGTTGTAGCACACACGCGGCACTGCAGCAATAGGCCGCAGCGTTCGTTGGGTGGCCAACCTCTCGCGATCAACCATTAACTGCCACTTGCCAGGGTGGCAGGGTGGGCTCGCTGCTTATCCAGTGTGCGGAATGCGCTCAACGTTACACGCGGTCTGATCACGCGGTCAGGCAGCAGGCTGTGGAGCCCCGGCGCAGAGAAGGCAGACTCGGCTCGGCGGCGGGGCAAAGTCACGTGATGCGTTGCTGTGGCAGCGGCGCACCAAGGACATTCAAGGTCACACTACACCTCACGGCGAAATCGGCGCCGCTAGGACAATAAAGCTTTCGCTTTAAAGAGAGTAGTGGCCTTTTTTGGGCACATGGAAAGAAGAGGGGAAAAACCGCCTCCAGAGACCCTATAGCGCTTAACACAGCACAATATTTTACTATGAACGCTGCAAGTAAACGGTATTGCATGTTATATGCCCGGATGAATTTAAGAAGTCTTTCTTTGTTCCTTGTTTCATGTTACCAACAAGTGCTTACATAATATGGCAATACAAAAATTGAGACCCAAGAAAATCCTTTGTTACCCGGGCCAGCGCCAATATATGTATTGTCAGCATTGAATACACTGTGATACTATTACAGAAAAAACGATTACTATAGTGCCATTGATGGTATCCTAAAAAGCTCCGTTTTATAAGCATACATTGCACATCATGATTTTTGCCTCCCTTCTTGCCCATTTCAATGGTCCGCAGTTTTATTCCATGCATATTTAAACCCGGCGCTGACCTAGCCTAGCGCAGATAACTCAAGCCGCTGTTTAGGTAGCCTTGGTAATACGGGATTGGTTATTCCCGGAACCTCGTCACGCATATTTCATCCTAACGGTAGGCACAGCCAAACGGTGAATACAGAAATCAAATAAATTGCGGAAACCACGTTGCAATCTTGAAAGCCAGAGTACTTACTTTTCAGGCTCGTGGTGCACATGGACAAAAGTAAATTTGCTCTCAGGAGTTATCGTTCACGGAAAACAGCTTTCAAATAAACTTTTCGGACAAAAAGCCTTTAGGTGTGCAAGAAAGTTCTCCTACCGGCGGTGCACTGGTGGTCATTAAGAAGTGCAACAATAAGTTACTTTGGCCATGTTTTTTCTCTCCATGCAACCCCCTGAATGTGAAACAGGTTATTCTTGCTACAGCGGCTTCATTTTTTGTAAGGCGAAGTTTACTGAAAAGCAGGCTTAACTCGCACGCAGAGTTCCTGGTGATGCGCTCTTCTGCAAAAAAATCTTTTGTCTAGAGTTTTCCGGTTTTTTTCTTAACACGGCGCTGTAGAGCTCGGACACAGTGTCCTCTAAAGTTACGTACCCGCTTTTTGCGCCCAGGGAATTCCGGCTTCAGCTGGTGCAGGACCGATCCGCCTTCACCGATGATTTCTCCCTCGTGACAAACCGAGGCCGCGTCCGTGCCAGCCTCGACCATCTCTACTCGGGCCACGTGCAAGGTCTGCCCTTGGTCCGTAGGGGTCTGAAGCAATTACAGCCCTCTTAATTGGCTTTAACAGTGACTAAGGAGCCGTTTAGTGGAACAGGCGTTCTTAACCGAGCACAGAACTTCACACCAGCTGTCCTAGAATACACAGCCTCCACAAACTGTTATCAGTAATAATAAAAAGAAAGAAGGTAGCAATGACAACTATGGCAGATTTTAAGCTGGAGACGTAGAAAAACCAATGCAGGGCAGAGAAAAAAACATAAGTGTGTTTGTCCGTCTGGCAACGAAAATTTCAGCCGGAGCTGCGGGGGTGTAACGCGCATATCAGTGCCAAAGTGATTAGTAACGGGGTTTAGGTCAGGTGTTAGTCGTAGTACATCCGCGTGCTACGCGTGACAACGTACTTTACGCGTTGTGGCGCATGGTCGCTCATCCATCCATGAAAGGCAGACATGAACCATGCCAGGAGCAGCGAAGCAGGGTGTAAGGATGGGACGTGGAGTTTTGGGGTGCCACAGTGATGATGTGGTGCAGCTATGTGCAGTGAGCAGTCGTGCGGCGAGGTTAAAGGGTGGGAGGAAAGGGCTTTAGGATGAGCAGATGCAGCACTCGCGGACGACTCGTACTACTACGACATCACGATTCCCCCCCAAAGCTGTCGCTTCAAAAACAAAACTCACATCGGCTGAACCGACTACGCGCAGCAGTGAAAAACAGTGAACTCATTCAATCAGAATTGGCACCACGAGGCAGAAAACAAACGAGTATTTACATGGATCTACGTTTATGGAAGGCGCAGGAACTGAGTAAACAGTGGTCGTTAACCGAGGGTGGGTAGGAATAGGTAGGAGGGGAGATTTTGTCCCAAATTATACCGCAGAATCACACACTCTTGAAAACGCCGATAAAGACAAAGGCCACGCGCCAGACCCGAGACGTGTCATTTATGTCACCGGCGAAGCAAGCCGGCTCTCGAGAAGGACAACAAGCTCAGAGGGTACGCATGCATTCAAGTAGGAGACGTTCTGTTTGCAGCCGACTCAACTGCACCATTAGCAGTGAAACTGAGGGCTCTGCTTGAGCACGTTGTAGAGAAATTTGGTTTGAAGGAGACACCCAGGACAAACTTAAAGTGAGCTGTATATAGATAGATTGCTTTATTTAAGTGATAAAGGAGCCCATTTAAACGAAAACGGAAAATTTATTGGCTAGAAAAAGTTATAAAATATTGCTCAGGTATCGTCGCCGCTGAAGAATTTAGGCAAAAAAAGAAACGGCAGTGCATGGTGGCACTATATTGCCGTGGATGTCTTAGGTTAGCCTATATAGCCATTCATTTCATAACGGTGGTCACAAAATTTTAATCCGTCTTCGTGTAATGGTTTTGAATCATGCGGCGGGAAAGCTTAAAGATCCCATTTTTAAAGAAATAAATGGTTATTTTCTTCTCCGACAAACATAATCGCAGCCAGATAGAGGCAGAGAAATGATTTTTACAAATAAAAAATTGCATGAATGTTCTCATGGTTTCTGTAAAGTAGGCCGTATTAGCGCCCTAATAGGTTGTGTTTTAGGATTGCGTCGCCGACAGCAAGTTCTAGATGCTAGTCCTATCACGAGATTGGTATAGAGTGGTCTGGTTTCAGTTGTGAAGTGTACTACTATTCTAGTGCAGCCTTAACTAGTGCCGCAAGTCTGAATGCCGGTGGCTTCTTGGCAGGCGCTCCCGGCAGCCGTGTGGTGGGGGCCATGCTGGACGGCGTGTTCAGTGGTCGCATCTCGCTGTCGGCAGACGGCAACGACGATTTTTATGTGGAACTCGCTGGCCGCTATCTGCCCGCGCCCTTCCACTCGTTCATCTACGCTGCACAAGACGTGAGCTTCGCCGGCGCCGGATGCGGCCTCGACAAGGTGCGCCTACAACGAGCGCGGACAGCGGTCAGGGTAAGCACTCTTGTCGCTTCGCATATTGTGCGCAGTTGACTCGAGCACGCTCATACAGTGTGCGAAGTGTCTTTCCCCCAACGGCAGGAGGAGGCACTGTTAAAGGTCGTACTTAGACATCTGTACAACAGTGGCAGTACAGCCATCAGCACGCTTAACACGAACGCTCGAGCACGTGGTTTCCACTAGCATTAGCGCCGCTGGGCGTCGGCCGCTGGGTCTGAGACAATACTAGAGTGGAAGCACGGCACGAGCTGTATCCAACCGCTGCAAACACACCGTGCAGCATTGTCTCAGACTCATCGCCCAGAGCTCAGGGGTTGTAATATGAGTGCAGGGCGTGCAATCGAGAGTTCGTGGTACGCGTGCTCACGTCGGAACTGTATAGTTAACGGTCGACATCCCGTTGCAAATAAACTGTGCAGATTCGGAGAAATTACTCCGAAATTGAACTCCATCACGCACTGCACGCAACTCTCTGAGTATACATATCCGAGTGCAGTTGGCATCTATTTTAGACTCGGAGCTGTTTGTGTTATGGTTGTGCTGCAGACACAGGTTCACGCCACGCCTCTCTGGGGGTGCTGTGCGGATTCCCCGTTCAGAATTATCCTCTAGTGGTTCAGAAAACAGACAGGTATATTTCATATTGACGTTTAGGAATAATAGAATAGCCTCTCACTTCGTGACTCTCTGTGCAGCTCAATTTCTCTTTCTACTGTATCCATCTCGTCAGGAGCAAACCAGGCCGGAACGTAGAACAGTAACATGCGCACACTGGGCGAAATGTAATTCATGTAATATGAGCAGTTCATCTGTCTCTGAGCGTCATAGTGCGCGGAGTAGTCAAGATAAAAAAGCATTTCGAGTACCCGATCTTATTAGCTCTCATAGAGCCTAACCCATATTCGCGCAGCAGGCCAGGAGGGGCAAGCGCCGGTGGCGCAAGCTTGCGAATGCCCAGGCCCTGGAGGTCGCCATTGCCAACACCAGCGCCACCGCGCGGCCGAGTGCGGCGCCCTCAGCCGGCCAGTTGCCACATGGAGGCGCTGGTGGCAGCCACCCGCGGACAGGCGTGCGCACGACGAGCGTGCAGCGAGTCTGCAATATGGAGCTCAACATTGATCACACTTTCTACGAGGTGAGCAATACTGTGGGCCACTTAAGCCTTGCTACGCCATTTTTCTGAGTTCCTACAAAGCCGCTTGATAAAAAGTTGGAGATAAATTAGAGCCTTAGGCAGCACGTTGAATTTTTAGCGTGGGCAAGTCTGCCACAATGATTACAAATCGCCTGTAGCTTAATTGTATACGGGAATTCTGGAGTCACGAAGTGGAGAAGATGACATCAAATCAAATAGGTATTTACTGAATTCATGAGGGATGGGTACCTAAATGTCATTGCACAGGGGAGGGTCCCAGAGCCTGGAGACAGTAAGTAATAACGAATTTATTATTGTCCGGAGACAGTAATACATAATGCTGACTAAATTACAAACAAACGAGCAGCAACCCAGACCGGTAAATAAACAGCGTTAGTAAAGCTATTTCCATAAAGAAAGGTTACTTACGATGCTTTTGACACAACCTATGAAATTATCAGGGCGAAAACCTGAAATGCAGATGAAAAATAACCATCGTTGCCTCAAATACAAAGCAAGAAATGCACTGTGCAGTGCAAACCTGTCACTAAGTTACTTGAATTAACAAAATTTGCGGCAAAAATCTTAAACAGAAGCAATATGAAAGGGGATTGGGATACATCTGCCATATGGTCGATCGCTCATTCGCGGCTTCTGTAGACACTGCAGGCTGGCTATGTCGTGCTTTCTTGCCGTCTGCTTTATAAACGCATGCCACTGCTATGCGCGGCAAAGTCACCTTTTGGAGCGTTTTCCGCTTTTGAGATAGGCAATGTTCTTAAAGTTCACCCGGGTATAAAAATTAGGAGCACGCCCTGTAAAGTTTCCGGCAGGGCATGCGTCATTCTTGATGAGCCAAAAGCGCGCAATCAGACTGCATCGGTACTTTTCCCCGTCACTCCTTTCATACGGATTCTTCCTCTACATAGAGCTAAAAGGCTGCCTGCAATAGCTTGAATTTTTTTACCAATGCACGCCGTCAGCATGCCACCAGGTCACCTCAACAAACCTGTTGCGCTAAGGTTTTTTTTTTTTTACAATGGATTCTAAATTTGCTGATTTACTGCGGTTATAATGAAATTTCAAATGGTCAAAATAGGCTAAATTAGTTTTTGTTCAGAAATATCTTCGTAGACTAATCATTGTGCCTGCTGTGCTATTAAATAGCTTTGAAGTAGCAAATATTCTGGTGTTCTTTTTGATTGAAACATACCTTTAAACTGTCATTTGGTGTGTGTCTGCAGACGCCGCCTCAAAATATCTCATCATCTATATAATAATAAAACATTATGTCGGATTTATATCATAACAATTATTGCACGTGCATAAAGTTATAGAGTGTTGCGCCTTGCTGACCGTTTATGAAATTCAGCCTTCGCGCTGTTATGTCTGGTGTGCAAACTAGCGACAATTCAACTCACATTTTGGGCTCTCGTAGCTATCGTTTCCTAGATAGAGCCTGCTGTCCAAGTACCTGTGGGATAAAAAATATCAACTCCTACATGCTCCTGTTCGAATATTGAGTGCAGCTAAACGTTTGAGCTAACCGGAGTAGAATAAGGTATTGTGAACGCCCGCGTGATTTTCTTTGTGACAAGTGTTCTCAAGCACATGCCTAATGCAATTTTTTCTCCTATACCGGAGGGTGTGAAGTCTGTTGTCGTGGTTTTTTGTGCTTGTTTTTATTTTTTTGGCGTTTCACTTTTCTTTCTTTTCCAGTAGTTCACATAGCTAATTTTTGGTTTATGGTACAAGCTGATGTCAGTAGCTTAGTCAAACTACCGTGTCCCATGCGGCCGGGCACTGCCACTTAAGCGCTCCGTTGCCCGTATATGTATTTGTGTATGTAATGGATGCGCAGTATAATTTGTTTTCATTTTCTCCGGAAGCTGTAATTTTGTGCCTGCTCTTAAAGCAAGCTATCGTTTCATTGCGTCTTCTATAGCAGGCTACGAGGTATTCGTTTCATCTTTTCCTGAAATTAACGCACGGCCAACGAAAGGCACCTTAAGGAAAGGTTTTTTTGCACGAAAGCGATATCAGAGTTTGCCTGCCAGGCTACTCTCACCTCGTTTACAAATTTAACAGGCACTGCTGGCCAAACTGTGAGCTCCAGTCGGTTTACTCGAGCATAGTGTACACAATCTAAAAAAAAAACAATATGATGGCATCTTTGCAAGGTCAATCCGAACCAGTTGTGGCGTGTTCAGCAAGGTGGCGTTGGCTCGATCACACAGGGCAAAAATAAATGAAACAACAGAACGAAGACGAAAATGGCGTAATTCCTAGCGGCGGCTGAAATAAAGAAACCAACTGCGCTGCCGTTTGCGCAATGCGTCATTATCCTACAACTGACGTCGGCAACAACATCCACCTGTTGCCATGAAAGCGAGTCACCATATCTCTGTGATTCTTCAGACAGCGAACGAGGCTTTCCCAATTTCGGCACTAGGGCACACAAAGCGTAGGTTGAAAATCACTTACATTTACTTTCCATCTCAGAATAACAGCCGGGGCAGATTATTAGCTACGGTGTTGCTTCCTGACTGTGTTCCGGACGTCTTGACTGTGCTCCCTATCGCTCTCTTTGAGCATGATAGTTTTTTAGTGTGACTAGCTTATCGCTACAGTATATCTGTAAATATGCGTGTGCACACGGTAGCGTCCTCTTTTCATGCATCCTCCAAACAGAAGTCGCCAGGAACGCGTGACACCGTAGCAAAGTGAAAAAAAAAGTAAAGTGGAGCCAAAACAACCACCCTTTATTACATTGTTCAGATAATCCAGCTTCACGCGTGGTTAGCTTTTAACATGACAAACAGCGCACAATGGCTCCAGACGTGAGGCGCTGTGTTAAGAAGTAGCACATATTCGCCCGATGTGAACGAGCACCGCGCCGTTCTGCAACACGTCGAAGACTGTCGTGCAAAATGTTGCCACACAGCATTTCTGCACCGGTAGCCGTCAGGGAGTGCAGGCCTGCTTTCTTTTTCTTTTAGCTCTTCTCGATTTCGGCCTGTACCTAATTATGCTCGCCGTTTCACCAAAATAGCCTGATCGCAATCAGAATGGGTACCTCCAGTAAATACGCTATAAAAGAAACAATAATTCAATGCAACCTTTGATAGTAAGTATTGAAATGTCTAATCCACAGAACAGATACCATCAAAGAAGAAAGTTTTATCCGCAGCGGCCACCTATGAGAACTGGCTTTGGCCGAACAAGACGGCGCTGCTACTCTGCCCTTGTAGAACGACTTCACACAGCTGACATATTTCAGAAGGCCTGCGCAAATTTGTGTGGGTACGGGTTGGTCAGGTTTACGCTCGTAAATTTCAGAGAAGTGATGTTGTAAAGATCAAATTAAGGATGGTATAGTCAACATGTCCAAGAACCATGAACAGCCGCAGGTGCTTCGTGCGTCTATCAACTTTCCTCTGACAACTTCAGCATTCCACGTGTAAACTGCCACTCATCCAACAACAAAACTGATGAACTGCAGTTATTTGACTAATTCAACACACCATTCAATATAGTCATGTTTACCGAAGGTTGGTACAATGATGTTTCTTGCTATTTTGTACTTCACTCTTATTGTCATTTTGCGGTGAACAGACCTGCCCGCAAAGTGATTGCGTATCAAAGCAAGCACTTCATCCATATCCATTTCAACAGATTAGTGAATTTACTACACCTACAGCGGAAAACGAAATGCTGACATTAGACAGCGCTAAAATGTGTTTTGCCTTTTGTGTTTAGTATCCTAGAAAGTCTTTTTGATCATGTTTCAATGAATCAGCTAATTCTATATGTACCAGGTGATGTGAACGTTGACATTCAGTCCGAAACCACGGTGCAAAGTGGTGTCACCGGGCTTCTAGACTCGTTCGGGTATGTTAATCTTGTCACGGTGCCAACGGGTGTAACCAATTCGACGTCTACCACTCTTGAGGCTGCTGATTAATAATGCCCGTAAAAAGTGTGTAAATGCTGGCGCAGCCATGCCAGAGATTCGTCATTATTTTCCTATATTTGCTTCCTTCCAATATGGAAATTTCAACAATACTCAGCAGGCTTGTACAAACTCCTCGCACATCGGCTGTAGAACTCTTGAAAGATTTCGTAAATTGGTTTTGAAGACTTATTTCAGTGATGTATTGGTATTTACAGATGCCAATACCACATACAATGCATTAATTGCAAAATTCAAACTCATTTACATGAAATGCTTTCCTGAAATATGTACTCGAAAACGAAAAAAACCTTGAATAGCTCAAGATTTTCTTAGGAAAATGAATACTAGACACAAAATATAAGCTAAATTCAAAAATTTAGGGACGTGTCTAAATTACACGCATATAAATCCTATCGCTATCATCTCAATTGTGAGCTTAAAAGCTCAAAGCATAATTGCTTTTTCAATTCCTTTCCAACTAAATTCGGTATTTGGCATGATGACAACTGGAGAAAACTTGGTGAAATTATGAATAATTGTCCCATGTTCCTTGTGCTTTCCTTAGTACATGACGGCAAAGTACTTTCAGGAAAAGAGCCTAACAATGTATTAAATAACTATTTTATAAATATTAATAAATCTCTGTGCACTGTTGCAGGCTTGCCCAATCAATACACCTACCCCATATCCAGTGTACCTTAATCTTTGTTCATGTGCCCCGAAGATGACAGCGAAATCTTATCTGTGTTCTCTACATTACAAAAGTAGTACGCAGAAGATAAAGATTATTTACAAATCAATACATTCATTTACATAATTGATCTAAAAGCTCCAATACTCACACACATCTACGGCGTTTGTCTAGGTAGTGGCATATTTCCCATACAAATGCAGATTGTTAAAGCGTAGCAATACACAAAGGCGGAGTCCTCTGAGATATTTCAAATTACAGGTCAATTTATATGCTGTCGAAAGTCTCTAAAGGTTTTGAGAAAATAATATACACAAGGATAAATAAGTTCCTGATTAAACATCCTCTACTGTCAAAGAGGCATTTTGGTTTTAAACAAAAAATCTACTGCGATGGCCGCGGTCAAGTAAAAAGAAATATTCAAGCATTTCAAGAAAAGTCGATTGTTCTTTGCATTTAGTGCTTATACTAAAGCATTTGAATTACTAAACAATAATGTCTGATTAACAAAGTTAATCATTTATGTATTTAGAGGTGTCAGTCTTGGCTTAATAGATTCCTACCTGAATCACCGCAAATAGATTGATTTCCATAAAAATGTTGTCTCAACTACCGAGGTGATCAATCAGGTGTCCCAAAGGGTTGCAGTTTAGGTCTCCATCTATTACTGCTGTGCATAAATGACATTTCTATTCTTCTCTCAATAAATCTCGTTGCATTTCCCGATGACGTAACAACACTTACCAAAGGTAAGGATGTAAATGAAATAATAAATTGTATTTTAAACACTAATTATATATAAGTTAACGCAACTAAAACAAAAGGTATAATCTTCCTCTCCAATGATAAATAACATGAACATGACGAACAGCTTTTACATGGGATAAGCAAAACTGAAGTCGCCTCTACCGTTAAGTGTGTGGGGTGTTATTTTCTCTGAGACTTTAAACTGGGATGCGCAGACTTGCAATGTTCATAACAAAATGAGCAAAGTAATTTGTATCATATGTCGTAATAGGCCTAATATACCAACTAAATTTATGCGTCTTATACACAATGCTTTCCTACTGCAATTGCTTGCATAATCTTTTATTATTCTGATTTCGACCACCAACCAAAATATCCAAATATAGTCCTCACGCAGAAGCTGGCTAAAATTCTAATAGCTAACATAGCATCGTACTCACAAACAGATATTTTTTTCAATTTTAGCGCTATGAAGCCAACCCTGCTTTATACTTTCCGCTAATATTCATGAATAAAAAAGCTGTATCATTTAATAAGACTGTGTTTCTCCAAATGCTTCCCATGATCACGATATTCCTTCTTTTAACGCACGACGGCTTAATTCTTGGTCGTTACAATTTTTTTGTAAACTAGGAAGCGCAAAATACCGGACGAGGGACTGAGTAAGGGACACAAAAACAGGTTCACGAGCGCTACTACCAACTGTTTATTCATGCTGTGGGACAGGGGATATATAGGAACAGAATGTCGAGCATGCGCGTGGAAAAGGCACAAAAACAGCTCATCATTCATGCGCACAAGTTAATCAAAAAAAGAATCTAAAAAGGCACATTGCGATGAATAAACGTGTACATACGTGCCACCGACACAACGTTCGGACAGCTTTCGGATATAATAAGCCTCTAGAACGAGCCTAGCCTTATCATTGCCGCTCTTGCCTAGAATCGTGGTCTTCTCCAACCTTGTCCTACACGTGCATGAAGCAAGGTGACGCACGGGATTAGCACAAGTGTCATTGTTTTCTATGCTTTTGGCATGCTCCCGTAGCCGGTCATTAATACAGCGGCCAGTTTGGCCAACGTGAGAGAAGAATGCAGTACACCACTCCTATTGCACATTTAGTGCAGACGATCTCATGTTTTTTGTTGCAGCCCCTGCCGGCACAACCCGTGATGCGAGGGCATAACTTAGATAGCGTGATGGGTGCTAAAACACCAAGGGCACACGGTGCCTGCTAGCCACTTTTTTTAGGTTGAGGGAGAGTTTGTGTACATAAGGGACCACCACCGGCTTTGAAGAAGGGGGTTCAAATCTTTTTTGGGCGCCTTTATGCTTTTGCAGGAAGGTTTCAGCGACAGCTGAAATGACCGGGCCAAGGAAACCTGCTGATAAAAGTAGCGCTACCTGATCATTGACAATCTGTTGCATTTTATGAGGGCAAGATTTTTGAAGCGCAGACTCCAGGCAAAGCGACGCAATACCTCGTTTTACCATCTTGGAATGAGCCGAGTCGTAGCTGAGCAGCTCTTTGTTGGCTCAGGGGGAGTACATCCCGCAAATATGGTCTCGGCAGAACATAAGCGTGAGGTCTAAAAAACGCAATGCCTGACTTTCATGTAGTTCATGGGTAAAAGCTAAACCTTTCCCGAGTCGATTAAAAGTATTTAAAACAAGTAAAACAATATGGACAAAGGATGTAGAGTTCCCTGGTCTTAAAATAATTAAAAAGTCATCAACATATCTAAAAACTTTAAAAACTGGCCCCCCTTGAAATGTCTGTGCAAGAAGGCGGTCAATTGAAGATAAAAATATGTCACATAAAATCGGAGCTACACATGAGCCAATACAGATACCTTTACGCTGCAGAAAAAACTGGTTGTCATAAGAGATAAAAGTTACCTGCAAGTAGTATTCTAGTAATCTTAAAAATTATCTACCCAGATTCCAGCTTAGTTCTGGAAGGCCACAGTCCCTGAGCCTTCAATGCTTTCTCTGACCGAAGGTAACAGCTCAGCATGTGGAACAGAATAAAACAAGTCTTGTATATCAGTGGAAAAGGCTAAGGCCATCCGATCGTTCTTCTGCACCAAATTGGCAACTTCTTGTGACTTCTTATCAGAAACGGGGTCATCAACAGGAATGTGTTTAAGCTTGCTGAGCAAGAAACGGCTGACGTTGTGTTGCCACAAATCCTTCTCGCTAACAATGGTCCTAAATGGCATATCCGGTTTGTGCGTTTTTGCCGAAAAGAAAACATCCAGGGAAGTCTTGTTAGCGAGAAGGGCTCGTGGCAACACAACGTCAGCCGTTTCTTGCTCAGCAAGGTTAAACATATTCCTGTTGATGAACCCTTTCTGATTAAGAGGTCACAAGAAGTTGCCGATTTGGTGCAGAAGAACAATCGGATGGCCTTTGCTTTTTCCATTGATACACAAGACTCGTTTTATTCTGTTCCATTGTTCCAAATGATGAGCTGTTAGCTTCGGTCAGAGAAAGCATTGAAGGCTCAGGGGCTGTGGCCTTCCAGAACTCAGCTGGAATCTCGGTAGATAATTTTTTAAGATTACTCGAATACTACTTGCAGGTTACTTTTATCTCTCATGACAACCAGTTTTTTCTGCAGCGTAAATGTATCTGTATTGGCTCATGCGTAGCTCCGATTTTATGTGACATATTTTTATCTTCAATTGACCGCCTTCTTGCCCAGACTTTTCAAGGGGGGCCAGTTTTTAAAGTTTTTATATTATTTTAAGACCAGGGAACTCTACATCCTTTGTCCATATTGTTTCACTTGTTTTAAATACTTTTAATCGACTTGGGAAAGGTTTAGCTTTTACCCATGAACTACATGAAAGTCAGGCATTGCGTTTTTTAGACCTCAAGCTTATGTTCTGCCGAGACCATATTTGCTGGATGTACTCTTCCTGAGCCAACAAAGAGCTGCTCAGCTACGACTCGGCTCATTCCAAGATGGTAAAACGAGGTATTGCGTCGCTTTGCATGGAGTCTGCGCTTCAAAAATCTTGCCCTCATAAAATGCAACAGAGTGTCAATGATCAGGTAGCGCGACTTTTATCAGCAGGTTTCCCTGGCCCGGTCATTTCAGTTGTCGCTGAAACCCTCCTGCAGAAGCATAATGGCGCCCAAAAAAGATCTGAACCCCCTTCTTCAAAGCCGGTGGTGGTCCCTTATGTACACCAACTCTTCCACAACCTAAAGAAAGTGGCTGGCAGGCACCGTGTGCCCTTGGTGTTTTCTGCACCCAACAAGCTAAGTTATGCCCTCGCATCACGGGTTATGCCGGCAGGGGCTGCAAGAAAAAAACATGGGATCGTCTACACTAAATGTGCAATAGGAGTGGTGTACTGCATTCCCCTCTCACGTTGGCCAAACTGGCCGCTGTATTAATGATCGGCTACGGGAGCATGCCAAAAACATAGAAAACACTGACACTAGTGCTGATCTCGTGCGTCACCTTGCTTCGTGCACGTGTAGGGCAAGGTTGGAGAAGACCACGATTCTAGGCAATAGCGACAATGATAAGGCTAGGCTCGTTCTAGAGGCTTATCATATCCGTAAGCTGTCCAAACGATGTGTCAGTGACACGTCTGTACACGTTTATTCATCGGAATGTGCCTTTTTAGATTCTTTTTTTGATTAACTTGTGCGCATTACTGATGTGCGATTTTCGTGCCTTTTCCACGCGCATGCTCGAAATTCTGTTCCTATATATCCCCTGTCTCACAGCATGAATAAACAGTTGGTAGTAGCGCTCGTGAACCTGTTTTTGGTTTGGTTTAGTTTATGGGTGTTTAACGTCCCTAAGCGACTCAGGCTATGAGGGACGCCGTAGTGAAGGTCTCCGGAAATTTCGACCACCTGGGGTTCTTTAACGTACACTGACATCGCACAGTACACGGGCCTCTAGAATTTTGCGTCCATCGAAATTCGATCGCCGTGGCCGGGATCGAACCCACGTCTTTCGGGCCAGCAGCCGAGCGCCGTAGCCACTCTGCCACCGCGGCGGCTGAACCTGTTTTTTTGTCCCTTACTCTATCCCTAGTCCGGTATTTTGCGCTTCCTAGTTTACAACAGGCATCACCAATTAGCCCGACAGCTTACTCTCCTAGGTTACAATTTTTATGCACTAATTATTATGTCAATGTGCTAAAAATTAAAAATACACTTTAGTGCGAGAGAATGCGAAAAGATATATTCGAAAACACCTACAGAAAATCCTACATTATTTTCTTCAACAGTAATAAACCATGATTTCACGATTTGTATTAGATGTTGAATTTGCTTCCTCTGTTGGATTTTGTTTATATGCCTTGTTCTTGTACTTTCGCGCTGTGATTACTACAGGAGCTTTGGATACAATGGGCCTCCAGGCTGCCTTTTGTAGCTTTTTCTGTTGTGTCACCTGTGAAGATGTATCTTGCGAGATATACAAGGTGTTCTCAGTTATCGTGGACCCAGGTAATAGGCGAAGTAGTGTGTCACTCTGAACGGATCAGTGCTTGAAATCTCAATCTATAATATTTCTCGCGGAAATTCGTCTTCTTTATGGCATTAGGTGGTGCAGCATTCTGGGTTCATTTTCTCAGCACCTTGATTCAGTAGTGGGCAAGTTGTTCTTGCTGTTCCACCAGATGAATTAATTTTGTGGTGCCGCACAAATTCCGGCTCTTTCGATGCTCATGGACATTTGATATGACATCGAAACTGCTTCTCCTGCTAGGGACTCAACGAAACTAGCTGACGTGTGACCTCTTTAGTTGCTGCATAGCCAAATCAGATGACTCAGTGGTAATGGTGCTTGCCTACTGAGCCGGAAGACGCGGGGTCGATCCTTGTCGCGTCGGTCTAATTTCGATGGAGGCAAAGTACTAGTGGCCCGTGTACTGTGTGATTTCAGTGCACGGTAATGAACCCCAGGTGGTCGAAATTTTCGGAGCCCTGCACTGCGGGGTCTCTCATAGCCTGAGTGTGTTTTTGACGTTAAGCCCCCATAAAACCGAAAAAAAAAGATTGCATGCGGTAACATTCACACCGCACGTATTCTATTATGCGCCACTGAACACCGGCAGTCGTCAGTCAAAGTTCTTCCTTCGACGTCCTAGAAGCTTTGAGTTAAGGGTGATGCACTGTACTTCTGGTGCGCAGATGAAACGTGTTTCTTGAAATGGACCCCATCATTTTCGCCGTCAATGCAATCCTCCCTGTATGGATGACAACATAGAGCTTCTGGAGATATTATTTGGATGTTCGATGTTAGTTGCTTCATGTTCAGTGCTTTTCGGAGGCAAGACATTGGTTCAGCATGGCTAATCATATAATAATAGGCTAAAAGCGAAACAAAGGGTCCACAATGATGTGCGCTTAATTGAGCTCGCTTCTGCTAGGAAAAAAGTTCACCTTATTGTTAAACTTGGATCAATAAATGCAATGGAGTGCCGGTGAACTGTGAAGATAATGGGAAAGGTTTCGAACACTGTTTTGCTACTCTCCACTTCACCGCAGATGGTGTTGGCAGACATGAGCGGCGACAAGGCGAAAGTGCAGGCAGCCATCACGAGCCTCGTGGCCACTCACGTCGACTCTGCCACGGAGATTTTCAGCCGCACCAACTTCAACGGCATCACTGACATCTCATTCGTCGTGCAGCGGCTGCGGGTACAGGCTGAGATACTGCCGCGGCCGTGCGAACCACGGCGTTTACGTAGGACCTACAAGAAAACAATGAAGGGAACTTTGCCACATGATTTCTGCTAAAGTGATGAAAACATTCCCTCTAATTTACTCCGCGTCTTTCCCTTGTACTTCCTAATATTTTTCTCGCACGATTTTTGCGACGATCACATATATGTCCACGGCCTCAATTTTATTTACGATGCAGTTTTGTGAGTGCTATGTGGCTCACCAGTTGCTCCGTCATGCATCGATCTAAAAACTTCCCTTACCTTTCTTCAACGTGACAGTTTTTTCGAGTATTTCTCCTTCCTTTAGTATGGTCCTCATGACCCATACGAAATATTTCCGTGATTTGTTGCATATTCAAAAGCACCGACTACAGTGCAACAATGCTGACGATGGAGGAAGCCGATGGTAAGAACTACGAGAGAAAACCAAACATAAAATGCAGGATTCCTTTTCTGTTAACCCTAGCACTCGCATAACATTGAAAAACGAAGAGATCTGCGACAGCTAAACACCGGATCTTTTATTGCTTTAAGGTTATTGAATAACTAAAACAAATATTTTTGTTCATATTTTATGTCTGTAAAGCACCATTGAGGACAACTGCTTCAGACGTTTCTGTTTCTTTAAAACTGTTTGCTAACATCATTGCATCTTTCGACATTTCTCGGCTGAAAAACACGATTTTACTGCTAGAAACGTCAAGTTAAATTTGCGTATTTCTACCTTAACTACAAATCAATTTCATGGCGTTATTTATCGTGTTGAACCTGTTTACCTTCATGTATGGGAGCGTAAACCTTTGTTTTCCGGTCTATCTAACGAAAAAATCTCGCTTGAGCTCACTGCTGCGCACTTCTAGTAGCGGCCGCTTAAGGTCAGCATTTATTTTTTCTGTCTTAAGTGAGGTCCCTGCTTTATAAAGTAGCCGCCCCGTTATTACAAACTGGTAGTGTAATTTTCCAGACCAACTTAAAGTTGCCATCAGTGCACATTTAAGTCTCACCTCTCAGTTGGCGTAACTGGCTAAAATAAAAGTCTAGCGGACGATCTTTATTACAGAAGCGGAGCGTTGCATCAAACTATATAGAGATATCCGCGGTCGCCTCTTTACAGATCAACGACTCGAGTGCTTGCGAAGGGGCGGCACGCCAGTCTAACCCGTACTGCAGCGACACGCTTGACGTGAGCCACACGCTGGTAGAGCTGTCCAAAACCAACCACGACAGCTTCTGCGTCTCGTACCTGTGGACGACGCGGAATTTCCACGGTGGTACGCTGGGCCTCGCGTACGTCGCCGAGCTCAACGGTGCGTGCCATCAAACCGGAGAGGGCACGGCGCGCATCGATCCCCTGTGAAACGCCACCGCTGTTGCGTACTCCAATACTGTGCATACGGTCGCTTTTACGCATACTTAATCCGTGTGTCATTAAATGCGGAGCTCACTAGAATGACTTCGGCAGAAGTTTGCTGCAGAGGCACAGACTACGAGCCAAGGAACTTGACAAGGAGCTTCTTATTAGAATGCGACGAATGAGCACCTGTACCACGAATATCAATGGATGCACTATTTTGCAGGGAGTTCTCATCTCAAAAAAATCTTATTTACATATTTCTTCAAGCAAAAAACAAGTGGAAAGCAACTTTTGATTCCATAATGAAAACGTTTTTCGCCTGAAATCGATAATGCTGTACATGCTACATCATGCTAAAATAAGAACAAAAATGGTTATAAGAAAGTGCCAAATGATACTCATAGTACATTCTGTGTCAGAAATAGGTACGACCGAAGTGATAGCAACATTCCTGTCACTACATTGGGAGAAGACTTCTCAACACAACTAATAGCCTAAAAGAGCGATTGGCGCTTGAATGCCGCTGGTATGTTGTCTCTCGTATGTTGTATACCTGCGTATAGGTGCGGGGAAAATTGAATGGAGAAAGCGGGTGGGGACTAGAATGCATTACATATATTCACCTAGCCGTGCCGGGTGGACGTGGAGCCATAGCACGCATGTAAGACAATAGAAAACATAGGTCGCGTCTTTGAATTCGCCTGCGGGAAGGAAAACATATCATCGCAATTTTTCTGCGTTCATGTTTAGAGATCGGCTGCAGCAGTCAAAAGGTGTTTAAAATATCACTGATAGAATCTGGTTCATGTGAGGCATACAAAAAGCGCGAGATGATGACCATATCACCGTTCACATCGCAGCAGCTCTTACGCCAGTCTTGACCGGAACGCGCAGACTACTGGACAAACAGATATGCAGCTTTTACAATATGGGGGCATGTGACTCTTCCGCTCATCTGCAGTGACACTCGAAACGAAATCGCAGCGGATTTAAAGAGCCAAGGCGCCTATAAAAACTACAGAGACTGTTTACTTATGTATGTTATGTTGCTATAATGTTTACTACCTTCGTCTCTGCGAAAGCAAGGATTTGGTAAGCAGACGACGATGACGGGGGACTGGCTCGGGACGGAGCGCTTCTGCTAAGTTAGCTACGAACAAACCACGTAACAGACAACGGACATTTCTGCTCGGGGTTGGTACCCATCGCAGTCGTGCTTTCGCACTAATAACTCAACTGACGGCATCACTAACTGCACGAGAACATCGACCGCCATTGAAAGATATATGAACTTGCAAGGGTGTAGAAATTGAGCTCATGATGGATAATTTTATCCCGCGGCAGACTTATGAACCTGCTCACACTAAACTGTTATACAACAGCCTTTAGGCCTGTCATATTACTTATTGGAATTGTGCCTAGGCTTCCTGGCTCATTAATAAACAAAGTTGAATGTTCTAGCATTGAAAAGTTAAAAATCCTTTCTGAACAAACGGCTCTACGTCTCATTATTTGATATATTTTTCCATAGTAAATACTTTCGTCGGTACCATAAATATACCCAGTGCGTTTAATGTAGTCAAAAACCCATAAGTGACTTCGTGGCATCCGCTCTGGCGTTTATCTTTTCTCGATAGATAAAATATTTTTTTCCCAAATCGCTAACAATGTTATATTTATCTCTCACATATTTCTACGCATTCAAAATTTACTATACCCGCTTTAATTGAAAGCTTAGAACCGCTGGAATTTCTACTGTGCCCTTCTGTAGTCCACGCCATAGAGCGCTACGCTAGACAAGCATGGGCTCTTTTCCCAAAATCAATGCCACGCTGCGGCGACGGCGCCGTGCACTAGTCTAAGAAGGACCTGTACGCAGGGAACCACTGCGTCTGCTCCGTACTGGTAGTTGTTCGCCGGCACATATAGGCGTAGTTGTCAGGATTTTGCGGTAGGAGCATTGTGCCATGGCTGTTTGTACGATAATAAGAAGAGCATCTAAGTGTCTATGCGGAAGTTTTTCAGTGCCACAAGATACACAATAACAGGAAGCTTCCAGGCCATAATGGAACTCTTGAAGGATTATGACAGCGCAGTGGTGATTAGACACGGATCCTATATTTCCAAGCAGAAGATCTGCCAGGAGTCGAAACACCTATGTAAAGGCCAGGCTCTGTTAACATCGCTGAGCAGAGATTAAAAATGGACACATTTAAACGCACATTTTTGGGCATAGCACCCTCTGTAATGCGTAGTTATAGCATGTGTGTAAGAAAATATGGTCCTTCGTTATGAATTATTTGTGGGGTGGCGGAGAGGAGCATAAGCAATACAACGACTTCATTTAATTTGCATTTGACTCTGGTTCTTTTTGCACTTCCTTATTGCCCAAAGCCCTTGCAGTCGCTTGAATAGGTCAGGTCCGTCAGGTCAGTCAGTCAGTCAGTCAGTCAGTCAGTCAGTCAGTCAGTCAGTCAGTCGGTCGGTCGGTCGGTCTGTCGGTCGGTCGGTCGGTCGGTCGGTCGGTCGGTCGGTCGGTCGGTCGGTCGGTCGGTCGGTCGGTCGGTCGGTCGGTCAGTCAGTCAGTCAGTCAGTCAGTCAGTCAGTCAGTCAGTCAGTCAGTCAGTCAGTCAGTCAGTCAGTCGGTCAGTCGGTCAGTCGGTCAGTCGGTCGGTCAGTCGGTCAGTCGGTCAGTCCGTCAGTCGTTGAGTTGGTCAGTCGGTCTGTCGGTCGGTCGGTCGGTCGGTCCGTCGGTAGGTCGGTCGGTCGGTCAGTTGGTCGGTCGGTCGGTCGGTCGGTCACACAGTCACACGGGCAGATATTAGGAATCGAATAGAATGAGCAAAAATTGATTATAGTGATCTTACATAAATGGTGCCTCTGATGCACTGCTCACGAACAAAGAGCTCAAGACGCGGGTTAATTGCTTCAAAGCAAAGCGTGCCAGTAAAGACATCCTTATTGCTCTCACTTTGCGCCTGTACATGTGCTTAGAAAAATATATTTTTATTTAGGGCAGTATGTGGTTAATGAAATTTATGAACAGAAAAAAAACGCACAAAACGCAGCTTTATCCTTTAAAACTCATGGACAGTAGCAGACGAAGGTTTCTGGCTTCTTCTGTTGACAACTTCTCGCTGTAGCCTACCTGTAGTGCCAAACGCCACAAATTATGCATCTGGTTTTCTCATTTGCCAGTTGGCCAAGAGCCTTGATCGTTCGACATCGCTGATATTAAATTTCCTCCAAAAGACTCCCAAATTTCGCAATTACCAAACTTCCCCCAAAGTGCGATTCACCCCGCAGACTGCTCTGCGGTTGCGCCGGATGTTTTCAAACGCCAGACAGCATTGCCCTCTTCTTTCGTTTATAATTTTGACACCACCGACAAAGGAGACAGCGTTGCTAACAAGAGGCTCGCACCATCGAAGAACAGCCGTGACGTTATTTTGAATTTCAGAACAAGCGCGGTTTTACTTACGCGAACCCCAGGAGCAGTCCTCCATAGCACCCACATGTTCCTTTAACTAAACTGTCCCTTCAGGACGGGACGGTCGACAATACCGGTGCAGCAATGGAAATATTACCACTGGTGCCAACGTTTTGCAGGTGGCACAGCGCCCTCGAGCAGCGAGCATAATTTCGCCGCTTTCTCTCTCAGGAAACACAGGAGGCATCTGCGAGAAGTACCAGGCCGACGTGGGCCTGCACATGGCCGATTACACGGGAAGCGTCAGTCTCAATACGGGACTCGTTACCTTCATTAACAAGAACAGCCGCTTGCCCCTGATGGTCTCCGAGATCACCTTCGCCCACGAGCTTGGACATAACTTTGGGTCGCAGGTGCGCAGCCGCAGCGACACCCTGCGGTCATTCTTGTTGCTTGGTGTGGTCTTATCCTAGCCTGTATCTCTTGTAGTTTGCTTTGGCGCTTTATGTCTTGAAAACAGCCCCTAAACTGACGCTAAAGACGAATTGCTGCTGGTCTGTATCGAGATATTGGCACTATCGAATGACAAACAGGCTACTCACAACGAAAACAGTCTTGTAACCTAGAAGAGATGATCGGAGCAATAACTGCTGTCGCCTCCACGACCCCGAATTCGAGCGAAGGAATTGCGATGATATAAGAAAGTATTTTACATGAGGATACCAGAGTCCACACTCCACCGCAACTACACCTACAAGCGGTGAACACGAAGTCGCAGTTGTGTTCATCTGGTAACTTGGAAATAAATGGAGCGAAAAAAAAAGATTTATCTAAAAATCCCACATTTTTAAGCAGTGAGGGCGCTCTTTGCATGCTCAAAATCAACAACAGAGCCAAAATAAGCCTGAAGATGAATTTCTAAAGAGAATGGTAATTGGATGACGATGTACAAATTTTCTCTTTAACAAAACAATTGCGGTGATTTGTGACGACGAATTAGCTACAAGAAGTGTTGTGTTTTGAATCTAAAATTTGTCCGATCGGGAAACTTTTTTACTGTATATTTGCTCTCCCGGTTAAAACCAGGCCAGATATTTTTCATAAGCCGCAAGTAAATGCTTGCACATTTTCTGCGTGTCCCTCAGGCTATATAAGCTATTTAACTGTTGGCGCTGTTACCATGCGTGCCATGTTTTTGTCGTCTTAAAGGTATTTCTTCTACCTCTGTCCCAGCACGACCCCCCGGAGTGCGTGCCAGACGGCGGCGTGGGCAACTTCTTGATGTTCGCCAGTGCCTCGCACGGCACGATGCCCAACAACCGGCGCTTCTCCGTGTGCAGCATTCGATCCATCTCGGGCGTTCTGACGCAGATGTTCAGCAACCAGGGAAGCCGCGCCAACTGCCTGCAGGGTGAGCGCGCCCTTCTCGAGGTCCCAGCGGACGCCACAAGCTTAGTTTTCCATAAAGTAGCTCATAACAGCAGCCGAATTTATATCTTAAAAGTTACACTAAGGACAACCGCCATCCGATTGTTACAACTTTCTTTGATATCAATTTTAATTGGGAGGCAGCTGTTGAATATTCTAAGATATTCTTACGAGAATATTGATCGGAATGATCTAACATTCTAGTGTAACTTTCAGAATATTGCCATAGAAAACCAACGGAGTGCGTTTCTGAAACTATCTTGAGGCAGGTACAGGATATTTTAGTTAACTGTTATGTAGTTCTTGACGACAATGGTCTAGTGCTCCGATGCATATCAATATCTTACTTTAAAGTCTGCCCTGCGATCGCAGCGGGTAGTTACGACTTGCATAAGAAACCACCGGGCAGGGCTTTGCCATAGATAGAAGAAAACCACAAGTGTGCAGAGGGCTGATTTGCGTGCATATTCAGTGTTGGGATGCAATATTCATCATCAGCCCGACTACGGACACTACAGTACAAAGGCCTCTCCCATATCTAACCAATTTAGCCTGTCCTGGAAAGAAAACTGATAGGCGTGTCGTTAAGAGACCGGAAGTGGGCACAGTGGGCGAGGGAACAAACGCGAGTTAATGACATCCTAGTCGAAATCAAAGGGAAGAAATGGGCTTGGGCAGGGCATGTAATGAGAAGGCAAGATAGCCGCTGGTCCTTAATGGTAACGGAGTGGATTCCAAGGGAAAGTAAGCGTAGCAGGGGGCAGCAGAAGGTTAGGTGGGCGGATGAGATTAAGAAGTTTGTAGGCAAAGGGTGGATGCAGCTGGCAAAGGACAGGGTTAATTGGAGAGACACGGGAGAGGCCTTTGCCCTGCAGTGGGTGCAGTAAGGCTGATTATGATGATGATGTCGATGTACCAGCTGCTGACATTCTATCCACGCGAACATCTCAATTTCCTCCACCTGTCTTACTTTCTGCCGCTTGCTGCTACGATTGCCATCTCTTGGAATTCAGTTCGCTACTCTTACTGATCATTGCTGACCTGGCCTTCGCATTACATAGCTTAGTCATGTTCATTTCTTCCTATTGGTTTCGAGTAGGTTGTCAGTAACTCCCGTTTGCTCCCGGACCCCATCTGCTCTCCTCTTGTCCCTTAACATTGCACCTGTCATCTTCCTTTCAATACCTCGCTGCGTTGTCCTCAATTTAAGTGCGATCCCTTTCGTTAGCCTCAACGTTTCTTCCTTAAAGGAAAGACCAGTAAGATAGAGACGATATTCAAAAACATTGTGTTCGTAAACATTTGCGCGTTGGAAAAAAATTCACTTGAGAAAACTTTATGGAATGTTGGTACTAAAAATTTATTTGGTTCCCTATCCAGTACTGATGTTCGTCCGACAGGGAAAAAGGCATCTGATGCTGAGAAAATTGGGTTTATATTTGTTGCCACCAGTCCATTCAAACACTGGACGCCCTTACGGATGAAGGGCGTGTGTTCACCGCTTCGAATTGAGTGGCAGTGCATCGTTGCGTCTGGTATTCAAGCACAAGAGCCGGTGTCAACGCAGGCTTTTGTCACCGCAATTGGCCACTGATGCCATGCCCGCATTTCGTTTTGTATTCTTTGCACTCTAACAAAAATTCTGTTTCGGGAAGGAGTGGTCTCTTGGTGATCCGAAAGCTGTAGCCAATCTCCGCAGACCAACTTTTGTCCTCAGTATCTCCTTAAAGAACACAAGTAATGAATTTTGACAAACTGAAATGGCGCAGTAACTGTCTCGCTGTTCGGTGGACAGCTCTACTATTCCGTCAGGAATGCTTGGAAGGTGGGAGTGAAAGAAACAAGTGCCGCAGTGGAAGGCTTCGGAACAATTTCAATCACCTTGGGACCTTTAAAGTGCTGGCATCGCAGAGCCCACAGGCGATCTCTGCATTTCGCCTCCATCCGAACGCCGCCGCCCCGCTCGGGTACGAACCCTGTTTCTCCGACTCAATAGGCGAGCGCCGTAATCACTGAACCACCGCGGCGGGTTAAAAAGCATAGAGAAACTCCATTTCCAGCAACTTTCTGACCTTCGTGAGTCCCGAAAAGAGCAATGCCAGCTGCATCCCCAAAACCATTTGAATATAGTGGAGGACCTCAGTAAAACATCAGCTACAGATACTGTGATGAAGAATGGGCGCGTTTTATTTTAAGACGATAACCTTTTTTGGCTCATACTCACGGTGAACATCCGTCCGTTACATCGCCACTTAGGTCACGTAACCTTGTGACGTCACGTGATCTTAATGTCGCGTTGCCTGAAGATCACCGGAAGATCAATAATTTCGGTAAAAATTGCTCAAAAACGACGAAACGTGGACGATGACGTCACATCAGACGAAGCAGTATGATCCGCCGCCAAGCAACAACTGCCCACGCGATGCGCATGCACAGCGTGACGTCACCGCTTCGCCAGTCATGCTCGCGTCAGCTGCTCTTCTCCTCTGTCCTGAAATGAATTCAAGCGCGGCAAATTCAAATCAGTGCAATGAGCGCGAACGGCTTTCGCCTTCCCGCAGTTAGGAGATAGATATCTAAGTGCCTCCAGCCAATTTTTGTGCAATGGTCGAAGAAAAGTGTGAACACCCTCAAAATAGGTCTCTTCATTTCAAATAAGAATGTCAAAATTGTAGCTAATTTTGGAAATATAGCTATTAATCGAGTGGCTGTTGCTGCCAGTGCAAATGGTGTTTGAAGAGAAGTCCTGGCCTTTTATCAAGACGAGGAGAAACATGTTCGCATTACAACTAACCAAATTGGCGGATTTTTTTTTTACATCACTGATAAAACAAGCGTGTTACCGAAGAATTCCAAGACCAGCCTCTTAACAAGTTTGGTGCAGTTATGTCAGCATCGGGGGTATATGCATTCCCGTCGACAGCTATAGGCCGGAGGTAGCTCGCGCATTGCCTCAGGCACTTCGATCACATAAACCGGTACCAGGAATTTCCGCGATTTATCAAGACAACGTTTTGCCTCTTACAAGGGCGCGCACAGGAGGTCGAAATTTTCTTTCTTCCTCAGCTACGGTACGTCTCAATTTGCATACCATCATTTGCAGACTCAGAAATCCGCAGGTCAAATCTGCGGACATGTTCGCGTGCTATGGGCTGACGGTCGCAATTTTTTTTTTCTTTCGCGTGACGTGAACCGGTTAAAACCCCCTTTAGGGCCGGCGTAAGGCGCTACTTTCAGTGCTCCCTCTCCTACCGCTTTTTGTTGATGCTAGACGCCTCCACGTACGTCCTAGTTGCAGGCATCTACACGCCAACTTGCTCTTTGGTGGCTTGCCGTATTCAGCACAAAATGACGACAGTTTTCCTCGCTGAGCCGTGCGCTGAAACCGACCAGCTGCGAAAGCGCGAAGCTTCCTTTCTTTCCCTTGAACCGTGGAAATGATTGCCGCAGCACTTACGAAAAGCAGGAGGTAGCAGCTTACTGTCGGTCTTATACGTGACGTTGGCTTCTCTCGGTAGCCATATATGTTATTGATATCAGTAGCATGAGCGGCTCATATTTCGGTCTGAAATACTTGCTGTACCTGTAATATGCAGCCCTCCCTTTCCACTCTGCATGCTCAGATTTGCCAAATGGTTTCCTGACGTATTTACCACGTTGCAACAAATCGTAGATGAGTCAACCGTGGGTATAGCGCCAGGACAGTCAAACGGATCGCCGAGAAACACATTTCAGTCTAGTTTTTGTTGACCCATCACTTTAGGAGCGCATCTATAAAGAGACAATGATGGTATATCAAGTGTTACCCACATAAACGGATTAGCCCGCTCTCATTATAAAGACTCTACTTTCCCTGGAATTCAGCTTTGTTTATCTAGAAAATTTATGTCTAATAAGGTGCGTGCCTTCGCGAAAACAGGGCACAAAAACAAACACAATGGACTTGTACAGGGCGCACATTACATTTATATAGGTGAGGGAAACCACTAAGATCCAAATATGCAGTCATGTACGTAGTTCATGTCAGCATTCCACCGCCAAGTGTGCCGGCAGATATCTTCACGTCTAAACTGATACAAACTCCTCAGCACAACAAGAAAGAAGGATTGAAGATTCAAAGGGCGGACAATAAAAGTAGATGACGTTAAAGCATATAGCAAATGCAGTCTCGAAAAAAGCAAATGTAAAACAACTAACCTACCGAAAGCAGCAGTCAAGAGGGTGAAAAGGAGAAGAAAGCCGTGTCTTCTTCGCGAAAGTATGTACCTTATTAGAAATTAACTAATTTGGCCAAGCAAGAAAATTGATTAGAAAACGTGAGGAAACGAAATGTAAGGGTCGCCACCGGCAGCCATATTGGCGAGAAACAAGTTGGGCTTATTTGTCCAATACATGTAGTCGTGAGCCAACTGTGGAATATTGTAATCTGCTCTTATGAACATATATATAGGGATGTTGAAAAACTTTCGATGCGTAGGGAAATCTTGCTTTTAAAGTTTGCCCTCGACTCGTACCGAGCAGTTAAAGGGTGCCTTAAAAAACCATTGGGGTGCATTTCTGACAATAATTGTGAGGCCTCAGGATTATTGCAAGACAGTGTTGTTTATATATTAACTTGAAATGTTTGGTCCTACGAGGCGCAGCGAAATTTTTCGCTTTAAGCTTGTACTGCATTCGCATCGAATAGCTAAGCCTGTCATAGACAACATATTGGCTGCATTTTTGACAAATCGTAGAAAACTGAAAGCGTCCCGAGGAGACATCTGTGAATAAATTGGTTGTTGAGGAGCTATCTTTCGATATGCAAAAAAACTGCGTTCATAAACAGCTTCGCGTTGAAAAAATGCGCTTGTCCAGAATCTTTGGGTGCGATTGAAGTGTGTGAAAAAACTCTTCACTTTTTTGCCCTAACAACTCTTAGGCAAGGTTTATTGCCATTCGCTTCCAAACGATGTTCACGATGCCTTTTCGGCATGGACGTCGAACGTTTGAGATGAGCCACATCAGAATAAATAGAGCATGGAGTTGCCCTCATTGGCCCTTTGAAGGTCTTTAAAGGTAATGATTCCCCATAATCTTTTTATAGTGTTGTGAAAAATTTTTGCAAATACGAGCAACGCAATTATGCCACCACCGCTTGTTGCCGCCATCTCAGCACACTTCACTTCCCTCGCACAAGTGGTCCCCGTAGAGCTGTCGCACATAGTCTCAACGCTGTAGGCACTTTCATTTTCATTTTACCAGATGGAGTCCTTGTTGACACTGTAAATATAATCGTACCACTACAATATTCGTATAACTAGATAATCGTGTAAACTATTGCTGTGACCCAACAGCTTTTCCAAGAAACTCGCGCTTGTAAGGTATCAAGATTACAAAGCCGTAGAGCTTACACCTGCATCATTTAGGAAGCCCGAATATATAATCCGCCGTTACATAGCAGGAGATAACATTCGGCTTATATTCAAAGTTTCACAATAGCGCATGAGCTGGCGTGGCGCACTTCTCAAAACATTCCGCTGTTCAGTACTTTTTAAGACCAGTGAGCAGTTGCGTACCTTCTTTTATTCGTATTTTGCGTAGTGATTCTTTGAATAATTGTCTATTTATTCCGCAGTGGTAAGTGTGCCCCTGAAGCGCATTGCACGGAAGGTTTGCCGCCGCATCATAGGGCGGTTCAGATATGGTGCTAACTCATTGGAGGCGCAGATAGGTGACACTGGCTCTGGAACGTGCCCGTGTCTTACCCTCGGGCTAGGTAGTGTGCAGAGTTTGTTAGGCTGCTTTCTCAGTTTGAGGAGCCTCCGCGATCATTCACTTCACTGAGCGGGGAAAACGCGCATTGCTTTCATTTGTGCTTTTTTGTTCTTTAAGTGCATGCCTCCGCTTTCGGCCATTTCAGCTTTGCATGCTTGTGAACGTTTCGCCTTTCCTCTCTGATAGGACATTGCACTGAGTCTTTTCATCGACCTGACAGACGCGTTCCAGCTATTTGGATGACTTCGCGCATTTTTGCGCGGCTGACTTAAGGTGTCTTTGGTGAAAAACGCGAACTTGTATATTTGTTGACTATTATATATTCAATGCATAGACCTTGCGGCCGCGTTTGTTGCGCCGAGAATTTGAAGCACCCGAAGAATGGATGAAACACGGAGACTATTGCAAACAAGTAGCTTTAAAGGCCTGCGTCTAAAACACGTACCTCGTGAGGCTCGAGCGATGGTTTAGGCCCTTAGGCCCATTTCACATGCATGCGATTTTCGCCTGCGATGCTGCGAATTATGCCGGTCTGCTACTGGAGGTGGCCGTCGCTCTATAGCCTCAGATGGCTTGCGATCGAGTTCCGTGCGGCTGGTATTCAGTCGCAGCGTCGGTGTGCTCGCTCTGCGACTGACATTTGGGGAGCGCCGAGAAGGCGCGCGACGTGGGGTCACGTGGGCGCTGTTGCCGCGGTGGAAGAAAAACTGTTTATTCTATTCAAAACATACGAAATGTTGCCTCGAATGTAAAAATGTGCTGGTTTTAACACCATAAACACATTTCGTGTAGCGCTTCTGTCGCGTTCCATCATGGATTGCCTATGGAAACATCGAGCAACCTTGCCTGTCCACACCGATCGAATTCGTTGGACACGCGTTGAATGTGAAAGCACTGAAGAAAATCGCACTGCAGCGTCATCGACTAGGCCGACTATTTTCGTTCTAGTCGCAGCATGTGAAACGGGCTTTAAGGTTTAACGCTGCAATGCTGCTCTTGCGCTAGTTCTGATCTTAATCTTGCCCGTAGCATGCAAATATTTTTCTATTGGATGGTACTCGATGGAAAATGTCGCAGCGTTGGAGAAAGTTTCAGGCACCTGTTGGCTGTCATGTTGTTCTATGGGACAGGCTTCACGTTCGGACTCCATTTCAGCCTTCTGTTCAGATTCGCCGCGGATTCTGTCGCCTGATCGAGCTTTCGGAAAATGGCAGCTGAAAGCTCTTCTTGCTAAAGAACGACTGCTAAGGTTCTGCACCAAACACAGATGTTTTTATACTCTAGAGGGTTGTATAGGGCGTCAGTTGACGAATGAGCTGCGCGCACACACTGCAGAGACGCGCGGCCCCTTCTGCGGCAACTCGATCCGGGAGGAGGACGAAGAGTGCGACTGCGGGTACGACTGGAGCGACTGCCGCGAGCTCTGCTGCTACCCGCGTGAACACGGCCTGCTCAACCGCAAAGGGTGCACTCTGCGGCGTGACGCCAAGTGCAGGTGCGTCCGCAGCGAACACGGCACCAGCACGAGGCCAAGAACTGATGATATTTGAGCGCATAAATGCATTAGACGAATTGCATGTCAGATCTCGCAGACCCATGTGTGCGTCTGCGACCTCCCTTTTATGCAATACTTTCATGCCTGAAGCGCTTTGCACTGCGGCAGGATGCAATGTCATTATAAACTCGTCTGGATATAGTGGACATCATGAACCTCTTTACTAGCGTGAACTGTAAAGGGCCGCTTAGGGAAGAGCGTAAGTTATAAATGCAGTCTAGGTGAAATTATTGCACAAAAAAGATCATCTAGACATAATACACCATTCTTTGTGCGATGTTAAGGAAAATGCATTCACGCTGTAATTGTAGTCACTGTTTCGCATGCCATTCCGGCACAACTTGCTATGGCGATTGCTGAATGAATATATTCAGCCATAACACACACGCAATAGTATGCGCGCCGCATGCATCGTTTGAGTTGAAAGAAAGTGTGTGGTCTATAACTTAAAGGAGGATGAAGGAAAAATTCACACCGGTGGCAAAGTTCAGTGGCGATCGTGGCACAAGCGATTTTGGTGCCTGGGACAAAATCTTACCTGAGCACTGGTGTACTGCTGGACGGACGTCGTCTGCAAGAGTTGGAGGTGTTCTGGTGGTCAAGAAATCAGTATTGAAACTAAATCTTACCCTACATAATATTATACCATGTAGAGGAAAACAATGAATACTAATAGAAGTTTTGCAGAACCGACTTCTAATGCTAAAGGTTGAGTGAAGCCTTAACCAGCGATGCCACATATAATGCGAGAAGCCACGAAGCAACGGTATAACATATATACTTAATTAGTGGAACAGCATGCAGGGATTTTGCTTCATTTTAATGTTTTAGTACCTATGAGCACACTGCCATTGCTTCTAAATCATCACGCTATAATACTGTCTCATGCCACGACATTAATCGTGGTCTGTTGGTTGCTCTTTGAAGATGCAGTGAAGGAAACTAATCTAGGACAAGTCAGGCAAATTTCACTTCTGGAAGCCTTTTAGCGTACAATTGTTTTCTCCAGCGCTAAAAGGAAACTCTGCATCACAAAAAAAATCTCCTGTTTTTTTTATCACTATTTTCGGATTTGGCACCGTTTTTCTTTTCGCACATTTTCCCCTTCCCCCCTTATCTTCACGACGGGAAATACTTTGCCGTTCTTGGCGAATCACAGGTGCCACGTTAAGAGTCCGAACTTTCGCAGAGATTTGCACGACTGCTTCTCCTTCGAAGGGTAGGCTTTTGTTGACCTACCCATTAAAGCTCTAGAAACCCATGCTGTGCTACAAAGGAAGACATCGTGAGCAATGAAAAGAGTGACGCTGAGTGCATTCCATGCGAAGCTCGCTTACCCGCAGCCTTGTAGCAATTGTCCGCAAATTCACCCAGCGAGGGTGAAACTGAGCATGGAAAGAACCACCTGTTTTGCTCAGTTCGAAAACTTGAGCAGGAAATGTTTGATTGAACATTTCGTCCTAATGCGAACAGAGCGCCTTATCTTATTATAAGTTCTGAATGGCGGAACACGCTATCAGATGCCGTGAACGGATTACAATTTTAGTGTCGCTACTGATGTGTCACCTTTCCGAATTTCGCTTGGCTACCAGCGCTGTGTTCTCGTTTCGTACATTAGTTATCTCAGTATACTTGTCTACTGGTGGGAATTTTAATGGTTTTTTACTCCCTTTTAAGAACTGTTGTTTTCAATTTCTTATGCCCGAGTTTCAGATACTTCTTCTTGGCCTCACACGTAATCAAGATACTGGTGAAGCTCATGCATGTACTTGTAAAGTCCATGCTTAATATCTGCTATTTCACCATTTCATACGTGCCTAACATAATATACGAGGTGGCACACTCATGCGCAAGCATTGGGTTAGTGTTTGACCATTTGGTTTTGGGGCACTTCCAAGATTTCGGATTAGGCAATGGCAAGATGACATACAAAAGAGGAACATGAAACAAATATTTTAAGCGACATAGCCGGCAAAAGTCACGAAAAATTATGAAATCTTGATTACGGAGTTGGCTCTAAAGTAGGTGTCCTGAATGTTGCGAATTCATGTAATGTATATTCACATCGGGCGTTCAAGTCGGCGCAACCTTTCCTTATAGTACAGAATTCTGGATATATTGCATATCGAAGGATATTCTTTTCTTCAATAAAAAGAAATGATGCAAAGATGGCTACCTCACTACAATGTGACAGCCTTAGTCCATCCCTTAAATTCTAACTAAATGTAAACTTATGTTGGGTCAATTTTCTTATAGCCTTAATTTTGGCGTTAATGAGTGCAGTTGATTGAGTTAAATATTTCTGTTTCCTCAATTTTGTTGTTTCTAAGTTGTAATATATTTTTACTTATTTCTTCATTGGGTCTCAGCTTTGTGTCTGCTACTGACATGTAAGACTGGTGAGGCCAGTCAAGGAGTGTATAGTTCACTGCTTTTTTCGTCAAACCCAATTTGTACTCGCAAAGTGAATTAAAATACTGATTGATTGATTGATTGATTCATTCATTTATTACCTGGGCAAAGGTTACCGTCTTTGCCAAAAACTAACGAAACCGCAGGGATTTATTTCTAAGCCTTGCAGCAGAGCACATACGGCGTTTCTAACCCTATGAATGGGTGTTAGCTTATGGAACCTTTATCCTTATCCGACGGTACCATTTAGTTTTTATCAGTGCTTTAATCGCTCCACTGGAAGGCTGAGATGCAAACGCCGTTGATTGTTTGCTTTTGGTAAAAATGATGCTCCAACCAGCAGAACAACAATATTTTCGGCGTTTTATGAGATACAGCACCAGCATTCTCTTATTCTCTTGCATTATCTTGCATTCTCTTATTTCCGTTGATGTTTTACCTTCTCGATCTGTTTCCGTTGTTCTGCAGCCCTTCAAACAGCGCCTGCTGCAGCGAGACCTGTCAGTTCCACAACACCTCGCGTGTCTGCCGGCCGGACGACGACTGCCGGTTTGAAGCCTACTGCGAGTATCCTTGCTACAGTGAAATGTATATGAGATTTTCGCCCACGTTTTGCGAATCTAACGGCGCGATATAAGAGTAATAGCACAAGTAACTGAGCACACCGCCTTGTCTTAGTTGAGAAAAAGCACGCAAGAACACAAGAAATCCAGATGGAAACCGAAAGCGAAAGATCAATTTCTGCAAGTTCTACAGAGCGACTGGGTGGGGCGTTTCGCCTGTAATGTCACCGCTGATGTCTACCGGCACACCTTATTCTATAATTCGTTCGCCTGCCACGGGCTCCAGCTGCGATCTTGGGCAGCTGTTCCCCTGTAAGCGTTTAGTGGTGAAGACTGTATAAACTGCGAAGCATAAGTATAGTTTAACGTTGGAAAAAAAAGTGCTCTGTGGGGTGTGAGCACTGCGCTGCCTTTCAGCGGTCGGGACTGCACTCTTGGCAACCTAATTACTTGATTTCAACTGATCAAGAGCCAACAGTGTTTTCGAAACGCTCAGTACTTGTCTTCCCGTCAAATTCCGGCAGCCGAGAAGTCTATTATAGAATATACTGCTATAACTTTTCCGTAGGTAAGTCAGTTTGCTATGACGCAAGCATAGACGTGAAGTATGCGGTGAGATGCTCCTTCGCATCTGGACTGCAGGCCGTCCTAAAGGTTATGGAGGTCACCTCCGCTTTTTAGGAAAGCTTAATTGGCTTCGGGCTAGGTGGTATGTCATCTCGAAAGTAGTGCGGTGAATAACTGCATGCTGAACAGAGCTGTAACATTAGTGTGGGAAGAACGCTAAGTTAATGCATGTGTCTGAATATGTTGATGCAAAAGGGACATATCAGAATCAGAATATATTTATTTAACATCATGGCGATGTTGGGTGCACCGGCAAAAAGCCAGTGGCAAGGCTTGACGAGGCCGGCGCACCCTACAGAAGCTTGGCAGTGATATACTTGTTCACGTTAATAAAACAAACGAAAGAAACAATACGAGGGCACTTTCAACAAAAAAAATGTACAAACATACAGGACATATAACAGTTTTTGGCATTATTTAGCTATATATTTATAAGGATTTCTTATTTAATAAATGTGGGAGAGTGAAGTTCAACATTTGATACCCGTAATTTGTGCGGGTCTTAGGTACAAACCAATTCAAAACTATTCGAGTAGAGTATTTAGACTCTTTGTATTTCAGTCCAGACAGCTGTAACATAAAGCAATTGTTTTTAACAACACTTGTTTCATACCGTCTTAAGAGCAACGTTTCATACAACTGGGGAAGGGGGGTGATGCCGAGTGCCTGAAATATCGGGCCACTATGCTCTAGTCGCGGAGCATTCACAATGCTACGAACAGCTTTTTTTTGAAGAAGGTGCAAACGATTAATGTTGGTAAAAGACGTAGTGCCCCAGACCAAAAAGCAATAGTTAAGAACAGGTGGTACGATTCCGAAGGAAAAAGAGTGCTGTGATAATGAAGACAGGTAAACGCTGGTCCCTTCGCAGCGCAGTTTTTTTTTGCCTTTAGAATCTTTCTAGATTATTGGAAAACTAATTTCGAACATACTTTGAACGTATGTACTTAGCACGATATACTGACGAATCCACGGCTCACCTCCGGCTTAGAACCGAGGGAGTGCTCGGGTTTCACGAGTGGCTAAAAGTGCTGTGGTCGTTGCACATGGCCCGATATTTCATTCACTGCCATGCGAAAGAGGAACATTGGGCATTTTTTGTGTGATTTATTTGGTGCCCTTGACTTAATGGCTCCATCGCCGGCGTCAGCGGCAGAGTCGGCGAGTGCCCAGCATCGTCCGTGAAACGGGACGGCTTGCTGTGCAACCGTGGCACCCAGGCGTGCGAGGCCGGCGAGTGTGTGCGCTCCGTATGCCGCTTGTACGATCTGGTCGAGTGCCACCTCACTGGGCCGTACCGCACGCCAGACGAGATGTGCCTGATCGCCTGCAAGGAAGACGGTACGGAAAGCAGCCTCTCTCGGCCCTACTCTGGCTTCTCTCTCTTTCCCCTGTGCAGTCAACAACGAAGTTGTGAATAAAGCGCAGGAATCGCTGAACTTGTGTAGTGCAGTTAGAACGAGAAAAATCTTCTGCAGGAATATGCAACATTTTTCTAATATTGAGAGCAAAATGTTAAAGCTTTATTGGCGTGCCAAATGGAACTCGAATCTCATGTAGTATTTTTGTTTATTGGTATCGCATATCACCGATAGACAGGAGAGTGAGAAGCAGATGTGAAGGAGACGACTGCAAGCCGTTTGAAGGAAGGCCATGTGACTAAGAGAGACAAGTGTCAGTACCTTCCCGACCACAACGGCCGGTTACGTAGCGCTAATATCAAGAATGGAAGTAAAAATTCGCAGCTTGCTTCGTAAGCAGGACGTTTCGGTTCGGTTCATAACTTATTCATCCATAGTGAACCTCATCGCCGGTGGCGATGGTAAGACACAAAACCAACTTGTTATTTTTCTGCTATGACATTACGTTGGTGCCATCTAGTCCCGGGTCATGAAATGAGCAGGCTAAGACTCTTTGACAATTACTATCGTTTTCCTCTGACATAGACACACCTCTTTTTCCAGCTTGTTCGTATGGTTTTTTCTGGTTGAATTTTTAAAAAGGGCGCCTTTCGGAGGTATTCTATAAGGAGAGACTGGAAAGGTTGCTTCCCTCCTTACGCACTATACTAGACAACATCAATTTTCGTACTCACGAAGTTAAAGCACAACACCTCTGTGCAAGAGCAAAATGAAATCCTTAGGGCCCGTTGCCACAGGAAGCTCTCTGACCCACCTCGTGACCTCGGTGTTGCCTGCCCCTGTGAAAAGTTATCAATATATTAGTGGCTGAAAAGCCTGTCCCGACAGGTCTGAGTAGGGATGCCTGGGATCAACTCGAAGAATTTAGTTCAAAGGCGAAAACCGTTGCAACAGCGTGGCCGCCTCTGCAAGTACTTTGTAAAATTCTTTGGCTCACACATTGGCTGAGTTGCGGTCAGCCATCGGCCCCAGATGCACCGTACGAAAATTAATATTAGCTGCCCGAAAGCAAATATTCCTGGTGTCTAAAGCATATGAATCGTTTGATATTAAGCTTAAGTTCAACGTACAACGCTTCAAAAGAGCTTATTCTGGGCCATACGCTCTGCCATAGAACGCATTATCAAAAACCGTCCGTCCTATGTGAAGCAATCCCGTGAATTCCCTGTGGGTAGTGGTCACCTTGTCTGTGTAGAAAGTGGAAGCATGAAAGTAAACATTTTGTTGTGTGCTTCTTAAGCTGGACGTTTAGGTGGGGTTCATGACTTCTTCAGCCATTGTGAATCTCATCGCCAGCGGCGATGGTAAAACAGAAAACCAAGTTGTTATTTTCCCACTATACCATTAAGTTGGCGCCATCTAGTCTTAAGTCATGAAATGAGCCTAATTAGACTCATAGCTATAGTTTAGCGGCAGCTAGTTTTTTTGTAGACTATCGGTTGCTGATCGCAGCTCCCAAGCAGCAATCAATACCCACGTACCTTCGAATACTCTCGCTCCAGTCCATTGCTAAGAGTTGACAGGGCTTTTCGTTACAGCCTTCTAGTCAGATGCCTTAAGACTATTCTAGTTTAACTCAGCTCCGCAAAGGTGACAGAAGCGGCTTGCAAGCCGTAACCTTATTTTCTGATGGCTGTGTCGTCCATGTGAATGCTTCGTCACCCGCGTATGCGAGGGCACGCAATTCTTTGCCGCCCTGTTCTAACCCTTGATTTGCTGTATGGACAAGTGTCCTCAGAAATATGGGTGTCGGGTACAAGGCAAGTTGTACAGCCGACATCCAACCCCCTTGTCCTACCGATCTGTTTGCTTGAAATGGGGTGCTTGGTGCTCCGATGAGAATGATTGAAGAACTTTTATCATGTAGCAAACCTTTAGATAGTTCGTGATGTGATTACCAAAGTTGGACTTGTGGAGAAGAAAAATGCGGAAGCGTCAGTCTGCTTGATCGAACACTTTCTGCACATCGATCTCAAGGTTTGCGAAAAGATGGCGCTCGAACCCTGCCGCCTAGCAGACTGTTCTCATGAGATGCAAGTTGGTGTATAGGAGCGGCCTCTGAAACCACATCTTTGGTGTTCTCACACGGCACCGCTGAGGGCGATCCCAATTCATGCTTTAGCCAAAATATGACAGTCTGTAGAAAGAAGAGTGAGCGGCCTGAAGTCAGCTACAACGGGAGTCGAATCAGTGCATGTTTTCTTAGCAATCTGAAATAAATTGCACTGACCCAGGAAGGGGTGAGTTTTCATTTCCTGACATCATCAATAAAAGTAGCTTGTACTAGGCTGTTTTTTCCTGAAGTATAGATGAATATACGGTAAATATTCCATCCGGGCTGAATCATTTATTATTAGGGAGCTTTGCTATGATGCGCCCCATTAAAGCGATAGGGTTAAGGCTCCCGTTCTGCAGAAAATCCGGCGTCGTCTTCGGCGTTGTGAGTTAAAAATCTCCTACGTAACAAACCAACCACGTGTGACGCCTAAGTCACATGATATTGAGGCGTCATCACAACCTACCCACCGGATTGTGAGCTAACTGGCGCCAGTGGCAAGGGGGCAGTTATAATCATTATTAATGATTGGTCGCTTGGGAAGAGCAACCTGTGTCACACAAGCGCCGCCGATGGCAGCATCTCCCATCGCAGTGGAGTGGCGCATCACCTAATTCCTCCAGCACTGCATCAGGAGTGGTATGATGTTGTGGAGGATGCCTAGGAGGCGACCACCGCCACATTTATTCGGCGGCGGCTGCGTCCGACGTAAGAAACCGCCATCGCGCTGGCCACCACTGACTCGCGTATGCGCACAGTCCTAAGGGACTCCAAAAGAGCGATTCAAAATTACTCGGCCGGTTTATCGGCCACCCCGTTCCACGTATTCTTCGTGGTTGAACTCTTGACCACAAGATCAACCTAGTCTGGGTACCCGCCCGTGCGGGAAACTCCGAGAAGGAACGGAACGACCGAGTAGCCCGAGGCCGAACCAACTGAGCGGCCAGCCATACGGATTCAGACGCCATTGTTGAGGCTGTCTAGACCTTTGCTGAAATCATTATCGTCCACAGAGAGACGAGACGCCAATTTCCGCCTCATGTTGCAAACACAGTAGATCCTAAGCAATTCTAGACTATCACAGATGGAGAATACGATAATAATAATAATAATAATAATAATAATAATAATAATAATAATAATAATAATAATAATAATAATAATAATAATAATAATAATAATAATAATAATAATAATAATAATAATAATAATAATAATAATAATAATAATAATAATAATAATAATAATAATAATAATAATAATTGGTTTCTGGGGAAAGGAAATGGCGCAGTATATGTCATATATCGTTGGACACCTGAACCGCGCCGTAAGGGAAGGGATAAAGGAGGGAGTGAAAGAAGAAAGGAAGAATAGGTGCCGTAGTGGAGGGCTCCGGAATAATTTCGACCACCTGGGGATCTTTAACGTGCACTGACATCGCACAGCACACGGGCGCCTTAGCGGTTTTCCTCCATAAAAACGCAGCCGCCGCGGTCGCGTTCGAACCCGGGAACTCCGGATCAGTAGTCGAGCGCCCTAACCACTGAGCCACCGCGGCGGGGGTATACGATCCCGCTTGACAAAATTGTAACGAGGGAGAAATCGTCTCTCTGGCGCATATCTGGTGTTGCACGGGAAACACGCCCCCACCAACATTACAGGTGTCACGAAGTGGCTACTGCAGTCCGGAGAGCAGAAAGGCCACGAAAACGGTGTCTAAACAACACATTTTATTTGGGCAGACTTGCGCCCACAATCGATTGAATCCCTCGGTGGTAGCATAGCGACAAGCGTGCTCGGCGGTCGTCGAACAGAATACCCGCTGCTGTCGGCTGGGCTCAATTTAAAGCTAATAGCGAACTGTCAAAATAAAGCGTGCAAAGTTAGTAGAACATTCTGGAACTACCTAGAATCAGGCTTTGACGGACGGGTCGGGAGTGCTGGTCGGTTATAATGCGATGCTTAGCTACTGGCGTTCGTCGGGCCTTCGGCGATGACGAAAAACACTCGCTGTAGCCTAGGAGCAGATTGTGGATCTAGTCTTGTCTGTTCCGTGGCAAGGCTGAGTTGATGTCGAAAGTGGGAGAGTTCTCTTGGTGAGGCGAATCTTCTCTTGATGGGTCGGAGAGGGCAAAGGAATCTCGCACGTCAGATATTTCGCCGAAGAAATCAGTCGTGGGTCCTCTGTTAACGTGCCGACATTTTTTGCTGAAGTTAGTCAGCTGTGCTTAAGCCTGGCCACTGCGGAAATGTGCGATGGCTCTTGCGATGCTGATTCTTCTGTCTAGAAGCAACTGCATCTTTCCCTGGGCTTTGTTGGCGCCTGTGGCCAAGGTAACGCCTGAACGGGGTGGGACGCTCACTCCTTCCTCCGGGACATTCAGGCAACGGGATTTTCCAGAGTTCTCATCGAAGGGATGGCCTAGTCCGTCGAAAGTGTGATCAGATTGGATCGCAGGTCGATGGTCGCCTGATGCTCAATAAGGAAATCCATGCCCAAGATTACTTCGCGGGAACATTGCCCTAGCATAACGAAGGTCGAAAGATTTAGTTATGTCCTTTGACAGTCACTCGCGCTGTGCATCATCCTGATGGCGTAATGAGTTGGGCACCTGCGGTGCAAATTTGGTGCCCGTCACAAGCGGACGTGACTTTCTTCAGCTGGGCAGCGAATGTTCCATTCATCACCGAGCAATCGGATCTTCTGTCGAATAGAGCAGTAACTTCCCGGCCGTCGATAACCACTTCTAAGTCGGTCATCCTGGCTTTTGCGTTGTACGTCGTCCTGGGTGGCGCGTCACGGCTTCGTCGGGTATGAGAATCGTGGTTAGAGCGTTTCGTCGAAGCTTTTCTCTGTAGCGGCGTCATTTTCAAGGTGGTTCGCGTCGTGGTCGAGGTTGTCATTGTATGCGGCGTCCGCGTGTCGGCAGTGGCGTCTTCGTGCGGCATGGTCATTGGAGGACCTTCGGTGTTTCGCTCGTGAGCAGCGTCACCTCCAGAGGTTGCTGTCTTTAGTTTCCCCTGCGTAGGCCGGGAGACCTTCCTCGTAACGCGGCAGCGTAGCTGCGGTGTAGCGACGCAAAGTGCGAGGCTGACGGCGACGGTGAGCGCCAAAGGTGGTTCGGCGAGTACTCCCCTCGCCGCAGTTACTCGTCGATTTCATGCAGACGTTGGCCGAAGCGTGGTCGTGGTGCGTCAACAGCAAATCCACGATTACCGATATGTCGGTACGGGCAGTGACGTAGAATGTGGCCGGCCTCACCAAAATGGAAGCACAACGGTCGGTTGTCGGAAATCCTCCAGGCGTCGCATTTCCTGGGGCTTGAGCGTCGTTCGTAGGCTGGGCGGGCGGGGGTAGGGAGGCGGGTGTCTGGAACATAGGTGGTGTCGTTAGGTCTGAGGAGTGCGTACTGCAGCGGCGTAGGTCATGGCTTGGGGGTTTTGTGGCCGTCGAGGTGCCAAGTGCCTGTTGCACTTCTTCCCGTACCACATCCATGAGAGTCGCTGCTTCAGGCTGTGGGGAGGATGACAGTAATCGACGTAGCTCCTCGCGGACGATTTTTCGGATAACATCCCGCAAGTTGTCGCTTGTGGTGGTCGTCGTGTCCGGACGGATTGCACAGAAAAAGGAAGGTCGGTTGTGCTGCCGAGCCCGGACGTCGAGGGTCTTCTCGATGGATTCTTCCATGAATTCCTCAACTGTTTTTGGCGGTTGGCGGACGAATCTGTCAGAGTTGTTCTTTTACGCCGCGCATTAAAAACTGAAGTTTATTTTCCTCAGTCATATCGGAATGCGAAAGAGGCGCTTCATTTCTTTCACGTAACCGCGTACGCGCTCTTTCGGAAGCTGGATCCTGGACTCGAGGAGCCATTCGACTCTTTCCTCACGACACTGGCGAACGTCTTCAAAAGTTCTCTCTTGAATAGCACCCATGGATGTAGCGAGGGAAGAGTCGTGGTTTACATAAGACGTGCGTGCTGAGCCCTCCAGTGCAAAAAATAACTTGCCGAATTTTCGCCGCATCATCCCAACTGTTGAATGATGCCGCAGGCTCAAATTGGTCAAACCATTCTTCGGAGTCTTCGCCTAGGGATCCATTGAAATTTGGCGGCACCCACGGCTGCTGCAGTATGATTGGAGTCGACATATTTGGGGAGGTAGCGGGCTCGTAGCAGCGTCTTTTTGCTGTCTAGTGTGGTCCGGCAGGTTTCCGAACTCAGGCTGCTCTCCCTGGAGACGTCGGCTGGCTCGGTGACGTGCTGGCTCGACCTCCGGTGCTAAGCGCAGAATGCTGGCGTTACGACTTGAAGGGGGTGTCCGGTACATGGAAGGCATCCCCGCACCTCCGCCAGATGTCACGAAGTGGTGACTGCAGTCTGGAGAGCAGAAAGGCTGCGAAAATGATGTCTTAGCAATACTCTTTATTTGGGCTGACTTGCACCTAAGAGGGATTTTATCACTCGGCGGCGGCGTAGCAACAAGCGCGCTCGGCGCTGTCGGGCGGGCAAGAATGCCTGCCGCTGTCGGCTGTCCTCAATTTAAAGCTGATAGGGAACTTTCGAGATAACGTGTGCAAGGTTTCTCGAACATTCCGGAACAACGTAGAATCAGCTCTTCCAGGGTGCGATAAATCGACATAAATCTGATCGCGTCTTGCGTCGCAAACAAAGCGATACAGGGGCGTGCCGGCAGCCTTGATGAACGAACAAACTAACTCTGCAATGATTCGAGGCACTGGCAACTCCTGTAAAGACCAGACGAGTCCACTCAACTGGCACTCGCGCCGTGGGCTCAGGAAGTCGCCCCCAGTTGTGGGCAACACCAAGTCTGCCTGCCTTATCTCTCGACATTCTATGGCAATAAAGTTGTTTCTTGCTCTCTCCGGCCCAGGCCAAGGCCCCAGTACGTTCTGCCCAGCGCGTGCTGATGACACTTCCTCATCTTTGGCACTTGGCTGGCGCTGGCTGTACGGGTCGCTACAGGGTCCCTGTTTTCTCCCCCGCCCTTGTCCTACACGGTAGTAGATAAGATGAGACGGAAAAAGAAGCCGAAGGGCCCCGTCGCAAGACCATGGTCAAAGTGTCGAAAAGTCCGTGGAAAGCTTCAGGGAGCCAAAGGCTAGCCTCTGGTTGACTGCTGTGGCTGTGAGGTGGCGGGCGAGCTTTAAGTGGAGAGGGCACGTGGAGTGGCAGGTGGCAGAGTGGTGCCTCCAGGTGAAGGACGCAGAGTCCAGCGAGTGCCGATGAACGGCCTGATGGTGCTCGATGAATGTTCTATGACCACGGCCGGAAAGTAGATGCATCAGAACAAGAGCGCCAGGAAAATATTGGGCGGAGCACATTGTCATGGAAGCTGGCCGTAAAAGAGGCGGCAGAGCGCATGCGCCCAGAAGCGTGGCGAACGCGTCGGTGCTGGGCGTTTGAAACGACCGTAACGAAAAAACGGCACCTGCGTTCATGGACCCACGACAGAGCAGGTTGGTCTGAAGCCTGGGTGGGCAGTAAGCGTTGGCGGGTGGGTTGCTTTGAAGAGGCGCTGCCAGGCATGAGGGGTGGGTTATGTGCGTCTCGTGAACGTAGCCTTGGCGATGGTGAACGAAAGCTTGCCAACTGAGTGTCGCGCAACTGCCTAGGAGGAAAGGGCGGCGGGGGCGTCGTTATGGTGTTGGCGCCAAGAAGAGCCTGGAGATAGTTGGCCGCGCGCGAGGTGGCCGCTGGAGGTGAATAGCGCACACATGGCGCGAGGAAGGAGTCTTGGGGAGGCGTGTGGCCCAGCCGAGGGGTAGGCGCAATGCCTGTCCAGTGAGACGGCACGTGGCGAAGACTCGGCTACATCCGGAGGCGCAGAGATCAGAGTACATGGTTGATGTGGTAGAGCAGCACCTATCCCCGAGCTGAGTTGAGGCCAATATGGTGTGGCTAGAATAGGGACGGCCGTGACGGAACAGCCGTGCGGGACGTCGAGTGGAAGCTGGTGCAAGCTACTTCCCGACGGTAGAGGCGGGGCCAAGGCCGTGGGCTGGAGAGGTGTTTCCGCAGATGTCTCGCAGAACATTGCGAGCCCACTGGTTGTGTCGTTGAAGGGGACGGCCTGGTCGGATGCGCTGAGCTGCAGTGGCAGGAAGGGGACAGGGGACGATGGGGCTGTATTCGGCGCCGACAGAGCCTGAGTGGATAAGAGCGGACCCGGTGCGGGGCGGACGCTGGTGAAGGCGAAAGTGGGCCTGCCGCATCGTAGAGCGCCAGCGGACAGTAGCAGGCACCGACGTCCGCCAGAACAGCCGCGCGCAGCACATCGTATGGCCGGATGCCTGAGGCAGAGCAGGCGAGTCGGCGCAGCAGGTCTGGCGGAAGAGTGTGATATCTGCGTGTTTGAACGCCTGGATACTGATGCCGTTCAGCTACAGCGCACCCTCGAAATGAGCGAACCACCCGTCAACGCCTTTTGGCCGGAACGCCGGAAGCCGCGGATCGAAGCCTGGGTTCTTCCAGCCTACCATCAATGAACCTGGAGGTGCAGAAGGTGCGGCAGGCACTTTGCTTAGCAGCAGGCGCTGCCTTGAGTGCGAAAACGGTCACTCAATACCTCTTGGCGGCGTATTGACGCAGTATTTTTTCCTCGCTGCTGGCATTGGTGTATGATCTCGTGTTTCCTGCAAGCACGGCGTTAATGCGCGGAAGGCTTCTAGAGCATGATTCCTCAGTGACGACCACCCGCGTGCCACCTCAAGTACCACTTAACTGCAATTTAATACAATCCATATACTAACAGATTAAAGTGCGAGACATAAAACAAAAAGAAAAAGAGCCTCTTCCGCACCACTACTGTATGGCGGGTACCATATTCTTACCGAAACGAAATAAAATGCCGTATATCTTTTTGCGTGCACTACGCAACTCGCCCCCATAGACGTCTCGGAAAAGTTCTAATTACACCGCCGCATTCTTAGTTGGGAATCGCTTGATGCCGCTAAGCCTTTCTGAAGCTGCAGTGTTGGCCTGCGCACTACTAGCAACGTTGCTTTTGTTCATGAGCAACATTATCAGATTATGAATTGGGTAGCATTAGAAGGCTCAATGCAAGCGAAAATGACGCCCGCCGTCACACGCTGCCCGACATAACGAACCTACGTATGATACCTTGGATATAACGAATTTTGATGCGCTTACTTTGAATATAACAAACTTAGATGCCGTCCTGGTTATAATGAGCTTCTGTGCGTTGAGCACGGATATAAAAACCCTTAAGGTGCCACCCCAGATATAACGAACTTTAATCTGCCAGCCTACGATATAAGGGGCCTTAGTATAGTGCGACAATTTTGTAAGCAGCAGACATGCCTTTAATGTTGGTGAGTTACATCAGATAAGAGAAAGAGAGTGGAAACTAAAAAGAATGTTCCTTCCTACGTTCGTCGCCTACGTCTAACGGTCGACGTTGCTCTTTAAAAGAGGCGAAATCACTTCGAGTGGGCAGGCTGCACATGTGGGTAGTGTGCAAAAGACAAAAATATGGCGTATTGAACTTTTACATTTCTTGGAATATAGACAGCAAATATGATAAATATGTGCCGTAGCAGAACCTCTGAACTATTTTGAGGTCAGCTATCGTTGTCCTATCAGTACAAGGAAGAACTAAACATGTAGTGAAGAGCACGCTCGACTGGGCGTACCTAACCGTCAAAAAACTACCTGAGCACCTTGAAGAAAATACGGAAGGCTCCTCCACTGTGCCATTCAGACAACTGAGGTAATACTAGCAGTTTCTGGTGCTTATGTGCGATAATGGCATCATACCGTTTAGGCGATAGCGTCCGCCTTCCTTGGTGCGCAGCTCCGGACAGCCAGTGCATGGAGGCCTGCCACTACGAGCGCATGAAAGACTTCTGCAACAAGAAGATGGAACCCGGGGCCCCATGCGATGACCTGCGCGGCTACTGCGATGTCTTCCAGCGCTGCCGCCTTATTGATGCCGAGGGACCACTGACGCGCTTGCACTGGATGGTGTTCGGCGGAAAAGGTCTACGCAACGCGCTCGTGGTACGCATGGCTTAGATAGTCCTCAGGTCCTCAGGCGGCACTGGGAGCCTGTCCATGCACAGCACCATTGCTCGAGCATAGTGGTTATAACAGTTGTTTAAAACACTCTGTCATGATATCTAAACGAACTGCCATCAGGGTTTCTAAAGTAAGTTTATGTATTTATTTTTGTACACTTTTTCAAGGCCTGTAGGCACAACAGAAAGGATGAAGTTATTACATTATTTGGAGTACAGATTTAAAAAAAAACGGAGTAACAGGCGCTTTGAGGGCGAACATGATGAAATCATTAGAATATTTGCAGCACAGATAAGAATGAACCTATAAGGCACTTTGAGAGGCAATCTTAAAGTTAGTGCTGTCGCAAATTTAGTCTGTGGAGGCAGGAAACTGTTTCGTTCAGTCGTGGTTCTTGTTATAAATAAGTAATAGTTCATGTTAGTGCGACAAGATGGCACATCAACTTTGCGTGTATTATCAATGGCAGATGCGAGGTAACTGGTCGTTGTGAAAAGATTTTATTTAAGTAAGGATTACGTTAATACTGTTTATGGAATGCACAAAGGCGAGAACACCTGCGGCGTAATGAAAGGTAAGGCGGATCGAATCTATTCTTCATGGACTTTACGCTAGAATGACGCGAATAGTCGTAGAGGCCTCTCGCAGATATGGTATACCCGCGGTACATTTCTCTTTAGTTTTCTCTTTTTTTTTATTTCTTCTTTCTGTTCATTACAGCAGCCCATCCAAGTGTTTTCATCAGGTCGGCATTCCCGCCTCCTATTTCTCTCAGCTTATGTGTATACCTTATCGCGCATAATTCTCCTTGTTCACAAGTGTTAAGTGTGGGTTCAGTGAAAAGTAGTGATATAAAAGCACCTATAGGCACGCTCTTGCAGAGTGGTAGGGACAATAAGAGTTATGCATTTGCCAGAGTGCGTACAAGGGATAATGAGACGGACAATCCCCGGTGCCTGACAACGCATGCGCTCTGTGCAGCACTACTGGTACGTGACCCTAGCGGCGGTGGCAGCGTGGAGCGGTGTGACGGCGCTCGTCATCCGCCTATGCGCCGTCCACACGCCCAGCACCAACCCGCACATGCGGCCGCCGCGCAGGATCGCCGCCTCCGTCCCGTCGCCCAAGCGGTGGCTCCGCATCTGACCTTCAATGTGCACCGCAACCGTGTTTTCACAGATGGAAATCCAGTTCGGTTTTTTTAGTGAGCCGTTGCGTGGGGCCATGCGCAGGAGAGGGTCAGGGAGCTTAGCGAATGGTAGGGGAAGGGTATCTGAAGTAAATATGCCTTCAGTGCCTTCCCATACTTTTGTGCTCCGACACCTACGCTCTTGTGACCGCCATGTGGACTCAGCGGCGCTAAGTTTCACGCCCGTCGCTTGCCTCGTGGCACGGACTTGCGTCACCCGATATGTTTTGACGAACTCTTATAGCGAGCCAGGTAGTTCATTTCTTTTTCCATCACGCACTGTTCCCATCTGGGTTGTATATCAGCACTGGTCATTTACACAGAAACACAATTTATCAGCAGCGAGTAGGACTCAAAGATGTTTCTTCCAACCAAATTTTCCGATTCGCAGCCAGCAATTGAGCGTTTTCTTGAGATGCGTACATATGACGTGATAAAAGAATAGCTAATATGAATAAACTAACAAGAAAAATGCAGCGCACGAAATAAACGTATTTTTTGCTATAATCATGAAAACATTATTCAGCGTGTCATTCTTATTTAAGTGGACGTATTTGTAACGATGAAAGGACGAAGATTCAGGTATTTTATAGGCCGACTGTTTTATATGCTTCCATCGCAAGTGACAGAATTTGTGCATCTTGAAAAACTTCGCGCAATCGACCACGCCTCTATAATAGCATGCTGGAGAGAATCGTGAGGCAGGAATCTGTCTGATTTTAGAATTATGGTCAGATATACTCAGCTACGGTAAGAATGTGAAAGCATTGTGACATTGAGATGTTCTGATATCTTTCGGTAAAGCACTCTTTGTATATCTGTGGGGCATGAATAAATAATAGATTGCTGATTGATGCACTTCTCCTCACTGATGTTATTTAGCTCGCAAATATAGTTTCAAGCGCTAAGTCTGTGCTAGTGCCCGCGGTGCTCACGTAAGCCGGTTTCAGTTGTCGCGGAGTTTTACTAGTTCAAAAACAAGGCAACAATGTTACATGAATTCCATTTTATTTCTTAGCAAGTTCAGGTAGATACTTGGTAATGCTGAATTTTATTTATTTTATTTATTATTTTACACTACTGCCGCTCTCAGCCGAGAGGCTAGCAGATGGGCATGAACAATGATTTATTGTTCGCGCACAAGTATACGTGTGGCAGACACAAATAACGGACAAACGACTCAATTCATCAAAATACAAGCTATAATGTAATACAAAAATACAATAGAAAAGAACGTAGAATATAATGAACAGCAGTGGTGCATTTCATAGACATAAGCAAAACAAGAAATTTTAAACAAGCAACTACATTTCAATTCTACTTAATGAGAGTGCTACTTAAAAGAGAATCGTGAACATTAGAAGACCTTAATAATCTTTTGTGATGAGCTGTAACTGGGAAACGAACCTGAATAATGAATTTCGCGTTGTTAATGATGAGCTAAGTTCATTTCATTCTGTCATTACGCGAGGAAAAATTGAGTGCCTGAATGTGTCGTTAGAAAAACAATACTCAGCGTATGCTCGTGTTGATGCCGTGTTTTCTGCGTGGTATCCATTTTATACTGACGATGCAGAATTTCAAAAATGAACTTAAACCGACCTTGTTTTGCTCTCGTCGATAGTGTATTAAGGCCTGAACAGGCTAAGAGACGTGAGGGTGAGTCAGTACGACGATGTTTGCTGTGTATGAACCTTACTGCTTTTCTTTGTAGGCCTTCATGCTTAGCTGTGTTAGTTGCTGTGCAAGGAAACAAACTGTGTTAGCGTATTCTAAAATTGGTCTCACAAATGTTTTGTATGCCAGAGGCTTAATATTCATTGGAGCGAATTTCAGGCGTCTTTTCAGATAAAATAGCTTTCGCAGTGCAGTAGTTGATTGTTTTCCATTTGAGGTTTGATGTAAACGTTATGTCTAAGTAATTATGTTGATCGATCTTCGAAAGAGGTATTTTATTAAGTATAGGTGAAGTGAGATGGCTGTTTTTTCTTGTTATCGTCATTGACACTGATTCATTTACGTTAATAAACATTTCACACTTGGAGCACCACTCGCCTAGCGTGTTAAGGGAATCAGAAAGAACATGATGGTCGTTATGGCTGTTAATTTATTTATATATCACACAATCATCAGCGAAATGTTTAAATTTGCACCCTATATTATTGGTTAAAAGGCTTTCTAAGTGTTTTGTTTTTTCGTTTTTTTTTAGAACTATGCGCGATTCTTCAGGAAGCTAGATAAAGTGACAGTGTAGTAGTGTTGCATCGAATCCTTTAGTCTTTGACTGTACTGCATTATCGCATACTTTAACTTCAAAGTTGTGGATAATTTTGGATTATTCTTGCTAGCCCTACCAAGCCATTTTACGCGCCGTTTAGCATGAATGATTTCACGTGTGAACCATGGATTCTTGAGCTGCTGTTGAGCCTTTTGGTACACCAGATATGTCGGGTGCGATATCAGATGGCGTATGTTTGAGCAAAACAAACTGGGAGCGGTCTGTTATAAAATCTATTATCCAAGCGGAAACTTATCAATTCCTAAAAGCTTGTTCCAGTTTTGAAATGAGCTTGGTGTGACTCCCGCAATCAAAAACTTTAGATACTTTAAGTAAAATCATCTCAATTGGAGAATGATTATTAATACTGAAAGCAAGTTGATGAACAACTTCTGTTGAGTATTGGTTGACAAGCCCGATCGAAAACCATGCTGGTGGGGCGAGAGTATATTCTCACGATCTAAAAAGAGTATGCATTTTAAAATGATATGCTCTAATATTTTGCATGAAGTGTTGGTGAGCGATATAGGTCTGAAATTAGCAACATTATTTTTGTCTCCTGTCTTGTGGATCGGTAACATTTTAGCCTTTTCCAGTCATGTGGCAGATTAGCAGTTTATTGTGACTTGCGAAAAATCTGTCCTAGATATCTACTGCACCACTCGGCGTATCTTTTTGGGAATTAATTTGGAATGTCGTCAGGTTCGTTTGATTTTTTAGGGCCAATGTTGAGGACAAGGTTGTGGATTCGGGCATCAGTTATTGTTAAGGGATCAAGCACCGAGGCACGGGGTGGCGGGAGAGGGGGAAGTGAACCGTTGTCTTTCGTGAAGACTGACTGGAAGAAATTGTTGTATTGATTAGCCATTGCATTTTTCTCCTCTTTGGTTAGTTTGGTTTCCTTGGCTGGGTACTGCCCAGATGTTTCCAGAATCTTTGTGGGCTATTCTTCAGGAAGCTACGTAAAGTGAGAGTGCAGTAGTGTTGTCTCGAATCCTTTAGTCTTTGACTATACTGCATTATCGCAGACTTTAACTTCAAGGTTGTGGATAATTTTCGGTTTTTCTTGCTAACCTTACGAAGCCCGTTTACCCGCCGTTTAGCATGAATGGGTTCAAGTGTTCTCCATGGATTCTTAAGCTGCTGTTTTTCTTTATTATTGGAAAATTTTGTTACACAATGCAGGACGATGCTCTTAAAATGTATCCATAAAGTATTTACGTCCTTAGATTCTTTAGTTTTTTCCAAGAAGGAACTGAATTCATGCGACCAATGAGCTAGTATGCTGGCGTCAACTGCCCTATAAAAGTTGAAAAAACTTTTTACTGTAGATAGTCTAGTAATGCAATGATCGAGCTGGACTGTGCTCATATTTATACTGTGGTCAGCTATCCCTTCAATAATTTTCATTATTGCTTCAGTTATAGAGAAATGGCCACTAAGAAATATGAGGTCGAGGATATTTTTTTCTTAAACCTTGAATGTGAGTAGGACTAGTGACAAGTTGATGAGGTTTAAAATTTAGTATTATGCCTATTAGCGCTTCTGAAGCTTCTGATGTGTGGTGCGCTGAGGGCCAGTCTATGTCGGCAAGGTTAATGTCTCCCGCAAGAATAATCCTGGATTGATGGACATGACGCTTCACATATTCATGAATTGCTGAAAGACATGCACTGTCAGAGGAAGGGCTTCGATAAACGCAACCGGTTTTAACCGATGTCCCGTGGCACAATAGTTTGCAGGAAACTGCTTCAGCGTTTTCCACCTCAGGAAGGAGGACAAAGTGAACAGAATTATGTAGCGATAGCTACATTACGGTAGCATTTCGAGCCTTCAGCGTGGCGCCGCCACCACACTGTGGCTGTGCCACCACGCTGTCACGTGGTTGGTCACGTGGTGCGGAGCAGCTGCCGGCTGCGTGGCGCCGTGGCTGGTCACGTGGTTCATCACGTGCTTGGTCACCTGACCAAGTTCCACTCAGCCTGCTGTAGCTATCGGGGCACTCCAGGTTTAACCAAAGCTAAACCACCGCGAATTTTGTAGCGATCGCTACGTTACGGTAGCATTTCGAGCCTTCAGCATGGCGGCCCGCCACCCTGCGGCTGCGCCGCCACGCTGTCACATGATGCGGAGCAGCTCCCGGCGGCATGGCGCCGTGGCTGATCACGTGGTTTTTCCCGCGGTTGGTCACGTGGCCAAGGTCCACTCAGCCAGCTGTAGCTATCGCGTCACTCCAGGTTTAACAAGAGCTAAACCACCGCCAATTTTTCATCAGTAAGATCACGCCTCCACCTCAGGAGGGCCGGTCTTTCCGAATGATTGGTGCAGTTTGGCGGGACAATCTCGTGGTGGAATTTAGTGGGTGATAGCCATGTTTTCGAGATGGCCACAATATCAGTATCGTAGTCGACTAGAAGGCTTTCTAAGTCTTCTGTTTTTCTTTTTAGAGCACTGAGAGCGTTAACATTTATCAATCTCAATTTTTTGATAGTGCGGCTTGTGTGGTCCGATGGGTTATTCGGCAGTTTGTTTCTGTGTCGTTTTTGTAGCGATAGCTGCATCACGGTAGCATTTGGAGCCTTCAGCGTGGCGGTGGCACGTGACCGCGGTGGCGCCGCTACCGGCACGTGGTTGGTCACGTGAACAGCCACGTGGTGCGGAGCAGCTACTGGTGCCGAGGGCGCGGCGCACCGGCGAAACCGAGCTGCAACAGCTGCGCGCATGCGCCTTGTCAAGTGTGACGAAGTTGAAGGAAGAACGCTCAGCGAAGCGGAGCGAAGCGGAGCGAAAGACTTACTTTGCAATTTAATTGAGCAAGTTCCACTCGGCCAGCCGTAGCTATCTAGCTATCGCGTCATTCCAGGTTTAATCAGAGCTAAGCCAAGGTCAATTTCTTGCATTGGTACTTTGTAGTTCTTTTCTTCGTCCCTAATATATATATAGTACCCTTTTACTCCTCTCTGCTTAAAGTCTACGACGATGACGAATTCTTGTGGCACTGGGCGGCTGCAGGCCAAGAGCGCCATGGCGGAAGTATTCTTCGTCTACTCATGGTGAGAACAAAATATCATTTTCCAAGCATTTCACCTCAAACAAGCCGAGCACCAGGTGAAGAAAACCTACACTCATTGTATCACTGATGACCCGGCGGTTCAGAGGCTCAGACCCCACACCTCCCACATGCCAGGCGTACTCTGAAACGACTAGGCCGCCGCTGCAGTCGCAGGTGTAAACGCCACTAAACTTATACTGATGATATAAAGAATTGCTGCTGCGCCCACCATACTCCAACCTGTTTTCACAGCATCTCAGAGCTGATTTTACTGGGATTCCTCAGAAGGCGGCGCGACGTTCGCCAAACAGAAGGTGGACAGTAATAAGGAAACGAAATTTTTTCGAACTGATCCACATCTTGACAGAGAAGCGGCGAATGCCTGCTTGTAATGAAGTAGCACATGAAAGGAGTTGCAAAGCACTGACTTCCACCAGCTTCAAAACGCCTTCTACCTCACACTGCCCAGCCTGTCCTTCCGCAGCACCTGCCTGTTACTGCGCTTAACTAACCATGCGGGCGCCAGGTGCAGTACTTAGGTTTGGTTCTGTACTAAGTGCATGATAATCTGTTGGTTTGATCTCGACTGGTTCATGGAAACAGTTATTCTGAGATAGGAGCTAACATTAAATCCCCTTCGGAAGGGCTTAAACTGCCATGGTCTTTCCTACTGAACTTACTACCGTTCGCGGCGCTGTATCAACCCTGCTATATGAGCACGGCCATTGTCGGCATGTGAATGGGCGCCGTGTTTACAGCGATATGCATTTATTGCATGTCCTGTTATTCGCAATCTGTTATCTAAATTATCTCTTGAAACGCGGAATGAACCCAAATATGCGTGTATAAAGGCCGACAAGCAGTGCGAAAAAAAGTATGTCACAATCGCTTCCACACAAGCAGAGTAAATATTGCTTTTGGACAAGAAAAAATATTTGCACGAAAAGGAAGGAGTCATTCGAATTAAGTACCACGGCTGCTTGGGCAGGAACCCCTTACTTTGCAGCACTCTGCTTCACCACGTGCCTGCCATCCTGCATGTGTAATTCTTTAGAAAAGAGACCTCAGCACAAATGTTTCCAATAAATGTTCCTACACTCATAATAAAAACTTTATGCGAACTGAAAGAACTCAAAAATAAATCGAAGACGAGCGCGAAAGGATGTGCAGGGCAGCAAATCGGGCACCATGCCTGATCGATGCGGCACATCAATAAACGTCCATGTCTAACAGACGCTATCCGCTGCGGAAAACAAGACCTTTCTTGCAGCGAAAAACAGTGCTAACAGGATACAGAGGATAATGGGGATACAACCCTGTACATAAGCTGTGGTTAGAATTTTTGTTTATTATAAACATCAACATTTAGCCGCATACTTTTTTTCAAATATTTACTCATAATTTATTTACATAGCCTGCTAGTTACAACAAACCGATTTACAACCTGTCGCAGTCTCCAAAGTTTACTGCACAATGTGAAACAAGGCTATGTTATGCGACTCAGCTTTAAAAAAAAGGGCGAGCCCTAAGCCTTGCGCTGTTCTACGCAAGCAGAATTTTCTTTCCAAAATCGCGCTGGCTGGGTTAAACGTCTGAATATAAAGGACTCTCTAGAATATTGAGCAAACATGAGCGGGTCCTTTCGCGCTTTCTGCCTCACAAAACCACAATACAGCCATAACTCAGTTTATGGCCCTCGAGCTTAGGCACGAAAGATAGAGGGCCCTTAATTTTTTTAAAACATTGAGCCCCTAGTAGATTTAAACATGAAGGATAAGGGTCTGCTTGTCGTCACGCCTGATGAAGTCTAGCTATGCCAACAAGGTCGGTGGTGAAAATTAGGCGAAATAAGGAGGCACGGTGCGTACCCAGCACTGAGAAGAACAGCTCTTGGTGTCCTACAACTAGAAGTGTACAGGGTTCTAAAACGCGTCTTCTTTTTCGTGCGAAATTTTCATTAGGAAAGCTGAAACACCTGAGGTATGTGGGAAGCGTCAACCTTTAACTTTTCACGCAATTAACCGCCAGTTACAGAGTCCTTGCACAGCTTCTCTCTCAATGCACGGAACCGGCACCCCTCCCCGCGTGCTGCTGCTGATAGCGGCTGCCTATAAAGGCCTTACTCCATTCCCACTTCCGAGGCGTCGCGCCATGCGCTGGTGCACTGAGCGCCGTGCCGCGTTGGGCGTTGAGAGAGATACGCCTCTCCATTATCCGGGACCTGGTTCGCGGCGCTCGCGTCCGAACACGCGGCATAGGGCACAGGAACACTGGCAAAGAGCAAGACCACGTCGAATAAAACCATGCGCTCGTCCACTTCCAGTTGCACGCGGGAAAGACGTTCGACGAGGTAGCTGGAGTTGAGCCCGTGCGTTGACGTGTTGCCTGTTAGGGGCGACAGGACTCGGTGCAGGTAGGTCGAGAGGGCCTTAAGCGGTCATGTGGTGAATTCGAAGATGGGGCGTAGCGCAACGCCAGGTTTATTAATGTTTAGCAGTCCTTAAGAGGCCTGTGAAGAACCATTTCAGCTGATCAAGCGTAAGTTGGGGCGTTTTCATTCCGGGTGGTGCTTGAAGGTGGATGCTAAAACTTTCTTCATTCTGGTCTGAAGTTGTGACGTTGGATCCTTTCTTAATTTTTCGTAAGCTGGGCTGTCGAGGAGTGCTTTTACTTTGCCTCGTAATCCTGCCGGTCTAGCACCACCGTAGAACTTCTTTTGTCTGCCGGGAGTTTGACAATACAACACAAAGGCAGCACATACTGCACTTTCTGCGCGCACACGCGCTGTGGCCGCTTCGTCGCTGCATCTTTACAACTTTGTAGAGGACTGAAGACAAGGATAACTATCTATAACCAGTTTCCGTGAACGCCTCAATCGCTGTCGATATTATCGCGTCCCTAAAACACCTCATTCGCAGCAAGGGTCTCAACCAGGAGCACGTGACCGCTAGAGAGCTTAGGAAGAGATTGACAAGGCTAGCTTTGAAGAAACACACGCGCATAACAGGTGATTTAAAGAAATAAACGAAACTCTTGCCTGACCAGATTTTGATTGCAATAGGACAAGTCCACTTAGTACGAACTTCGTTTACAGCGAACGTTACAATCCTAGTGACCGTCAGGATCGTTATGATGAGCTCTACTGTATTAGCAATGGATACTGTTAACAGCTAAATACACTTCGCTTGACAATGAGCTAAAACTACTTCTAACGCCAGGGATAGAATTGTCACTAACAGCCAGTGGCCGCCGCGCGCCGATGAGAAAAATACAAACAAATGCGCTAAGGTGACTCCGTACGTAACGAAAAGTAAGGACAGAACGTGGCTAGGCGAAGAAATACAGGCCAGGATATTGAAACCGAACGTTAAAGTGCGCCCGCGTGCAGGCAGCTATCGACAGATTTTTATGTTGTGTACAGTCTTGCCCCTCAATTCTGTCGTTCCGCTTTTTCTGCCCCCTCCCTGTCCTTCTATTTCCGCCCAGTTCACGTGCTTCAATATTGGATAGCAGATGGATAGCAATATTTTTCTCTTCTATTTTATTTTGTTTAAATGAATCAGCCACACACACACACACACACACACACACACACACACACACACACACACACACACACACACACACACACACACACACACACACACACACACACACACACACACACACACACACACACACACACACACACACACACACACACACACACACACACACACACACACACACACACACACACACACACACACACACACACACACACACACACACACACACGCACGCGCGCGCGCGGAAAGAAAGCAAATGCAAGCAAGAGACCGCAAGGCCAGTGGGACGGGGCGGCCCGAACCGACCAGCTTACAACAGGGCTTGAGGGGGTGCAAGCGGGAAAGCTGTCTGGCGGTAAAAATAAACTTAAGGATAAGGGAAAGGCCGGAATAACCGCGCTGGGAAAATACATAAGGAAAAATGGAAAGGGGAGGAGGCATGAGGTTTTTGTTCCCTGCCGCGCTGGCCGCGCCCACACCGAAGTGAAGGCGCCCTTCCCCTCAGAACTCGGAACATGCCTAAAAAAGGAAGGGGGAGGGGGGGGGGGCTGAATATCTTCAGACAGTGTTGTCTGCCCAACAGCCCCATTGCCCTTCTGTTCGTCGACTGGTCACGTGATTCCTGTAGGACGCCCTTCCCGTCATCCTTCAAGGCTGTCGCGTGACGCCTCTGGTCCGGTTCGTTCCCGTAGCGGCCATAGCTTCCACACGGCATCAGAATGGCGTGCACGTGAGAGGGCGTCTCCTCCGTCCGTTGCAGCTCCGTGGCCTCCCCCAAGAGTAGTGAGTTCATCTCTTTTCCCGTCAAATCATTCGCGGGTCTTGTGGTTTCTACTTGTAGTGAGGAATATAGCCCATGAGAAGTGCTCGGCTTGACTGAAATAGCTTAAAGCAAGCAGCACCGTCGCGATTGGTGCTATCCGGTCTCCCTTGTGGCTCATCTCTATTCTCGCTCGTCGCGCGCTGGCGTCGCATGCCGGTGCCTACTAGGTTCTTTACCAGCGAGCAAGGCGTGCATTCGAAGATGTTAAGCATTTCCGTTTGAGGAACACGGCAAAAACACAAGAATACATCGACAAGAGAACAATGCGAACGCGTAGACGGGACCACGCGCATAGATGCGGCCGCGGTTCCTCTTTCATCTCCCGCGGGGAGGGGGGGGGGGGGACATGAAAAGGTGTCCGTAGCGTGGTGACCGTCGCACTGCAAATGTTAGCGTCCATTCTCTGAACCCGAAGGGTCGGAGCGTTGGCTGCGCTTTTCGGCAACGAGACCCTGCAAGGTATTGATTCCTTGCTGTAGGCTAACTGTTGTGCTTGCTGAAGAGTACTTGCAGAATTTATTTAAAAACTGCTGCCAGAGCGATGCGGGGTGAAGGCAGGGTGAAGAACCTCTTAGAGAAAAATTAAAAAAACCACGTTCACGGCGTCGGGCTGTGAGATGCTGATGTCCCTCTGCTCCTCGGTCCGCGACCTATCTAGATGTTAGGTGCAGATATGAAAGGGGCAGACACAGTGACGTCATCAGGGTCAGCTGCTACCGGTGTGGTGGCTGGCGCGTCGCTCCTCCCCCTCTCTTTTTCCTTCTCTTCCTTGCTATGGCTCTATCGCTGCGCTCCATTTGAGTGTTGCGCTCGCTTCATACCATAGAGTAGGTAATCCGCAGAGTAAATCGTATGAAAAATCCCCTTAGTAAGTGTACTTGTATGCTCTTCCATAAGACTAACCTCTGAAATTTGGTTTTTTAACAAAGGAGCACTAATGAACAGATCAACACCACAGTGTTTCGCGACATAAATGAATGTGGCTCATTGCACTCTGAATATTAGTAGGGAGAATAAATCGTACAGTACTGCAAATAATTTGTAAGCTTTTAAATTATTTCAGAGATAAGTAGGAATAGCTAGGAAGAGGTAACACTCGGACCGGCCAAGTACTATTTTAAGGTGTATAATAAAAACGAATTTATCCCAGCAGTTATAACTGGAAAAGAACAAACATACTGATACACAATTCGAGCGTGTAAAAAAGTGTGTACTCATTTGGCAGAAATAAGCACAAGCAAGGTGTCGAACGGCTCAAGCCCAGCTCGAAAGTAAAGAGGTCAATTTTATTTGTAGCCGTTGGACTAAGAAAGAAGTGATAAGCAACCATTCAAGACAATTTAAACAGACACCAGAAAACAGAAAAATTATATTTGCGATAATGACAAGAGACAAATATTTATTACTGAAAAACAAACAACCTCAGAACGAGGGCCCCCATATATTCTGCGATTATTGGCGAGCTGAACGTGCCTGTAAAGACTGAAACCGTTCCAGAGATGAACGCACTAGCATTTTATTTTATTTTATTAAGGAATTTTGATGAGTACATTGAGGGGACATCGCGTGAGCTGAAGAAATTAAAGGAGTCCTTCTTCTGGGAGAAAAATTATTTTTGACTAAGGATAAAATTTAAGCAATAAGAGTACCAGCCTGTGCCACTGGGTATAACGGGACACAGTTGGCGGATCCCGCAGGTGTGTTGTGCGGACATATTAGAAGCGTCACAGTCATGGGAACTTAAACAGATGTCACTGTGATGATTGCTGATTCTTTTTTTCAGCTCCATGGCATCGGTAAACACCGTTTTCCCCAACAAGAAGCACGCCGCCAAGAGGGATGCAAGTGGCGCAGTGCTCGGTCTTCAGAGAAACACCACGGCTGTGCCGCCTCCTTTCCGGCTTCCCTGCACTCGAGGTCGGCAGGGAGCTGCCTGCCAATTGTTGAGGCACCTGGAAGTCTGCAACAAAGTCCTCTGGCACTTGTACGTCCAGCTGCTACCAAGCGAGACTGACGAAGTGGGTGACCTGCGCCTCAAACTGGTCAGATTAAGAGGTTCAGTGAGCGAAAATCAAGCGGCCGTTGATCTCCTGGAGTGGCTGTTTATGCGGCATCAATGCCTTGGCTTTGTCGAGCTAGGCTATACAGTTCTTAGGAACAGCCGCCTTACGCGGGCACTGACACAAAGCCCCGGTGTGCGCAAAGTGCACCTGCACTTGTACTGTGCAGTCAGGCAGTGCTCGATTTCCGAGCTGATCGCGTCGATGGAACATGTCGAAGAGCTGGTAGTTGTTGAATATACTTTCGTAACAAATTTTCGTGCGGAAGACAAGGTGTTTGGTCTCGGCCAAGCTTTCAGCAGTCTCACGACATTTGACGTTGCAATGATTTTAATCAGTGAGCAGGCTGCTAAGCATTTGGTCGCCCAGCTCATTATCAACAAAACCATCACCACTCTCACCATTTCGGAAAACATCTGGGGACTTCCTATTTTTCTCGAATACTTGACCAAAACGGACCCAACGCTGAAAATACTTGCTCTCAAATCCCATAATTCCTGCGATGAGACGATTTCGCAAGGCGTAGCCAGCGCCATTTCCACAACGAGGACGCTAGAAGAACTGACAGTAGCGATTTTCCTCGGTTCAGACAGCACCGAATATGATACTATTTTCGCGCAAGTGATCCCCCGAAGCAAAACCATAAATTGTGTGTGCTTGACATGGTTTGCGACATGGCCTCGATACAGTGAGCATTCAGTCCACACGATCTTGTGGATTCGCAACCATCCAGAAAAAAATAAAATTTTGATGCCTCCTATAAAAATATTTCCTCTCCACAAATGGCTGGACCGTTTTTACTTCGGAAAGAGCGCCTACAACGAATTCTTCCGTGCTCTGGCGCATACTGCGGCTGCAACTGTTGGCCCTTTTCCGAATCTCCCAGCGCGAGGGAGCGTGAAAGAGCTAGGCCAAATGATCCGGCAGTCTGGCCTCGCGTACGCGACGGTTCTCGATAATCTTGATAGCAATTCGGGCACCCTATCGATACTTCCGGAACGCCCGGAGGTAAAGGCCATATCACTGGCTCTGTATTCCTGTAGCTTGAGTGTTTCCAGGGCATTTCGCATTCTCACGTCCTGTAGCCATATCAGCTCAGTGTGCTTTTATATGAATTTGAACTTCTATAAGGCCGCCTTTCATCGACCATTGGTTGCTTTTATAGAAGGGGCTGTCAATCTTAAAGAACTATGCCTCAGAGTTTACGCACCTTGCAGCTATTGGATGAATTTCGTGGACTCCGCTGCCAACGGCGCGCTCGTCAAAGCAATTTCGTCGAACACGAACCTCGACTGTGTCGTACTCGAAGGCGTGAACTTCCCCGATAGCGACTGCAAAGTGCTCGCCGAAGCCGCAGTGCGCGGCCCACATCTCAATGATTTGGAACTGCACTGTGAAAGCAGCGATGCGTTTTTGCTGCGGCACATGGCGCCAGTGGCAGAATCTAGTTACAGCATATTCCGGCTAGAAGTGTGGTATCACAACGAAGCAGAGGAAGAATACCGCACAGTTAAGCACGTCACGATCCGCAACTCTGGCCTCGTCATCCGCGCAGCTCGATTCGTGATGGGCGACGACACCAGCTATTGCGCGCGGGCGCTGGAGCTTGTGTCGGGACATCCCAAACTCCTGGAAATGCTTCAACACAGAGCGGCCGCAAGCTGTGATGAAGTGAAGGAGATGATAAGAGGAGCACTGCGCAGGATCGCTGGCATGAACCAGTTCATGAGGGCGGCTGGTGTCATTAAGGAGAGGGTGGAGTGCTGCGTTGGACGAGACCGCGAGACGCAGCTGCACGAGCTGAACGAGTACTGCTGGATGCACATCAGGATTTACCTCAAGGTAGCGGATATCTTGGAACCTCCTCTTCTGACTGTCTAGGCAGCTACTCAGATTTGCGCTCAAGCACCCAATTTCTTGTTATACTTTATTTTTCTTGTGTTCATCAAAATGTTATGTTCGAATTTCATTCTCGCCTTGACCAACCCTCTGACTAGGCTTGTATTAAAGTGGTTTAATACAAATTCACTGTGACTGGAATCCCTGGAATCACGGTCACTGGAAACATGATTGAGATCTTGTGTGGTTTTTTGGATATGGTAAGTATAATTCCCGATTTGTTACATTACAGGCCGTCATGCATTTGTAAGTTGTACATTTAGGGACAAAATTTTGCGGGAGCGCCGAAATGACATTTCTTAGTAGTGCAAATACTTTCCTGAAAACAATGCAAGCATGAGAAATCATTTACATTGCATTGGCTCGGACATATACCAGCCAACTGAGCTGGGAGCCGACGTGCCAATAGTTTTATTTTTCGTGCATGCGCATATCCAACAAAATTACGTTCCTAGCTTTGTCGGATCTGCCTACATCGGATCATTTACAGTCATTCCTGGAAGATTATTTTCCCTTTTCCTTCGTGTTTTTAACTCGCCATTCTGATTTAACGCTCGTCTGACGTCATTACCTTGACTCTCACAATAAAGTCAGGCTATGGCAACTCAGCCAGAAGGATTCGTTCAAAATCACTAGCAGCCGACGTAATTGTGAACAGTGGGGCATTAAAAGCACACATTTATTGAGCCATAAGCGGTGTTTCCCAAGCGCCGAGCGATAGAAATATCCGAGTGAGGAACGACACATAAATTCCAATCTCAAGTTTATGAGGCGGGAGCTGCGCCTAAGCGTGGAGCACAGTTGCAATGACAAGAGGAGGTGACGTTCCCGCCTGTCGGAGGTCAGTCACACAATTCATGGGTCCTGCTGAAGAGAGGAGAATTGAGCCAACAAGGCGGTAACCCGGCAAAAAATTATTTATTCCTCTGCTCTAAGATGAAACTGGTGGTCCGCTCACATCTGGTTGTCCGTCCGGCAGGTCGGGGCTTCAATCCGCTCATCTTGCGTCTGCCGGTCGCGGCTCTTCGGCTCTCCCGTGGTCTGCCTTTCTTCCTGGCGTCTCTGCTGGCAGTGCTGTGACGGGTCGAGGCCTCATGATTCTTGGGCGTCTCAGCTGGCGGTCAGTTTCCTACTGCGCCTGAGGTCCGGCTTCGCTGACCAGCGCGATCTTGCGTTCGTTCGCCTCGCCCGTCTCTGCTCGACCTCTTTTCCGTTGTCTCTCTTGCGTCCGTCGCGTCTCTCCGGGGATTCCCTTGCGAAATGATCTTAATCAGCGTTTGTTCAACCTCTCGATGGCCCTGTTGCATTCAGAGTGGTAGGCTGTCTGGAGTTTTTTGACACCCAGCAAGTGGTAAACAGTTTGCATCAGTTCTCCGGTGAAATTAGTTTCTTAGTCTGTGAGCAGCTGTGAAGGAACTCCATGACGCAGTACCACCCCTTCGACGAATGCCCTCGAAACAGTCAGCCTTTTGGTCCTCCAGAGCGAACGTTTCGGCATACCGCGTTAGTGATCCACAAAGAGGAGAACGTAGCGCTTGCCGGAAGTCCGGCTCGGCAAATGCCCTACGATATTCATGCCAGTCCTCTTGAATGGTCTGTGTACGTCCTGAAAAACCTACAGTGCAGCGGGTATCTTTCCTTTCGGGGTTTTTCGAAACATGCAGGATTCGCAATTCCTACAATACTGAGCGATGTCATTCCTCATGCCTGGCCGGAAATAACCTTTGCTGACACTCTGACTGGTTTTCGAAAGCCTAGGTGGCCCACGCCGGGTATGTCCTGACGCAGCCGCAGGATTTCCCTTCTCATAGACGACGGAACAACGCTCTGTCCCTTGTCGTGTGCCCTCTCCTTGAACTTCAGTATATCTTGCTGATCCAGACAATATCGGCCGGCTTCATTTCGCTGCGAGCTCTCACACTTGTTTACAATTTTCCTAATTGACGGATCCCTCCTGTGCTCATCGTGTAGATGGGCTCACTCCACCGAGGGGTAAACCTCGGTTACGCGAGTCACGGCAGAGCGGCTGAGCGCAGCAGCGTTCTGATTTTGATGAAGGAATTCAAAGCTATATTCCAGGAGCAGCAGGTTCCAGCGACCCAGTCTAGAGGTCGTGTCTGTGACATTCAAGGGCCCTTTAGCGGTTGACAGTCAGTAATACTTTTGAAAGGGCATCCGAAGAGATAGCAACCAAAGTGGCGCACTCCCCACACCATTGCTAGGCCTTCTTGTTCTGTAGCACCGTAATTCTGCGCAGCCGCGTTAAGCTGTCTACACGCGTAACCTACCGGATGTTCGTCGCCGTCGTGCATCTGTGACAGGACTACGCGAGGGCATGCTTAGATGCATCAGGCTAGTATGAATGGTTGGCTGAAACCTGGGAAGCGAAGAACAGGTGCTTCTACAAGTTTGTCCTTTAGTTCCTGAAAAACTCTCTCAGCATGAGAAGACCACCGAAAAGGTTGTTTGCATTAGTGTGGACAGCGGCTTAGATACTGCAGCGAAGTTGGGTATTTGACGCCTTGCGTTTATTTTTTTGTGCAAATTTCACATGTGGTCAATTGCTATGTATATCTCCTGCTCAATCGCTGTTTGCCTTGTAAAGGAGGCTGCGGGCTCTAGTCAAGTCGCTTGCCTCTAAAGCGACTTTTACTCGCAGTCTCCTCCATCACTGATGGAAATAAAGAAGTTATTATTATTATTATTATTATTATTATTATTTTATTATTATTATTATTATTATTATTATTATTATTATTATTATTATTATTATTATTATTATTATTATTATTATTATTATTATTATTATTATTATTATTATTATTATTATTATTATTATTATTATTGTCACGTAGTGATGACGGCAGTCGAGGCAGCGATGAAGACGGACGAAAGGATCTTCTAAAAGAACTGTTTATTGGGCTGACTTGCACCCAAAATGAACTGAATCACTCGGCGGCGGCGAAGCGACGAGCGTGCTCGGCGGTCGTCGAACAGAATGCCCGCCGCGGTCGGCCGTGCTCAATTTAAAGCTGATAGCGAACATTCGAGATAAAGGGCGCAAAGTTACTAGAACATTCCGGAACAACGAAGAATCAGCTTCGCCTGGCTGCGATCAATCGAGATAAATCTAGTCGCGTCTGGCGTCGCAAACAAAGCGATAAAGTGGTGTCGCGGCAAATTTGAAAAACGAATAAACACTGCAAATATTCGCGGCATTACTCCCCTCTCAAAGAAGCATCGACCCGATGCATTAAAACAAATAATGCCATTAGTAAGGGAAAAAAACGGATCTTGCGAAAATAGAGCATGAAAATGCAGCGGCCTTTAGCGCGCATAATACGGCTTCAGACGGACTACATGGACAACTTCTGGTCGTACGCGGCGTCGCTGGGATGCAGTCATTGCGTCAGGGATGACTTCATAATCCAGTTCACCCAGCCGACGAAGAACCTTGTACGGGCCGAAATAGCGGCGCAAAAGCTTTTCACTCAATCCGCGGCGGCGAATGGGCGTCCACACCCAGACTTGGTCTCCTGGCTTGTATTCCGCGTTGCGTCTTCGTAGGTTGTAGCGTCTGGCGTCGGACCGCTGCTGATCTTTGATCCGTAATCGGGCAAGCCTTCGAGCTTCTGCGCGTTGAAGGTAGGCGGCAACGTCGACGTTCTCTTCTTCTGTAACGTTGGGCAGCATGGCGTCTAGCGTGGTCGTGGCATCCCTGCCATGGACGAGCCTAAAAGGCGTCATCTGGGTGGTCTCCTGCACTGCGGTGTTGTAGGCGAAGACGACGTAAGGCAGGATGACATCCCAGGTTTTATGTTCGGCATCGACATACATAGCGAGCATATCGGCGATGGTTTTGTTCAGGCGCTCGGTCAATCCGTTGGTCTGCGGATGGTATGCAGTTGTCCTCCGGTGGCTGGTTTGGCTGTAGCGCAGGATGGCTTGCGTGAGTTCCGCCGTAAATGCCGTTCCTCTGTCCGTGATGAGCACATCGGGGGCGCCGTGTCGAAGAAGAATGCACTCCACGAAAAATTTGGCCACTTCTGCTGCTGTTCCGTTCGGTAGGGCTTTCGCCTCGGCGTAGCGGGTCAGGTAGTCGGTCGCTATGATGATCCACTTATTTCCAGATGTTGACGTTGGAAAAGGGCCAAGCAAGTCCATGCCAATCTGCTGAAAGGGTCTTGAGGGAGGTTCAATGGGGTTCAGAAATCCTGCTGGTCGTGTGGGAGGAGTCTTTCGTCGCTGACAATCTCGGCACGTTTTCACATAGTGTGCGACATCGGCAGACAGTCGGGGCCAGTAATACTTGTCTTGAATGCGGCGGAGGGTGCGAGTAAACCCGAGATGTCCAGCTGTCGGCTCGTCGTGTGAAGCCTGTAGAACTTCTTCGCGGAGACAAGTAGGTACAACAAGGAGGTACGCTGTTTTGTTCGCTGTAAAGTTCTTCTTCACAAGGACCTCATTCTGCACACAGAAAGAAGACAGTCCTCGCTTGAATGAAGCGGGGGGTGAAGAAACCTTGCCTTCCAGGTACTCGATGAGGCCTTTTAGGTTGGGGTCCGAGCGTTGCTGCTGAGCAAAAGAGCTTGCGCTGATGGGTCCCAGGAAGGCGTCCTCATCGTCGTCCAGCGGCGGTGCATCTACAGGGGCTCGTGAGAGGCAATCGGCGTCAGTGTGCTTGCGTCCGGACTTGTAAACGACGGTGACGTCAAACTCCTGGAGACGCAGACTCCATCGAGCGAGTCGGCCAGAGGGATCCTTCAAATTGGCAAGCCAGCAGAGCGCGTGGTGGTCACTGACCACCTTGAACGGCCGTCCGTAGAGGTAGGGGCGGAATTTCGACGTAGCCCAGATGATGGCAAGGCACTCCTTCTCAGTGGTCGAATAGTTAGCCTCGGCCTTAGAAAGGGAACGGCTAGCGTATGCGATGACCTTCTCCAGCCCGTCACTTTTTTGAACGAGAACGGCGCCTAGTCCCACGCTGCTTGCGTCGGTATGAACTTCAGTATCGGCGTTTTCATCAAAATGCGCAAGGATCGGTGGGGACTGTAAACGACGCTGAAGTTCTTTGAAGGCTTCTGCTTGCGGCGCTTCCCATTTAAACGGCACGTCTGCCTTCGTCAGTTGGGTCAGGGGCTCGGCGATGCGCGAAAAGTTTTTCACAAATCGTCGGTAATATGCGCATAGTCCGAGAAATCTGCGCACTGCTTTCTTATCGGCCGGCGGTTGAAACTGTTCAATAGCGGCTGTTTTCTGCGGGTCTGGGCGTACTCCTTCCTTGCTAACGATGTGGCCTAGAAACAGCAGCTCTTCGTAGGCAAAGTGGCATTTCTCTGCTTTCAAGGTTAGGCCAGACGACTTGATTGCGTCTAGTACTGTTCGAAGTCTTTTGAGGTGCTCTTCAAAGTTCGAGGCGAAGACAACGACGTCATCTAAATATACCAGACAAATTTTCCACTTCAGGCCTGCCAGCACTGTATCCATTACTCGCTGAAACGTCGCTGGTGCGGAACAGAGACCAAATGGCATCACCTTGAACTCAAACAGCCCATCCGGAGTTATGAATGCTGTCTTCTCGCGATCTCTTTCGTCGACCTCAATTTGCCAGTAGCCGCTCTTGAGGTCCATCGATGAGAAATATTTGGCGTTGCAGAGGCGGTCCAGTGTGTCGTCGATGCGGGGGAGGGGGTAGACGTCCTTCTTTGTTATGTTGTTCAAGCGGCGGTAATCCACGCAGAATCGAAGTGCGCCGTCTTTCTTTCTCACTAGAACAACCGGTGCCGCCCATGGGCGGTTTGAAGGCTGGATGACGTCGTCGCGAAGCATTTCTTCGACTTGGTCCCGGATGGCTTGTCGTTCTCGCGGAGACACACGGTAGGGGCTTTGACGGAGAGGTCGGACGTGTTGATCCGTTATAATGCGATGCTTGGCAATTGGCGTCTGTCGCACCTTCGGCGATGTCGAAAAGCACTCACTGTAGTTTTGAAGCAGATTGCGGATCTGGTCTTGTCTGTTCCGGTGCAGGGCTGGGTTTATGTCGAAAGTGGGCGAGTTCTCTTGGTCAGGCGGATCTTCTGCGGAGGGGTCGGAGAGGGCGAAGGAATCTCGTACGTCAGATATTTCGTCGTAGAAAGCAATCGTCGTTCCTCTGTTAATATGCCGGTATTCTTCGCTGAAGTTAGTCAGCAGTACTTCGGCCTGGCCATTGCCAGGCCAGGACACTTAGGGCAACGTGATTTTCTCGAGTTTTCATCGATGCGATGGCTTCGTCCGTCGAAAGCGTGATCAGCTTGGATCGCAGGTCGATGATCGCCTGATGCTCATTAAGGAAATCCATACCCAAGATCACTTCGCGGGAGCATTGCGGTAGCACAACAAAGGTCGCAGGATAGGTATGTCCTTTGACAGTCACTCGCGCTGTGCATTGTCCTGATGGCGTAATGAGGTGGCCCCCAGCGGTGCGAATTTGTGGGCCGTTCCAAGCCGTTGTGACTTTTCTGAGCTGCGCAGCGAATGTTCCATTCATCACCGAGTAATCGGCTCCTGTGTCGACTAGAGCGGTAACTTTCCGGCCGTCGATAGTCACTTCTAGGTCGGAGGTCCTGGCTCTTGCATTGCATGTCGCTCTCGGCGTCGGGTCACGGCTTCGTCGCGTATGCGAGTCACGGGTTGGGCGTGTGGTCGAAGCTCCTCTGGGTGGCGGCGTCGATTTCAAGGTAGCTTGCGTCGTGGTTCTCATTGTGTGCGGCGTCGGTGCAGCGAGTGTCGGTTCTTCATGCGGCGTCGCGGGTGCAGCGTCTTCATGGGGCGTGGTCGGTGGAGGATCTTCGGCGTTTAGCTCGTGAGCAACCTCACCTCCAGAGGTTGCTGCCTTTAGTTTCCCCTACGGGGGCTGGGCGACCTTCCTCGTACCGCGGCTGCGTAGCTGCGGCGTGGCGACGCAAAGCGCGAGGTTGACGGCGATGGTGAGCGCGAAAAGCGGTTCGGCGTGTACTCTTCTCGACGCAGGTACTCGTCGATTTCGTGCGGACGTTGTCCGAAGCGTGGTCGTGGGGCGTTAGCGGCAAATCCTCGAAGACCGATACGTCGGTACGGGCAGTGACGAAGAATATGGCCGGCCTCACCGCAATGGAAGCACAACGGCCGGTTGTCGGAAGTCCTCCAGGCGTCGCATTTCCTGGGGCTTGAGGGTCGGTCATAGGCTGGGCGGGCGGGGGCTGGGAGGCGGCGTTGTGGACCAAGTGGCTCATCTCGGGGAGGACGTGGGGGTTGTCGTTGGGGCTGAGCAGTCCTTACTGCAGCGGCGTAGGTCATGGCCTGGGGTTCTGTGGCCGTCGGGGTGCCAAGTGCCTGTTGCACTTCTTCCCGTACCACGTCCATCAGAGTCGATGCTTGTGGCTGTGGGTAGGATGGCAGTAATCGGCGTAGCTCCTCTCGGACGATTTCGCGGATAACGTCCCGCAAGCTGTCGCTGGTGGTGGCCGGCGTGTCCGAACGGATTGCATAGGCAGAGGAAGGGCGGTTGTACTGCCGAGCTCGGACGTCGAGGGTCTTCTCAATCGTGCAGGCTTCCTGCATGAATTCCTCGACCGTTTTTGGCGGCTGACGGACGAGGCTGCCAAAGAGTTGTTCTTTTACGCCGCGCATTAAGAACTGAACTTTCTTTTCCTCGGTCATCCCGGGATCGGCGCGGCGAAATAGGCGCTTCATCTCCTCGACGTAGCTGCGGACGGGCTCATTCGGAAGCTGGATCCTGGACTCGAGGAGTCGTTCGGCTCTTTCTTTCCTCACGACACTGGTAAATACCTTCAATAGTTCTCTCTTGAATAGCTCCCATGTCGTAAGGGACGACTCGTAGTTTTCGTACCACGTGCGTGCGGAGCCATCCAATGAGAAAAAAACGTGTCCAATCTTTGCCGCATCATCCCACTTGTTGAATGACGCCACGCGCTCAAATTGATCCAACCATTCTTCAGGGTCTTCGCCTAGGGATCCATTGAAAGTTGGCGGCACCCGCGGCTGCTGCAGTATGATCGGTGTCGACATCTTCGGCGAGATTGCGGTGCTCGTAGCCGCGTCTTTTCGCTGTCTTGTGCGGTCCGGCAGTTTCCCGAACTCAGGCTCATCTCCCTGGAGACGTCGGCTGGCTCGCTGAGCTGCTGGCTCGTCCTCGGGTGCGAAGCGCTCAGGGCTGGCTGCTTCACGACTTGAAGGGGGCGTCCGGAACATGGAAGGCTACCCCGCACCTCCACCAGATGTCACGTAGTGATGACGGCAGTCGAGGCAGCGATGAAGACGGACGAAAGGATCTTCTAAAAGAACTGTTTATTGGGCTGACTTGCACCCAAAATGGACTGAATCACTCGGCGGCGGCGAAGCGACAAGCGTGCTCGGCGGTCGTCGAACAGAATGCCCGCCGCGGTCGGCCGTGCTCAATTTAAAGCTGATAGCGAACATTCGAGATAAAGGGCGCAAAGTTACTAGAACATTCCGGAACAACGAAGAATCAGCTTCGCCTGGCTGCGATCAATCGAGATAAATCTAGTCGCGTCTTGCGTCGCAAACAAAGCGATAAAGTGGTGTCGCGGCAAATTTGAAAAACGAATAAACACTGCAAATATTCGCGGCATTATTATTATTATTATTATTATTGTTATTATTATTATTATTATTATTATTATTATTATTATTATAGTCAGTAAAGCTTAGTAGAGGGCTAGTTGGTTGTATATGCTAAAACTGGGGAGCGCTATAATCAAGACAAGGGGACAACACGCTTTTATGTTTGTGTGTCCCATGATTACATGCGTATAAATATGCGCTGTGTCGAAAATAAACTCAGTTGAAAGTGTGCGCTCGTGTCTTGTGGTGTTCTTATGTGGTGTTGTCCCCTTGTATTTATTATAGCGCTCCCCAGTTTCAGCCTGTAATAGGTGGAAATACCAACGAACTGGCGGACTTCGGTTTTGCTCTTCGGTCGAGGAAAACTTGTCTGGATCAGGCCGGACACCTGTGGCCGAAACAACATGTCCTAGGTACTTAACCTGAAGTTTCAAGAACTCCATGGCATTTGGCCCGTTACAGTTTAAATCCCGCCTCGCTAATAAGACTGAACACCTGCTTCAAATTCCGCGAGTGGCTCTCAAAGGACTCGGTGTAAATAATGATGTCAGAGGTACACATGACAAAGCTTGCCTCGTAGGCCTGCGAGTATGAGGCCAGCGGTTCTCAGCCATACTGCCTCGCTGTTTACGAGTCCTATCGGCATACGGTTCCATTCATAGTCCCCGAAAGGAGTGTTGAAAGCTGTTTTTCTTTGTCACGAGGATCCATCGCTATCTGCCAGTATGCACTCGCCATGTCCACAAATGTGAAATTCTTCCCTTTCCCAGGCTGCGACAGGGTCTCATGAGTGTTTGGCAACGGATAGGAGTCCATTCTAGTGACTTCGACTCTAGTGAGTTCGAGAGCCGGCTCTCGAACTGAGCAGGCGCGCCTCTCGCAGCTCCTGCTTGGCTCCCTGGCTCGTGCTGCCCAGTGCGGGCCGCCGCTACTGCTGCTGCTGCCGGCCCCGAGGGCCTTTGCCCTTGACTCCTGCGGATCACACCAACTGCGGACATTGCTACTGACGTCCAGGACGACGGCGAGCGGTTTTTCAACCGCTTTTTGCGGACCTGGACTTGGCCGCGGCTGCTTTTCCCCGCGGCCGGCGAGAAAGAAGATTCTCGTTATTGCAGCCTGACCTGCGCTGCGGCCTTGGGCTCCTTCGGGGGCTCTCGGGGCGCCCTGCCTGCTGCTCCTGCGACCGGTCCGCGGTGCCGATTTGCGATTTCCTGGTCACTTTCGTGGTTGGGCACTTCGCTGTTGCCTGATCACCTGCGCCTGTCCGCGGCCCCTGCCCTGGTTGGGATACCGTCTTGCTGCGTGGGCCGTCTACGCGACCACCTAGAGGTGGGCCTCCCACCACCTTCTGACGCCCGACCGTGGTCCCCGCCAGCTCCCTTTTCGGGACGCCGGCAATTTTTTGCCGCTTTCACGCGGTGTTTGCACTTTGGGCCTCGTGTTGACGCTTAGCCCTAGCGAGGCCTAGGCCCAGGCCCGCCCTGTCGCGCTGGTGGTCGGGAATCACCTCGATCGCCGCCGCAGCCAAGAGCACCTCGCGCACTTCCCTTTTGCGTTGCCCACTGGGATGAATTCGCCCGTTGTGGAGCTTCACCCCGTTTCGCCGGACGTCACCCAGGACTCGGGCACATCGGGTGCCTGGTCCAACCCTGCGAACTCCCCGTTCTTGGCGGCCGGGGACGACCTCCTGGCTCGCATTCCGGAGCCGGACCAGACCGTGCCGCCTCCTGCTGCGCCTCAGGGCGTCGCGGGTCCCGAGGCGGGCAAGAGCCCACAGAGGTCGCCCTCTCCAAGCGACGACCTTCCTGCTCAGGGTCCTCCTCCGAGGCGCCCCGTGCCTTTCCTTCGGTGCACGACACACCTTCTGCGGTGCCGGCTCCCTCCTAACAGCTCCTTAAGCTGTGATTCTGCGCTATACCAGACTTTAACGAGGTGACGCGGCGCAGGAGGAGCTGGTCGCCTACGTTAACAGCGGCGAAAACAAAATTGCCGTCAACCATCGTGTGGCCATCATTGCTCACTTTGGTGAGGTGGTCAACAGCTGCGCGCGATACCAGCGAGGCGTTGACCTCTGATGCACGCGGACGAGCTGAAGTCTTACGGGCCATGTGGTCCGTCGAGCTCCGGGAGTCCTCGGACGCCAGGGCCCGGGCCTCTACTTCGGAGGCGCGCCTTGAGGTCGCCGCCCCGCCCGTCCCGCGGCCCACCTTTGCGGAGGTGCTCCGTGGCCCTGGGTCCTGCTCTGCGGCTTCCGGTTCTGCGTCGGCCGCGACTTCGGCTGCGGCCCAGGCACCTGCTACTGCACCACAATGTAGGCAAGTGATCCACCATGTTGCATTTGTCACTGCGACTTCGCCAGACTCCACCTCCCCGGCGCAGTTAATTCAGACCCTTAAAGCGAACATTGTCCCAGAGGACGCGGAGATAGGTCCAGTAACATTCAGACCGACTCAGAACGGTGCTACCGTCCTTGCGCACGACCGCTCCTCTGTGGATAATCTGCGCACTGCAGTAACTTCGAATGCAGTAACACGCACTACCTGCCAAATTAGAGTTGCAGAATGCTGTCTTCCTCACGTTCGGGTCTGGGGTGTTGACCCTGACGTCGCGGACGACGACTTCATTTGGAACATTAACAACAAAAACCAAGGAATCAATGTAGATCTCCGAACAACATCGCGCCGGTACAGTTTTCGGGCGCGCGATGGGACGAAGACGCACATCCTGTCAATGTCGCCCGACGCCTTTGAGCGCGTAATCGCCAGAGGTAGCTTAACGATTTAATGGTCCTCTGCTCCCGGGGCAGAGGACTTACATGTACCCATGTGTACGTTCTGTGCGTCGTACGGCCATTCGAGGCGCAACTGTCGCGCGAGGGTGGACGCTGCTAGGGCTGTGTGCACGAGGTGTGCTGGCGCCCACCTCGTGTCCGATTGCAATCAGTCGGAGGGCGCTCCTGTCGCGTGTGCCATCTGCCGTCGCGTCGGACGGGAGGCTCCGCCGCACAGGGCGGGTTCGCCTGAATGCCCCGGCCGTCATGGCTGCCCGCATTGCCCGATTGCGGTCGCGCACTTACTGTGGAGGCACGTAGTTGCATGACTTCTCGAGAGGGTGGGGAGAGAGCCGGACTGTTTTTATTTCTGTTCATAGGCATGTGGGTCCGGCGTTTCGTCTACGGACGATGACGCGGCCCTCCCTACATTTATTCCTTTCTATTTCACTATTTTTTAGCTTCTTCCACGAGCGTTATTTTTGTCTATTTTTTCCAGCTCTTTCGATTTTAAACAAATGTTTTACACGTACATTTTCTCTTTTGACCAGTTTTTTTTTCGTTTTTCACGCTCATTACGCTCTTTTTCTCCGCCATACCCTACCGGCCCCTTTCTCTTCTTTCCCTTTTTTCACAATTTCATTCACTCACTACGTTCCTGCACAGCGCGGTCACACCTAGACAACACTTCCTGCACACTTTCGAATTCACAGCTACTCTTATTTTTTTTATGTTTCCTCGTCATCCACCTCACACAAAGGTATGCCCTTCTCACACTCATTTTCAACATCAATTCCACAACACTACGGGGATCATTTCACCTCATTTCCTACCATTACGTCATTCGATTCCCCTAAATCACAATGACTAACACTCCAGCATTCTCATTTTTAGAAGCTAATTTAGATCACTGCCGCAACGCGACCCCCGTGTTGGTAGAAACCATGCGAAACAACAATCACGTGTTTGCACTCATTTCAGACCCATACGTATGACAAGACACCATACAGGGCATACCACCAGAGTGGTCTATTTTCACCGCCACTACGCGACCGCGCTAGCTGTGCCATTCTAGCACGTCATGCAGCGTTTGATCTCTTCCCCATTCTGACCACGCCGAGAGTGGTGGCTGTGGTCTGCACCTCGGCCGCTGCTTCATTTACACTCATCTCTGCATACGCTTCACCACACTTCCCAATGACACCAACATTTGAGACAAAAGACACGTGCTTTTACTCACGGAGGGGACATCAGCCATCCTCGCCGCGGATTTCAACGCTCATCATTCGGCATGGGGTCAGCAGATTTCTGATGCTCGAGGTGGTGAATTGTTAAATTTTGCCATGGCGTCTCGCCTCATCATATTGAATGACTCTCAGTCCCCTCCCACTTACACCACTCCATACACAGACACGTGGGTATATATCACACTGGTATCGCCGGCGTTGGCATTGGCGGGTCCGCGCTGTCAAGTGTCTGACACAACAACGTTTTCTGAACATAAATACATAACAGTTTTGTTTGGCGGCCCGGTCGTTGGCCGCGAACGCCGCCTAACGCATCGCGGAAACACGCGCGTTTGAGCGTCATTAGCCTCATCCTTTTTCCCTGCAGTGTTCGGAGCAGATCAACAGCCACCAGTCATTAAAATACGTGCACACTCGCCAAATTTGATGAAATCTACGACCGCTTAAGACATATACACTAGTCATCGCGACCACTTCACCAAACTTCACACGTAACTCCACTAATCCATGGTGGACGCAGGAACTGGCACTTGAGCGATCCAGGGTACGCGCAATGCGCCGCAGGTTCCAGCGCACCAGGGACTTCCACCTTCGACAACATTTTGCGCACCATTATTGCACAGCTCTCAGGTCATGTCGCACACACTTCAACCGCCCGCGATGCACACACAAGAACCATTGCACGTGAGTCCATTAAATCCAATATTTACGACCGCCCTTTCCAGGTGGCTTTGTCTAAGTTTCGAGCGCCGGTGGTGCTGCCACTCCTGCGACGCTCGGACGGCACATTAATAGCCACCACACTGGAAACAGCCCAGCTACTCCTTGACACCCACATCTCATCAGACGACATAACTGCAGATAACATGATACACACAGAAATGTGGGCTACTGCAGCCGGCCCGCTTCACGGGGGGGCCGACGATGTGCCATTTACACGCGGAGAAATTCATGTTGCCATTTCTAAAGTCAAGAGCGATGTGGCCTCCGGGCTTGACTGCCTCGCGCCGCGTGTTGTTCGTGCTCTTTGGGAGACCCAGCCACATTTCTTTCATTTTGTTTTGAACGCGGCGCTAAGGCTGGGCCACTTTCCGTCGGTCTGGCGTAAGGGTCGCATTTTCATTCCCAAACCGGGTCGGTCACCTGGAGAACCGCACTCTTATCGACCCATTGTCATGAATTCCACGCTCGGCAAAGTGCTGGAGCGTCTCATATACGGTCGCCTCTACCGTTTCATGGCAACTCGAAATTTACTACGTCAGGACTAATTGGGCTTTACTCGACAGCGCTGAGCGGTTCATGCTCTGTATTCTTCAATTACCAAATTTAGAGGGACACGATCATCCGGCCTTCATGCACTACTGGTATCAATGATTTCAGGGGAGACTTTGACAGTGTGTGGCATCCCCTAGTCCTCACTTCTCTCGGACGATGGGGATGCCCGAGAAGTCTGTGTGCTCCACCGGTCTTTTCTATCCGACCGAGAGGTTGTTTACCGCTCACGGGCGGGAGACGCAGTTGCGCGTCCCACCTTAGGAAGTCCGTAGGGTTCTCCGCTGTCACCGCTCCTATGGAACATCGTAGTGTGTGGTTTGCTTGAGCAGCCATGCCAGAGGGTGTGTCGATCCAGGCCTACACGTACGGCGTAGTCGTTCTTGTGCCTGGATCGGGCAGGAAGGCGCTGCAGGATTTGGCGGAAAATGCGCTCGGCCGAATGGCGACGTGGGCGAAGGCGGCGAGGGTTACCATCAGCGAGGAGAAGACGGTGTGCTCGCTCCTCCACCGTTCGCCTTGCTGCTGTGGCTCTGAAATTCAGGCCTGCCGTCAGGGTGCTCGGGGCCTTCTTCGTCCGCACCCTCTCGTTCATAGCCCACGGCGACCATCTCAAGAAGCGTTCCGAGCTGCTTGCCGCGCGCCTCGGCGTTTTTGTTCGCCTTGATGGCACGCCGGCACGGCACAGCTCAGAGCAATTTACCAACCGGTCGTTCTGCCTGCCCTCGCATATGCGTCCCCCGTGTGGTGGAATGAGTGTCCCATTCGAGACTTCGTGCACGGCTGGTGTCGGCGCAGCGGGCCCCGCTATTGGCGTTGGCGGGTGCCTACTTCATCACCAGCACGAGGCCGCTTCAAATTTTGCTGCATGCGGCACCCATCCAGTTCGACCTTGACCGGTTGAACGCGGAGTTTCGGTTGTTCGCTTTGCGATTTGACACAACGTTTGGCCAGCATTCATTTTCTGCCGCGGTACGGGAATAGGTGACCTGATTTGGCCGACGTGGTGTTCAATTTTGCCCGCCCCAATACCTAGAGTCAAGGTACGTTACACCACTCGCTCTTACTTTTCCTTGGCCGAAATAAAGGTACTCCTAGGTATGTTACCTGATCGGCTGTTCGCTGGACAGCTGAATGTCGTGTTCAATGAGGGTTGTTTTTCCTGGCTTGTTTTGGAAACCCCGCCGCAAAGTAGCGGACGACGTTTTTCATGTCTCCTCGTTGACTTTCCGTCAAACGTGGCTCTTTGTCGATTGAATTTAGCAGCTCATTCGCTGCCTGCTCGTCCTCATGTATGGCATACGGTATGTCTGAGATCTCTTCCTCTGGCATGTTCAGCGCCATGTTAACCATTGCCTGACGCTGCACATAAGGCTTCATCGAATTACTGTGGATTATCCGATTGTGTTCGTTCTTAAATTTGACCCCGTAGTTGGTGTCCGAAAGCTTGGACACCACCTTAGCTGGCCCTTCCCATTGCACCTCAAGCTTGTTCCTTTTTGACGGACGCAGCAACATCACCTGGCCACGAGGTTGAAAGGTGCGCTTGCGTGCCGATTTGTCGTAGTACACTTTAGACAGTGACTGCGCTGCTCTGACATTTGCTTCCACGAGGTCTCTGATTTTTTCGCGTCTTTCCAGTAGTTTCAGGACGTATTGCACTACACAGGGATCCTCTCCGTAACCCTCCCATGACTACCTTATATAGCATGCGCAATGGGGTCCACAAGTCACGCCCGTAGACTAGTTCAGCGGGGCTAAATCCTGTGCTTTCGTGGGGGACGGATCTCATTGCAAAGAGTGCTGCTAGAATGCAGCCTTCTCAATCTCCATTATGCTCAAAACACAGAGACCTACGTATCCGCTTTAGCACTGAGTGCATACGCTCGACTGGATTTGACTGAGGGTGTTGAATGGAACTGCGGATTATTTTAATCCCACACCGTTGAAAGAACGTTGTTGTCAAGCAGCTTGTGAACACGCTCCCGTTATCGCTTTGTATCTCTGCAGGGAACCCCACGCGAGAGAAAATTGACAAAAGGGCGTCCACAACTCATGCGGAACATAGCTCCTTCAAGGAAATGGCCTCGGGAAATTTGGTTGCCACGCATAGTGAGGTCAGAATGTAGCGACAGCGAGAGTTGGACGCTGGCAGTGGGCCGACAGTATCTATTACTAGACGCCGAAAGGGCTCTGTAATTATGGGAACTAGCGTCATGGGTGCTTTCCATTTATCCGTCAGCTTGCCGACCCGCTGGCAGGTGTCGCAAGATCTAACAAGCTGTTCCACATCTTTCCAGAAGCGAGGCCAGTAATATTCGAGGGCTAATCTAGCTTTGGTTTTCTTTATGCCCAGGTGGTCCACCCATGCATTTCCGTGTGCGAGCTCTAGAAGCTGCCGCTGGTACTTCTCAGGCATCAGGAGTTGCTCATATGCGCGTCCTTTGAATCGCAGTATTTCCGGTACTGAAGGCCTGATTTTTCGTGAAAGCTGATGTTCTTTCTGGCGACTCCCTCTCTCACATTATTGCTTAGAGCTCTTAACGATGGGTCGCTTTTCCGCTCTGCAATGAGTGCTTTCCTATTAAACTTAGTCAACTCCTCCCAACAAGTCGAAGCAGGTGTTAATGTCGAACCCTTCGCGTTGGTTCCTGTTGCCCCATTCTCTACGGAATCGTCAGTTCCTTGGATTTCATGAGCTACCGCTTGTTCGGGAACACCTTCATGGTCATGCTCATGCGGTTTAGAAGGATCAGTTTTTCTGCAAGGATACCCCGGCTGGTCGGGAGAGTGGTTCGGTGCCTGCTCATTTATCTGAGCGCAGTCGAGTTTCTTTGCGCGCTTTCGCACTCGAGAACGTGTTAGCGCCATGCAAGCCAAGCTCGAGGTGAAAGAGAGACCTTTCTCTTTCAGCAGCTGCTCGGATTTGTTCAAAAACAGGTAGGGCAAATGTGTCGGCAAGTTTGCGCTAACTGCCGCTTCTGTGTCTAGCCTGCCAAAAGTCCCCTCTAGGGTCACCTTCGCTATAGGCAAGCATGCACTCTGTTCTTCGGCGACCTGCTTAATCCAGGCGCATTCTCCGGTGTAGTCCGTGGAGGAAACACAGGACGGGTGAGCAACATCCATGGTAGCCGCTGAATCCCGCAGTGCCCTGAATTTCTTGCCATTTATAACCACGTCCCGCATGTATGACTCCAGCAATTTAAGGTTTTCCTCAGACTCTAGCATGCATGCGAACGCCATCTTTTGCTGTTTGCAGTTCACTGAGATGTGACCCTCCTTGTTGCAATTATAGCAGACAATGGGCTTTCGCGCTTCAAACACGCGAGCTCCAGGTGTCTGCTGTTTAGGCGAATCGGCAGATTTGGGTGACTCCATCTTGTTTTCGCTACCTCCTCCTTTTGATCCCGCTTCCTCTTTTCGGCGATCTCGGCGTGCTGGTGGCACCCTTCGGTCGAGGATTCTCTTTAAATATGTTTCTCCCTTTCCTAACCTGTTATCGTACCCCGCCTTGCTTTGGAGGTTTCGGCGAACGTAATACTCGTCTGCGAGCTGTGCTGCTTTGTCTAGGTCTATATCTGTTGGCCCATCTTGCAGCCATATCCTCAGATCTTCTGGAATCGCGCTATAGTACTGCTCTAGTGCGATGCACTCCAGTACCTTGTCATGACTTCCGTGCACCTCAGCGGTCTTAAGCCACTGGTTTATGTTGACTTTAAGCCAGTATGTGAAGTCAGTATGCGACTCTCCGCCTTTCTTTACCTGCCCGAATCGCTGCCTAAAGGATTCAGCAGAAAGCCGGTACTTTCTAAGCAGTGCGCTCTTTACCTTCTCGTAGTCATCACACTCTTCCCGTGAGAGGCGAGCCCCCACTTCGGCCGCCTCGCACGGAAGGAGAGGAAGTAACTTCTCAGACCAAGCGCTCTTGTCGATGTGCACCTTCCCGCATGCGCGTTCGAAATTTACCAAAAAGAGTGCAATATCGCCTCCCACGCGGTATGTTGAGACGAGATCCTGCAATCTCTGCCTCCCTTGCTCCTCTACCGAAGCTACAAGGCTAAGACGCGCCATATTCCCTCCGTCCGACGCGATTTCGAGCTTCTTCATTTTTCGAGCATGTTCTCTCGCTTTTTCCTCTGCCCCACGGATCTCCCGTCTCTCTTGAGCCAACCGAAGCTCTTCTTTTTCTTTCTGCTCGCACAATTCCCGTCTTTCTTGAGCCAACCGAAGCTCTTCTTTTTCTTTCTGCTCGCACAATTCCCGTCTCTCTTGGGCCAACCGAAGTTCTTCTTTTTCTTTCTTCTCGCACAATTCCCGTCTTTCTTGAGCCAACCGAAGCTCTTCTTTTTCTTTCTGCTCGAACAATTCCCGTCTCTCTTGAGCCAACCGAAGCTCTTCTTTTTCTTTCTGCTCGCACAATTCCCGTCTCCCTTGAGCCAACCGAAGCTCTTCTTTTTCTTTCTGCTCGCACAATTCCCGCCTTTCTTGAGCCAACCGAAGCTCTTCTTTTTCTTTCTGCTCGCACAATTCCCGTCTCTCTTGGGCCAACCGAAGCTCTTCTTTTTCTTTCTTCTCGCACAATTCCCGTCTTTCTTGAGCCAACCGAAGCTCTTCTTTTTCTTTCTGCTCGCACAATTCCCGTCTCCCTTGAGCCAACCGAAGCTCTTCTTTTTCTTTCTGCTCGCACAATTCCCGTCTTTCTTGAGCCAACCGGAGCTCTTCTTTTTCTTCCTTGCGTCCAACAATCGTTTCCAAAACCTCGTCGACCTCCTCAGTAGTCACCTCCTCCTGCCGCATAACCTCGAGAATTTCTTTTTTTCCTTTCGCAGAACGTAGCGAAATCCCCAGCTCCTGGCAAATTTCGAGCAGGTCCTGCACATTTAACTTCTCCATCGTGAGTTCGACCATGCGTTAGCAAGCCCACTAAAACAAAAGCCCTAGCTTGAAGTGGACAAAGCAGCTTCCCTAAATCAATTTCCCAGACAACAGGAATCCGTACCTAGCATCTGCCTGTGCTAGTACGGTCTGGCGAAATGGACGGAAAACATTGGGCACTCACACTGCCAAGGTATAGCTGACGCCTGTCAGTCCCGTAGCCGCCGAGGTCCGTTGGAGCCGGTAACTTCACGTGAACGTCCCACAGCTGCCATCCAGTTGTTGGATCTCAGTTAGCAGCATCCCACCGCTGCCACCAGTTGTTGGGATTCATGTTGCGTGACTGGGCCGAAGAAGAGACGAGGACGATCGGAGGAAGAAAACTTGGAAAACTTTATACAAGGACTATTTACATTATGTACAAGTACGGGCAACTGAGAGGGCTTCTCAGTAAAGAGAGCTTCTTAGGAGTCGGGAGTCTCTGATACCTCTCAAGAAGGGGGCTTTCTCTGGCATCAAACCAGCAGCTCCTTAAATACTCTTCGTATTCCCCAGATCCCTAGCTGTGGAATACAGTTCGAAGAATGATGTCCAATCACACGATGGCATTGATGGCACCACCCACGGCAGGGCGGTCCTGATGCTTCTTCGTAGCTCGGTCGAGGGAAAGGGAATAGGACCCGGTCACGTTGTCGTCCCCGCGGCTTCCAGGTGGCCGCGCACGTGCGTCCGGAGGGCAGCTGCATGACACAGGAATGCGGGCTGTCTCCCCGCAGGTGTCGAAAGAGCTTGACTGGTGACCGGAACGCGGAAGCTCTGTCGCAGGTGCGGCACTCGGGCAATTGTTCAAATCCAGCGTGACTGAAAAGGACCACTGGGCGAGGACCGGAACGAATATGCTTATGGTCGTCGCTGGCATTCCTGTTGAGCCCTATCGTTGCTATGGGGACGCTATCGTCGCTGCTTCCGGCATTCCTGTTCGAACACGTGGGGACGCTATTGTTTTCGTTCCCTCTGGCAGTCCTGCAGACACGTCCACTTCGCCGAATTCCACAGCAGGAAGGAAGCGCGAGCCCAACAATACACATATAACTTTGGACAACACCATACATTCCATAAAACAACTTTTGAAACCTATTACACTTACACGGCCGGTCCGCTTGTTGCATGTTCCGGCCCATAGTGGCGTGCTGGGAAATGAAATGGCCGATATCGTTGCCATTAGGGCAGCTTCCCACAGGCTGCGTACCACGGCTCGATCGAGGGGCACTGTGCGCTGCGTCCTCCGTCGAGTCACCCGTGCACAGTGGGCGGCATGGAGGAGGGAAAATAATGAGGGTAGGGGTATCTTTTCTTGGGTGCCCGACGTCCTCAAACTACCATCAAATTTCCCTCGGCCAAGGCCGCTTGTCTCTCTTCTAACGTGACATGGCAGGTTTCCGGCATACTTTCATCGTTTCGGTTTTGCTTCGTCACCACATTGTGCATGCGGTCTTTCGGAGGGAGATGTTCATTACATAACAGATTGTCCATTCACACAACACATTCTCAGACGTCTTCCACACTCGCAACCCAACCAGTCTCCCACTGCCCATTGGCGATCCTGCTTGGATTCCCGTGAACACTGCAATTCATTCTTACAAATGACATCTCTCATCAGTTCGGTATTTCCGAACTATTCATATTAACACTTTCATGCATTCATTTCATTTGCACACGCTTGGCCACACAGTGTGGCCATGCCGACCTAGCAAGGTGCACACGCCTAGTGTCCGCCTCGCCAATTTGTGCGATGAGCGCTGCCCGCTTACTCCTGCTCAAACTCGATTTTTTCTTTCTTATTTATTTATTTATTTTTATCCCTTCCTGCATTTCTTTTCTTTTTTACGATATTTATTCATTTCTATAATTTATTTCTTTTTATTATTATTATTTATTATTTCTGTATTTATCTGTTTTTGTTTTCGTGCGCATCCACTTTGGTGCGCACAACCATTACTGAGGAGCGCGCCCTCGAGGCGCTCCCCTATTCCGTGGTTTCATGGCAGCTCGTTGGGGGCCCTTCTGGCCACTTTGATGTCCGCCCTTTCGGCGGCCACGTGCCACGGTTTTGTGTGTGACTTGTTATTACTCTGTGTGATTTTTTTGTTTTTGTATTTTTTCAGTGTGTGTTGTTATTGTCTTTTGAGTGTGTTTATGTCTTTACTATTAGTTTATATTACTATTTGTTTGCCTGTTTTCCCTTTTTTCTTTCTTTTCTCTCTTTTCTTCTGGTTCTCAGCACCATTCGTCAATGTTGACTATGCCATCTAGATCTCAAGTTTTCATCCTTCAGACCATCTCATCTGCATGTTTGTGTACTTTTTCCATTTCTCCATTTTAACTTATCCTCATCATTCCTACCTATTTTCTTTTCTTTACTTATACTCTATATTACTCTTTTTTCTTCTTCCTCTTCCCTTTTTGTTTTCGGCACCTCCATTGTTATTAAACATCTTTTATTCATTTAATAAAACAGCTCTATGAGGACTTTTTCATCGCTCTGTGCTCGTTGAGCCCTTCGGACACCATTTCAGTAACTGTGCCCAATTTTATTTTTCCAATTGGCTTTTCCGACTAAATTTAATATTGGGCCGAATAGGCCCTGTTCATTTTTTCTTTGATTGATTTAAGCCTGGTGATGCTACGCAGGGGCAGGCTCATTCCACTCTATTTTTGACATTGCTTTTCTGATTTTAGTCGGGAATGAGACTGCGACTGGGGCTTCGCTACCAGTAAGTCTGGTGCACCCCACGGTGACGTAGAATGTTCGATGACGCCAGCCCTAAGCAAGTCGCCGACCATGGTTCCCATCTCCTCCATTTTAGCGAAAGGGATCATATAGACTCGACGGTAGACAGGAGGAGCGTCCCCAGTGGGCATACCGCTGCTTAATGAACTGGCAATGCCCGAGGTCGGTTCTGTTGGTTTAGAATATTGAGCTATCCTCGAAAATCAGGCTTTATACCTCGATCCTTTTTGGTTCCTCAATGTGCGAGAGCTCAAAAATTCTCAGCGAATTATGCCGCGAATCTCCCGTTTCCTTAGAGTTAACGTGGCCTACTCCACGTCTACCAAATCACCGCCCGAGCTTGTTTTTCCCGAGGCATTTGTCCTGAAGGGTTAGGTTGGCCACCCTGACGGGGATAGCCCCGCCTTCGCGTGCTGTAATGTGGGTGGGCGCTCCCATAAATCCATTTACCTCCAGTCGAGACACCTCTATCACCTTCATCGGTCCGCTTGATACGCGCGACAAAGGCCTACAAGGCAGAAGGCACTCACTCATCGCCGGAAGCACCGTAGTCTCAATCAGCGTGACGGGTATGCTTCTTTCGGGCCCACCGCACGCGTGATCCTCTATCGCTGGCCTATCGCGCGCCCAGTTATCGATCGGGATATAAGATCCGCCTACCCGTATCATGACTTGGCTGAACAGCATGTCGATCTGTTGGTCTCTTAAGATGTCTTCTCCGTTGATGCCGGCTACAGGAAGCACGGCACTGTCGTCGCACACAGAAAAACTGCTAAAGAACGCGTTGCTGCCAAGTGCCAAAGGTTAGGCGCCGAACGTGCCTACGCGGTCTCAGGTGATGCTGATAAAGGTTATCTGATTCTCTCACCTTTCGAACAGATTCTCCCCGTTTGAGTTTATACCTGTCACTGCGCTGCGCTTTAACAGGCTGAATTTGGAACCTGTGTCCACGAGACACTTCACAGAGCTGCCTGCCACCTTGCACTCGATTGTCGTGCCTCGTCTCCCGGCACAGATTGACCACTGACTCGCACTGCCCCCTTTAACCCTTGTTGACGATGGAGGCTGTACTTAGTTTCCCTGCATCTTTGCTGCCGTCTGGCCCTCGTCGGCACGGTTGTCAACCTGGGTCCCCGACCCTTGCCTGGACCAGCGGGGCGTCTGGCGTGTCCGACAGAAGGGAACGAAATGTCCCGGCCTGCCGCAAGAAAAGAAAACTCCTAAGTTACCGCGCTGGCGGGGCTCCCCATTCGTATTCGGGCTGGTTGCGCATTCGGATGCTTTCCTCTAGGAGTCTTTCTAGGCGTTCCAAATGCATGCCGAGTCCGCCCTTCTCCCCCGAGTCTTCAAGCTTTTGGCAGCCGCAGCGCGTGTATGGGAAGTCTTCTGAAGTTCCTGCTCCCTGGCCGCCGCTTCCACAGCGTCGGAAAAGTTTCTGGGTTTTCGCGACAGAGCGAACCACCGGACTGGGTCACGAAGGCCATTAAGGAATTGGGAGAGAAGTTGCTCAAGTAGGATCTCGTATCTTGCACTTTTCTTTACGTGCCATCGCCGTCAACGTCTCTCTAAGTCTCCGCCCAGAGTCTCTTCAATCGGCTCGCGAAAGAGCGTGCATCTTCAGTATAGTTCTTGCGTGCGTTCAAGAACTGTTCGACTTTTGTGCTAGCCGGTTCGTTGTAGAAACGCTTCAATGTGAGCGCTTTGAAAGATTTTTATGTGGCAGTGCAACCCACCTGCTCATTCCTGCATTCGAAATCCTGAGCCGCCGCGACCATTTAGCACTGCGCCATCCCAATAGCTTGTTTTTCCTGTCGTCCTGCCAAGTTCGACACTTGCCCTAAAATTTGAAAGAAGCCCCTGATTTTGGGTCCTGTGTCGTTCCTACGAACGTCGGAATCATAACGCCCAGCATTAGTGCACAGCTCCTAAAGTTCCGTCGTGGGAATTCTGTGATTCCTGTAGCGACATGTTGGCCCAATTCTCCTGAGGTGCAAGGATGAATATCTCGCACAACAACTTCAGCAGAATCTTACCGCTGGCACCACTTGTGACGTATTACCGCCCGTCGGCGGTCAGCCACACAATCTATGGGTCTTGCTGAAGCGAGGAGAATTGAGCAAACAAGCTGGTAACCCGGCGAAACATTATTTATTCCTCTGCTCTAAGATGAAACTGGTGGTCCGCTCACATCTGGTTGTCCGTCCGGCAGGACGGGGCTTCAATCCGCTCATCTTGCGTCTGCGGGTCGTGGCTCTTCGGCTCTCCCGTGGTCTGCGTTTCTTCCTGGCGTCTCTGCTGGCAGTGCTGCGACGGGTCGAGGCCTCAGAATTCTTGGGTGTCTCAGCTGGCGGTCAGTTTGCTACGGTCCCTGTGGTCCGGATTCACTGACTATAGACAAGCGCGATCTTGCGTCCATTCGCCTCGGCCGTCTCTGCTCGACTTTTTTCCGTTGTCTCTCTTGCATCCGCCGCGTCTCTCCGGGGATTCCCTTTCTCTCGTGTAACCCCCGCCCAACGCTTTCTCGCCGTCGCTGCTCATGCAGCCGACCAAGGACACCCGCAGAATTCCTAGGAACCCGCGGCCGTTGCGACGGGAAGGCCGGTGGCCTCGTTGGGGATGTGTCGAAGGGGATCAGGTGACCCTCGAGGGCAACGCTTCCCTGAAGACAGTGTCTCGCCTACTCTGCTGGCAGCCCGTCTGGTGGCAGCCGCCGGCCTCCCCCGCCACCTCGAGCCGTTATGCACCTCGAGCCGTTTGTCGTGTCCGCTGCTGGTAAGGCCGCCTACCGGCGTGCACACACAAACGCGCAAACATGCCCGCCTGGCGTAGCACCACACAACAGGCCGCAGGTAAGTCTGCGGTCGCGTTTGGAACCGCGCAAGGCCGCTCCTCTATGGCCGTCTGGCTGTCTCTGCACGTCTGTCTTCTGTAGCGCCTCCGCATTCAGCACCACCGTCTTCGCCCACATGTTTCGGTCGATAAATTTGAAGACAGGAAAAATGTCCTTGGCACTAGTCGCCGGAGTGAGTACTTTTCAGCAATGCCGGGGCCTTGCGTATGCAGCCCTTCACAAGAAGGATATCATTGGAAGCGGTGACCTGAGGGGCAGTTTTCGATAAATGAGGAACTCAGCGATAAAAATATAATGCATGATATTGCTCATGCAGGTAATTTAAATACAAATGCATGACCCTTGATATACTGCACTTTGCTGTGAAACTTATAAAAAATGTTCTTCACGGCGTCTATGGTTGAGGTACATTCTTCTAAATGTATTCTGTGAAACGGCTTCAGATGACCTGCTTCAGCCAACATGCGTATTAATTCGCGTATAGTTGACATGTTTTATCGAAATGTGGATGTTAAGACTCGGAAATCCACCAACACGCGAATGAAGGTCATGGTAGGCACAAATTTGACTGTCAAGTCAGGAAATAAAGGGCACATTTAGGTCAGCGACCCTACCGCTGCCTGTTCATCGTTCCAGCTGCCTATGCGCCTTACAAACTACGGCAGTTGTTACTGCGAAACCTATCAGCCCTACAGTAAATTCCAATACAAAAATGTATTGTCCTTATGCATTGCTGTATAGACCCCATAATAGTCTTATGTGGGTTTAAATTGGCATTAGAGAAAGCAACATATAGAATATTAAACATGATCAGTACTAATTTCATTTATGTCTGCAATTATTGCGGTTTTCAATTATTGAAAGTCACTGGCCTGCCTGCTCAGCTTTACGCAATGAATAACGATTTGTTTTAGATTGCTTTGCGCGTCAGCAGTTGACCACCAGCACATATATACGCGCTGTTCAAGGGGGCTACACTAAGCCCAGCGAAGGCTGCCTATTAAGGGAAGCATACAGGTTTGATGCTCTGCGTGTCTCTCTGTTGAACAGACATTAGTGCACGCGTGTTCAAAGTGGAAACCTGACCTGTCACGCTGTTGACGTTGCAAAGGCTGCTTCCAAACGTCGGCAAAATTAGTAGCCTATCAGACTTTCTCTACGATGCATTTGCTATTAAAGTAGTAGCCTTTTAGATGTATGTAGGAAATAGGCTATTATTTCTGCTATTTGAATTTTCCGTATGAATAAGCCGTGTCGTGCCATGCCATTTCACAGCGTGCCAATACCACACCATAAATTAGAATACCATACCTTCTTTTGTGTCCCATGCTTCAACCTCTCTAAGCGGTGATTAATATCACCAAAGATACACCAACGCCACCCTGACGTAGTAGAATATTCTAAGAGCAATTTATGTTGTAGCGCGCATGCAATCGAAGGAGTCCGAAATGATACGTCCTACGTTATGAACGTTTATTCACCCTTTACGCCACGGGTCTGTTTCTTCCCCTTTCGGACCTCATCCAAGTCAATAAGGACCGCCGGATTGCCTGGCTCGCAGGCATGCACCATGGCCGTTGTCTCCTGCAGCGTCTGGGATTCCTCACATCCAACTTTCTCAATATGTTCGGAAAATCCTACTTCCATCGAATTTCAGTCTCGCTTCCATTCCAAAGAAACGTGTCCCCTACCCTGCACGCGTTTCGCCGAGAGGTCCACGCCTCACGTCCTTCAATGTACTTTGTAGTTTTTAACCTTTCCCCATGCCGCTGTTTACGTGGACGAATACCTCAGGCGAAGCAGCCGCGTGTTGCTCTACGAACCCCATTCCCCTTTTCCCAACACCCACAAGATAAGACCGCACACTACTCCTACACCCACCACCGCCCTCAACATCCTATCCATCGCTAAAGCCAACATCTAATTCATCCAAAAAGTACCAATTTACCCAACGTACGCCGGAGGCCTGTACTCAAGTGCCGCATATCTGCAGCAATGTTGTGAACGCCAACGCGTATTGCTCTTGCTCCAGGGCCGTGTTTCCGCCTAGCGTTGTCCAAGTAAAGACATGCATTGCACATCTGTCTGTCGCTGCTGCGAGCAGGATTAGTTAATGAAGAATGTGATGTGCAGTGCACAGAGCAAAAGTGTGTTGCAGTTTAACACGAGGCGTGTTGGGCTGCGACGATAGCCTACCACTAAACATGGCCGTGCAGTTTATTTTTACTCCTCATAATGTCCAACTTTCTCGGACAAAAATTTTGAACATTGAAAAAATGTAAGAGGCGGTTATGTAAACATTGAAGGTAATGGTTCATTCTTCTGGTATGTTGAAAAATTTTTCAATCAAATTGTTTCTGTCAATCGCACTGACGAGATTAGACTGGCACAGAAAACAAAAGGCGAACGCGTTTGACGACAGCAAAGACGGTAATAGAAAAAAAATACAAAACTGCCGTTGTGTTACCTGCGGATATACTTTTGGTTAATGTAGAACCTTATAGTATATGAAAACATTTCGTTTATAAGCAGTTTGGCGCCCAAAAATGCTTTTTTTTCTAGGATTGCTGAGTAGGACACAAAGTTCGGGCGTTATCGTGTTCTTCACATGTCTGGTGACGCCTTCGGCAGAAGAGAATTCTTCTGTTTGTAGAGGCTCTTTCAATGATCACTGGGTAGACCTGGCAATCGTTTGCTATAGCAACAAGTCATTATGTCAATTAGAAGATAGGTGTCTTTGTGGTCTATGCTTAGAAGAAACTGAGGACTAAAGCCATGCCTTTGGGTGGAGGGAACACTTGTCTCATGCATGTTGGTCACGTCACCAAGAATCGCCATGCTTCTTCTAGCGAGACAATAGTATTCAACGCCTTCAGGAGGAATTGCATATTGCTTGTACCAAACTTTTACGAAAAGAGAAAACCGCAGGCGAAATAGGAATCGAATCACAAAACTTTCAGCCCATAGCCGGCCACGTTAGCTCATGAATGCCGCTGGGATGCTTAAGCCCGGTTATAAATACGCTTATACATTGGCTAGGCTGGCCGACTTTGCGGCAGCATCCAAACCGGTGATGACATAAATAACAACAAAAGGGGAGAGGACATGCAAGGCAATTCGCCTTCTTCCGTATTCTGCCCCTCTTTATTCCTTCGTATTTGTCTACGTTTCAGCCTTTTAGACTCTGTAATCGACTGGAAGGGTAATTTAAACAAATAGAAAATTCCAAACAGCCAGCTGCAGTTCAACTACTGCTGAACCTGGTTATAGAGGGAAAGCTGTGGTGTATCGGGCAACAAGACGCGGCTTTGCCGTCTGTATAACGTAGAGTGCGTTCCGCACGCAGGAAAGGCAGCGCGCCCTCCCTACCCCTCCGGCAGGTGGCAGTTAAATTAATGATTCATCGCGACTGGTCGGTTACCCAATGAATGATGCGGCCTATATATTTCCCCCAGAGTTTGGTCCGAACGCCTCTTTCCACCGCGCAGCATCACACGATTGTCACGTGACTTTTCAACCGCCCTCTACCGGCAAATTGAAAGGTCAAAGGTTAAAGTTAAAGGTCAAAGTTAGAGCAGTGCGACACCATGGTGGACCACATATGGTAAGGCCTATAGCCACACTTGACGACTAGCTCACTTGAAAGTCACCCGGCAACGCATGGCGAAATCGGCTTTAACCAGCGTAGTGAAGCTTACGCTTGAAAAACTCTCGAAGTAACGGCTTCAAGTACGAGAAAATGCCCATCAATTTACCACTGCTCGACGGGGGATTTCCACGCTGACATTTGAAACTCAGCTAGCCAGTGGTTACCACACAATACGTGAACAAGCCTTTAATGTGACACTATACACAGCAGATTTAGGGCGACATGGCAGCATGCAGAACCGACATAGTATTCATCACCACGTCTTCAATAGGGAAATCGACTTCAGCACTTGCAGACACGTTTCCTAGTTCAGTTTACAGTGACCGCTAGTCTCAATAATATGAACCAAAATGAAGACAAGAACAGCGTAGCGAAGAATACAGCTTACACAATGTAAACAAATTCCGTCGCTGCATCCATATAAGTATCGAAGGTAACAAACCACTTTAAAAATTGTTAACAACACTTTAGCCATGAGCGGTTAACATGAACCTCTGAATAAAAGTGAAAAAGTCCCTTCACTCCTTTTACTTTTATTATTTTATTTTCCGCTTTTTCATATGCATGTCAACTGGATACTGTTGTGGCCTCAAAGTGAAGCCAACAGTATGTAATAAATAAATAAATAAATAAATAAATAAATAAATAAATAAATAAATAAATAAATAAATAAATAAATAGTGAGTTGCTTCGTGAGTGCATGACGAATGCGCCCCTATTGCCGTATTGTGGTTTCCGCAACATTTCCTTTTCTCCGTAACTATTGCAACTGCTTAGCCCTCCCACTTAGTTCACTATTTATTAAAACTGTATGTTTATATCAAAGTGAAGCTCGGCATTGTAGTGATGCGGGTGAGTTAAAGCGGGCACAACTGCTTGGCGCTGCAGTGCGTGATAGCTGGTAAGCGGCAAATGCTGCAACACATCCCCTGCCGCACTAAGGGTAACAACAGCCAGCAGCAGATGACGCTCGCTTCAGCAGCTCAATTTGTACACAGGTCGTTACACTCAACAGCATTCGGCTCTGCTTTCTCTGCGACCGCCATGAGCCTAGCGGTTGGCGGTCGTCCGACATTATTCAAAAGTTGGAGGACTGTGCGCAGATGTGCGCTGTCAGGGCCGTATGTAACAAGAACAATTAGGCTGGAATTGAATCAGGAAAAACAAGATCTGATTTCAGGCAGACTGGCTATTGCCGCATTTGATATTTAATTTGAAAGCGTTAATACTGTGGCTCAGAAGTGTTAATAGACCTTGTGTGTCTTGCACTTCCGTCAGCTAATATGCTTGTGTTTTTGTTTTAAGCAGCAACGTTTACGATGATGATGGTTATGCCAATTTTTTTTTGCGTCTAGGCACAAGTTTGCCAAATACGTGGAGCGACACTACAGTTGGGCATAAAACGTGAAGTCGTCCGTAACAATACGACGTTTCTCGCAGTAAACCTCATAGAAATGCTGTAAAAATTTCCATACGAGCATAACACCAAACATTGGTTGCGCAAAACCTAATGATGAAGTGAAAAACGAATTAAGACAATGCAATCGCCGTGCAGAAGACCGAATCGCTGTGCAGTTACGTGCTTAAAGATATAAACCATGTTTTTGATCGAAAACTAGCGAAGCCAGATATAAAACCGCATTTTCCCGGCATTTCGCTGTGAACGAAATGCTCTTTATGAAAATCGGAAAGGCGGTGGCGTCACTTTTCCCTAAAAGTAATTTTACTAACGTTCGTAAGTTAGATCGGCAGATCTGATTAAAACGTTTCCGTGGATACGGTGGCTACAGCTGGCGAAGGACCGGGTTAGAGAGACATGGGAGAGGCCTCTGCCCTGCAGTGGCCGTATCAGGTTGCTGCTCACGATGATGGAAAATGTTGGGAACTACAGCTCACGCGTCCTTGAAGAGCCGCTGAAAGTCGGAGAGGCGTGGCCGGGCGGCAGCCGGGTTCACTGACATCGCTGACAGCCGGGTTCACTGACAGCCGGGTTCGCTGTACATCGACGTACATTGCGAGCACGTCCGCTAAGGTTTTGTTGAGGCGCTCCGTGAGCCCGTTTAACTGCGGGTGGTATGCAGTAGTCTTGCGTTCATTCAGCTGGAAGACCTCTTGCATGAGCTGCGCTGCAAGCGCGGTGCCCCTATTGGTGATGACGGAGGACGGGGCGCCGTGTCGTAAAACTATGTGGTGTATGAAGAAATGGGCGATTTGAGAGGACGTACTGCGCGGCACGATCTTGGTTTTCGCATAGCGCGACAAATATTCATTCGCGACTATAATCTACTTATTGCCAAAAGACAGCACAGAGAATGGGCCCAGAGGATCCATGTCGACTTAGTCAAATAGTGTGCTAAGTCACAGAAATGGTCGAGGGAAACGTGCGGGCTTTAGCGGTGGTGACTTACGACTCTCGGACTCACGGCAACTTCAGACGTTGCGGTGGATGGTCTTTGCAAGTTTAGGCCAATAATAAGCCTGACGTACTCGAGCGAGCTTGCGTGCAAATCATAAGTGGCCCGAGGTGAGTTCATTATGTCACGTTGAAAGGATGTCGGCGCGGAGGTCTGTAGGCACGACTGGGAGGTAAATCCGGTCACCATTTCTGGAGGAGTTTTAAAGCGAAAGCTTTATTACTCCAGCCAGCGAGCCATTTCAGCTCATCGCGCCGTATGCCGCATGCCGTATGTCGGCTTCGGTGTTGCCCAGCAACGCCGCAGCCGCGCTTCAACAGATGGCGACGCCGTCGACGCCGCTGCAGTAGCGCGAAAGAGACGCAACAACCACAAAACGAAGCGAGGAAGAGACAACGCGCTCAAGGGACGCCAGAAGAACGTGCCGCACGAATCGAGAAGCGTCGTAATGAAGATGCGGCTAGAAAAACTCGTGCCACGTCCCGGTGTGAGTCTTCAACTTCGGAAGAGACCGGATTGAGTTCTCGAGAGCATCGGAATGAGACGCTGCGTTGACGACGTGCCGAGGAAATGAAGCTTTCAAAATTCAACTACGGTGAACCAGAGGTAAACCACAGTCAATTTATTTCATGTACGGTACACCATTGCGAATGCAAAAACAGGACAAGTGGCGGGAAAAGTGTCGAGGTACGTTGAAAGGATGGCCTCTAGGTGATCCCTGAGAGACCGCAGGTCAGCGTCAGCACGTTGCTTTGCGACAAAGTCCGAACTGCTGATCACGCCTGGGAAACGATTGTCATTCTCTGCGCGGTCATCAGCTTGCTCGAAGGGTGCGCGTGAGAGCGTGTTGGCGTCTTATTGTTTACGTCTGGATTTATAGTCAATTGTAATTTATATGTAATTGTAACTTAAAGGCATGTGTAATCAAATTCTTGAAGGCGAAGTCTCCACCGTCCTAGGCGACCTGGTGGGTCCCTGAGATTGGTCAGCCAGCACAAGGAATTGTGGTCTCTGACCACTTTGGAAAGATGACCACAGATATAAGGCCACAATTTCCTCGTGGCCCAGAAGACAGCGATGCACTCCTTTTTCAAGGTGGAGTAGTTGATTTCGGTGCGAGAAAGTTTACGACTCGTATACGCGATCACACTTTCAACGCCTTCTAGCTGTTGAACGAGGACGGCACCAAGCATGATGTTGCTAGCATCGGTGTGTATCTCCGTAGCAACTTCCTCATCGAAGTGAGCAAGCACAGGGGTAGTGTGGAGCCGTTGGCGCAGCTCTGTGAAAGCAGCCTGTTGCTCGGCAATCCACACGAACGGTGTATCGCCACGAACTAAACCGGTCAGGGTTTCAGCGATTTTTGATAATACGGTGATAAAACGTCGGTAGTAGGCGCACAAACCCAATGAGCATTTGAGCGTTTTCTTTTTAGTAGTAAGTGGAAACTCGGCTACGGCGGCAGTTTTCTTGGGAACGGGTCTTACGCAGTCCGCGCTCACATGACCGAGAATATTGAGCTCATTGTAGCCAAAGTGGCAGTTCTCGGGTTTAAGTGTCAAGTGTGCCAACCGCAGGGCATCCAAAACGGTTCGCAGGCGTTCAAGGTGTTGGTCGAAAGTTTCTGAAAACACCGCTACGTCATCTAGGCAAACTAAACAGGCTTGCCACTTGAGGCCAGCCAGGACAGTATCCATCATGCGCTGAAACGTCGCCGGCGGAAAGCAAAGGCCGAAGGGCAACACCTTAAATTCATATAGGCCGTCGCGTGTGATGAATAAAGTTTTTCGCGGCCACGTTCATAAACCTCAATCTGCCAACATCCGCTCTTTAGGCCGATCGACAAAAAATACTTGGCGCGGCGAAGCCTGTCGAGTGAGTCGTCGATGCGGGGCAGCGGGTAGACTTGCGTTTTCGGTATGGCGTTCTGTTTACGGTAATCAACGAAAAAGCGCAATGTCCCATCCTCCTTCTTAAAAAGCACGATGGGTGACGACTACGGGCTCTTAGAGAGCTGAGTAAAGTCATCTGTAAGCATCTCCTTCACCTGCGTTTCGATGGCGTCGAGTTCCTCCAGGAAATGCGGTACGGCTGCTGTCGCATGGGGCGAGCGTCATCGGTAGTGATGATTCGATGCTTCGTGATCGCCGTTAGCCCCACATTTGAGGAGGATGGGAAGCAGGTTTTACATTGGACAAGTAGGGAGCGGAGGTCGCGCTGTTGAGTCACTGAGAGCCCGTAGCTAATATCGATGCGATCCAGGGATGTGCCCGGATGTCCCATGGTCTCGGACGCAAAGCATTCAGTAACATCGGCCAAGTGGCCGGCCCACGCGGCGACAGTAGATCGGAAATGGTGACGAGGTTCATTCGCAAAATTAGTAATTAGGAGTTCCGACCGACAGTTAAGGAGGTGGACGAGACTTCGGGCAGATCAAATGCCATGTGTCAGCAGCAAGGAAAGGTTGCACTCGGCGACTGCAGGTCCATCATGTAGCCCGTCATCACATTCGACGCTTGCAAAAACATCGGCGCGCGGCGGAATGAAAGCATTTTCAGTGGAAATACGAAGGGTGGAGCTGCGTTGACGAACATGGGAGGTGCGTCGGCTTTCGCTGTAGAAAACGTAACGCTTCTGTGCCGCAGGTCTATAATTGCACCACTTTCACGGAGAAAACCTACGCCCAAAATCAGGTCACGAGAACAGTCGCGGAGCACCAGGCAGCTAACTATGAACGTCGAGTCGCTGATCTGGACCTTAGCCATGCACTGTCCAAGAGGAGTAACGATATGCCCCCCCCCCCCCCTGTCGTCCGGATCTGCACGCCAGAGCAATGAGTTTTACTTTCTTTAGAAGCGCTGCCAATTTGCCTCTGATAATTGAACATTGCGCTCGTTCATGTGCGCACCAACACGATAATGCTGTGACCATCGAGAAGCACGGGTACGTCGAGTGAGAAGCGGTCCTTTAGTTCAGCTGCTATCGTCGACGTCGTCAAAGCTCGGTCATCGGATGTCTGCGTCGTCAGGGGATCTTTAAAGCGTAGTTATGAAGCGACCACGCCCACGGAGGTCGCTGTCCTCAGTTTTCCTGGCAAGGGCTGGGTAAGCGGCCCGCCGTCGCTCTCGAGGAGTTTTGAGCATTCGGTGAAAACGATGATCGGTGAGGTGACGGTGGTCGGTACTGCTGGCGCACCATGGACTACAGAGGTTGCTGGGTCCCGTGCTCTTATATCCCACGGGGCCGTTGGCCAAACCGGGGCATTGCCGCATCAAAGGAAAAGCCCCGCAGGCCAAGCTCTCGATAGGGGTACCGCGGAACAGGTGACCGTGCTCCCCACAGTGGAAGCACACACGCCGGCGGTCAGGGCCACGCCAGACGTCCGCTCTGCGCAGGGATCGTCGATCACTCGGGATGTGCTGCACTGGCTGCATGGAGTCGTGATGGGTAGAAAAACTGGCGCTCGATTTGGGGCAGGGCGTCGCAGAACGTCAGCTTATGTCGGGCGGCAGTAGTCTGTTTGGATTGGCTGTGGTTCGCTGCGTAGTAACGGAGGCCTGATAGCTTGCAGCACCTTCTCGCGGATAACGCTCATAAGAGAGCTGACCGCTGGCTGCGACGTACCACAAGTCTTCTCTAGCTAGTCACGGACGATAGCGCGGTTGATGTCGTGGAGGAAGTAAGTATTGCTGATAAAAGCCGGGAGGGACTCCGTAACAGAAGCAGCAAGGACTGGCCGCACGTACGCGATGGAACGCTGCCGGAGGACCTGCACCATCCTGACAGCCTCCGCTATAAACTCGGCAACAGTTCTTGGGAGGCTGCGCACGAGGCCGGCGGAAAGGCGTACTTTATCACCGCGCATTGGGTGGCGCAGCTTTTTGGCTTCCGACTTGGCTGGGCCAGCCCATCAGAAGAGCCGCGTCATGTCTACGACGCACATGGTAACCGTTTCAATGAGAATTTGCATGCGGGACTGCAGGGCGCTTTCAGCTCGCTCCCGAGGATCAGTGCTGACGTCGGAACTCAGGCCATGATGAGTGTCCTCCCGGTTTTCGTACCACGTACGAGCAGTGCCCTCCAAGCTGAAGAAAACGTTTCTCACCTTGGCGGCGTCATCCCATTGGATAAATGCGGCGACATGTTAAATCTCGAGGTGCCAATCTTCCACGTCCTCTAGCTGAGTCCCGTGAAAGCACTTTGGTAGCCGTGGGTTCTGAAGGGTGTAGTACGCGGCGCCTTGCATGACTGGTTGAGGGGCAGGCGCCGAGGTAGAGTCCAATGGCCTTAGCTAAGGAAGCAGTCGGCCAATCGCCGAGGTAGTATTGAATAGCCCATGCTCAGGGGAATTCCAAGTTTTCGGCGGCTGACCCGGTGCACTGGCGTGTCGACAGAGAGGCGTCTGGGGTCCTCGGTGTTAGGAGGGGTGCGCGACATATTCCAGGGCATTTACCCAGCATACTCCACCACAAAATATCAGAAATAGGTTGCGGAACCAAAAAAGCTAGGCACGGACCGCAAACAGTGTCGATGTTGTTGCCTCAAATATGATGGCAAGTAACCACGGCGGGTGTTTGGCCAGGGTTTGGTGCAATTACGAACAGGAAAACTCTCAACCAGGTTTATCTCAAGCGACTCATAAATATAGACGAATCTGAGAGGAAAAGAAAATCACGAATTTTGAGACATCTTCAGTAAATTGGAATGAAAACATCCCCAGCTGTTAGAGCACGCACGTCTATCACTTCTTTGTCCTATATTCGCTGCTCGGGGAGACCTGGCGGCAATAATGCCCTTATACATTGCTCCATAGACCTCCTTAGTCTAATATGGGTTTAAATTAACATGAGAGAAGCCAACATGGCAATTTTGATCATGATCTGTGCTAATTTCGTTTATGCCAGGAATTATTGCGGTTCTCAGTTAATTGAAAGTCACTGCTAAACCTGGTCAGTTTTACACAATGCACAACGATTCTCCAGTCGTGATATCTATTTAGACTGCTTTGGGCGTCAGCCATTGCTACCAGTACATGTGGATGCGCTGTTCAAGGGGGCTCTAGAAAGCCTCATGAAGGCTTTAAGTGTCCCTGCTAAAGTGGCTGCACATCGCTCCAGTGAAAAAAAATCGCCATCGGCATAAATACGTTCTTTATATCAAGAGAACTGACTTCGCACCATCTGAGGAAGCTCCGGAGGCTTATGCGCCGTCTGACTGGGTGGCAGTAAGCAAATGTCCTTCAGTCATCCCAGCAGCTGGACTGGGCTCCGAGGGTAGGCCTCCAGCCACCGGTGACGCGCTGGCACAGGTGGCTTCGCCGGAGTCGGTCCCTGCTCCCGGTCCATCAGCGGCAGCGCACGTCCCGCCTTCTTAAAATGCACCTCAGCCCGTGAGCGATCTGCCCTCTGGGCGGAACTCGGCAATGGCTGCCCAGCCTCCACTGCTGGATGGGGCTTCAACCGTGCTGCGGGAGGAGGAGAGCTCTCCAATGGACCGGTCTTCAGCACCTCAATCCTTGCCACCGGCTTCCCACCGTTATCAAAAGCGCCCATCAGAGGACACTGCACAGGATTCGTCTTCTGCCAACTGTAGCTCACAAGGCAAGCGTTCCTTCCCAGCGTATACCAACCAGATGGCTGTGCCGACATCGGGATCGGTAACGTATTAAGTGGCCATCGTCCCACTACAGGGCCCAGCAACTCTCCAAGAACGACTTTACTACTATGGCTGTATTCTGCGGCCTCGCCCTTAGAAACCGAGTGCTGTCTATTGTTACAGCTTTTTCAGACCTGGCCACATGCGCCAATCATGCCCTTTTGCAACGCAAAATGAGGCTCGGCCACAAGGCACACCATCTTACAGGTGCAGACTTTGCAAGACTGACGACCACAAAACACCTCTCCAGCTTGCCCAACAAAACAGAAAGCAACTGAGAAGGTTCGGCGTGGGATCCGTAACCAAGTGATGAAAACAAAGCCCCGATACAGACATCCAAAGGTTTGCGGCTCTTCAGTGGACTGAAGACTGGCCGCAGCTTTCTGAGTCCAATCCACCTGCAGCCTCTGCCCAACAGTCGTACAGCTACAAAGTGCGCAAGCATCGCCGTCGCCTTCAAGGTACACAAAAGCATAGCATACTGAAACCTCTACGTGAGGACATGGCAGCAGTTGACGACCAAATTGCACGCCTTTTAGCCGAGGTATCTAAGCTACGGCAACGCCGTGAACTGCTTGCTCGCCGTAGACAACCAGTGAAATCCCACTCGCCGCCAATCAATGCTGCGGCGCCTTCGACTACGTCCAGCCTTCATGCGTTTTCGCCTACTCTACCAGGCCTTTTGCAGCACTGCAGAATAAATCAACAACATCCCTCCTCCGATTTATGGTAAACCAGTTATCTAACCTGACGTCAGTTCTATTACAACGCTTGGAAGCCTAATCGAAAATGGCGAGTACACGTAGTTGTGGTGTGCTCCAATGAAACTGCAGAGGCCTCTCCACAAAGCTGGGAAAGCTCAAATCTCGACTTCGCATGAACAAGCTCCAGGTGTGGGCCCTGCTACTGCAGAAGACCAATGCCTTGCCATTCATTCCGGACTTTAATGGTCTCCTTCAATGAACGACCGTCGTGTGCACACTGATGCCCCTCCGGGAAAGACGGCGGTGTACGTTGATACGCTTTTTCCTCAAGTTCGCCTCTCTATAGAAAACTGGTGCACCTCATATCAAGAGGTAGTCGCAGAGGCCGTGAAGCTTCCCAAGGCAACTGCTGTGGTCGTGTCATACTATGTAAGACCCGCTGGTAGAGCTCCCTCCCCCATTAATCTGGAGTGGTTATTAACTCTACGATGACAGCACCCAGGGCGGCCTGTTTTATTCGGTGGTGATTTTAAAGCCCCTCAAACGGACTGGAGGTACCCTACTTTAAGCCCCCGTGGTAGGCAGGTGCGGGACGCATTCGCGGATGCGCTGTTTGTTTTACTCAACCATCCAGATTAAGCAACGCGGACTGTGCGCCATTCTCGCCGTCCAACATATGCTCCGGACCTTACGTGGTGGTCACGACCACGGACTCCATCGTGGCACCTGGAGCCAGACTGCTGGGGTATTGACCACCATCCTATCATCATCAGTCTCCATCCATCAAGGGCCCGCCGATTACGCCTTTAGTGTTCTGTGGTCAATTGGGGGACACGTTTCGCACCACCGTCGAAGATCTCTCTCTGCTCTCATATACACTACTTGTGTACAGCATACAAACTTCGCTGAATAGGGCTACTGCTGTCACCTGGACGGACGTGAATCGCCCGGCGCCGGATGTGGTTCTGCTTAACCTGTGGGCTGCTCGCCGACAAGCGGAGATGGCAGCTTCCCGAGACCCGACTTCTGCGCAAGCATGGACAGATCTGAATTACCTTACTGGCAAGGCTCGCAGATATGAACGCGATCTCTCGCGAAGACAGTGGCATACGTGGTGTGAGCAGTCCTCGACAAAGTCATCGAATGCTGCTCTCTGGCGAACGTTTCGTGCAATGGAACATGTTTCCCGTCGTCCTGACGCAGCGGCCACAGCATGCTTCGCAGCTAACAGAGTTCTGGATGATTTCGCCAGAGAGGCAGCGCGGAAGTTTTCCCCCAATTATGAAGTGTTGGCTTCAAAGGTCATAGAAGCCCCCTTGGCTGTCATTTCAGCATATTGTGACGAAGAAGACGACGAACTGTGCAGTGGCGCGGGCAGGAGCGCTCGCGCTAAGCAAGCAGCCATTAAATCATCTCACTGCCATCGATCATCATGTCTCTTTCTTCGGCTGGCCGCCACGTAACATTTGGTGTGAGGTGCTGGGTACCCTTCATCGCCATCCTGGTCCCGGAGCTTCGGCGTCCTGCGCCTGCCGTGGTCGTCGGCCGTGTGTGCCTGGTCCGCACCGCCCGGCTGTGCCCAGCCCGCCAGACCTGAACCGACCTCGCCGCTTACCCCAGCCCCGTCCACAGCCCCGACAACAAGACATGACGAACTGACCACGTTGCCGCGACCGGAATGACCCGACCGACCCGAGACGCTGCCCACACGTGAGGACACTGCCCCCCTGCCTCTGCCGTTCGGTGCGTCCAAGGACCTCGGCCGTCGGCTCCTGGCAACCTGCGGCCCGGATGCTTCGTGGACCGGGACTCATTCGCCGATCGTCTCATTCACCTTGGCGGCAAGCCCTTCACCTCCTTCTTCTGTATCCAACCATTTTACTTGCCCATCGTCATCTGCAGCATTTCATCTTCAATGCCGATCTTCTCGTTCGCGATCGGGACGATCGCTCGGTGGCCCCGAGTAGTGTGACGAAGAAGACAAACTGTGCAGTGGCGCGGGCAGGAGCGCTCGCGCTAGGCAAGCAGCCATTAAATCATCTCACTGCCATCGATCATCATGTCTCTTTCTTCGGCTGGCCGCCACGTAACAATATGTTGATAAGCTCCCATCTACAGCCAGCGCCGAGGGAATTGCAAGCCCATTTTCAATGCCCGAGTTGCTTTAAGCAATAGACGAGTCCCGCTGGAACACTGCGCCCTGTCCGGACTTCATTCCGTACGAGGTTTACAAGAACTTAAGTTCCGCTGTACTGCCTAAACTCCTCGCAACCATTAACAAGGTATGAATAGAAGGCGTCGTACCAGAAACCTGGAAATCGGCTATTGTGATCCCCATACCAAAGACGACAGAGCTCGGAAATTTCCGGCCTATATCGCTTACGCCAACATTACGCAAGCTTACCAAAAAAAAATGCTTGGCACACGACTGTCGTGGTGGCTTCAGCACTATGGTTTCTACCATCCCGCCCAAATTGGCTTTCGTACGACCATAGGTAGAGAAGATGGACTGGCTGTCTTGACGTCAGCAGTTCTGGCCTCAACTCGCAGCCACAATGTTCGTACTGTACTGGCCATGGACGTTTAAAAGGCGTACAATATCAGTCATGCTGCCATCCCGGAACCGATTGACATGCTGCATTTCCCGGTTATATTGCAAAACTTTGTTAAATCCTTCCTTAAAGGCCGACATTTCGCCATACGCGTCTATGGTGAGGCAGTCGGATCATTTGTGCCTCTTCGCGGCGTTCCCCAGAGATCGGTGTTTTCGCCAACGTTATTTAATATTGCTTTTATCCCCCTTGCTTGGCGCTTACATGATGTCTCTGAGATTATGTTCTTATTGTATGCTGATGACACAACGGTGTGGAACACTCCCAACGACCTGTTGACTCAAGCCGCAGGCCTACAACCAGCCATAGACTTTTGCTTCCTCAATTGGTCTGCAGCTTTCAGTGAGCAAAACCACGTTCGTGTCAGTCGCCAACCTCTGGTGGCGCCGTAAACTGGCTGCAACACCAATTCGTCTCCATCTATCCGGAGCTCCAATTCAAGAAAATTCGACCGTAAAAATATTGGGCTTGACAATACACGAGTCAGGAACAGTTACTGCTTGGCTTCCTTGGGCTAAAAAGCAAGCAATTCAGGCGTTGGGTCTGATTAGACGCATTACTCCTAAAACAGGCGGAGCCCGCTCTCATGCTGTAAGACAGTTGTTGTGGGCGGTTGTGCAACCGCGCCTCGTTTACCAAGCCTAATTCCAGCATTTGACGAGGGCTCAATGAGATCGTCTAGAAGCTGTTAATCGAGAGGCAATGAGGGTCATCACTTGCCTTCCCCGCATTACCCCGATCGTGGCGCTCCAAGAACATGCGCAGCTGAATACACTAGATGAGCTGGTGCAGCAACGACGCGATGCTCGCCGACTTAACTCAAGCCTTACACACACAACGTGTGTACTCAGGGCATATGCTTCATCGTACTCCATTCTACAGCCGCCCCCGCCAGTTCTTCCTTCTTGGCGCTTTGTGCAGCTAAGCGACAACAAACCAACTGATCTACGTCGGCCATCATCTACAGCGCGGCATCGTCGTTTCGCGACCGAATTACAGAGCAAGACGGCAATCTGCCGCATGGCTCCATCGTTATGTACGTTGACGCTAGCATCCAGGCCTGCGAAACAACCACGGCAGTTTACTGTCCTTGCAAGCCTGCCCTGAACAAAACGTCAAGGTTTCTCCTCTCAGAGCCTCCTTCCTCCTTCTGTGCGGAGATGCTTGCGTTTCAAGAGGCACTCTTCTCTGTTGCCGCCGTTTCCATGCTACCCACGGCCCGCGTTGTCATTCGCACCGACTCCCTTCACGTCACACGCCTACTACGACAAGTCAGTCGCACCCCAGAAATCTCCCAAGACATTCATTGTCCAGCGGCACGCATCACGGAGCAAATCCGTATTGAGTGGGTCCCGCGTGACCTCCTAGCGCTCAAAGCCGCGCAGATTCTGCGACCCGACTTTCGACCCCAACCTCCTCTTTGCCTCGAGTCCTCACTCTGGATGTCACCCCCCTCCTTTTAAAAAGAAAGGAACACCTCTGGTGCCGCACACGTGCTCTAATCCGTCCGTGTGCGGTAACCCTCCCCCGTGGTCTCACCCGTGCAGAGGAGGTTGCGCTTCGGAGGATACGGGTCGGGGTTACCCTAACTCTAGCTGTGACACGCAAGTGGCCGCATTTCAAAGATTTATATCCCCGCCCCGGGTGTAGAGTCTGCAAGAACAGAGACTGTGAGGCGGATATTCACCACTTGTGGGACTGCCCGGCGCTGAAGCAGACGAGGATTCGGTACCTGGCGGCAGTGGGACTCTCACCGGACAATCAGGATTGCTATATTGCCTGGACACAGGGTCAATGTCATCGTTCACTTCTTGATTTCATCAAATCAGCCCACCTTTTTTCATTTATTTAAGAATCTTACTCATCTCTCACTTCATACTATTTATGCCCTGAGGCAATAAACATCGCTTCAAAAAAACTCTCCTTTAACTCTGCTACTTTCAGCACGCGGCGGGGAACGTTACTCGGCTTGAGACAGTAGGCAGGCCCGTGCAGTTTGGTTTCTTTCTTCCAGTCAGCAACAGCAGCAGCAGCAGCAGTGCCTATTTATTAAGGCAAGCGCAGAGGTTTTACGGTCTGCGTGCCTTGCTGCTGACGCTGTGTTCCCAAAAGGCATTAGTGCGCGCGTGTTCAATGCGGAAACCTGACCTGTCACGTTGTAGACCTTGCCAAGGCTGCTTTCAAATGCTGGCAAATTTAGTAGCCTATCAGACTTTCTATCCTATGCATTTCTCATTAGAGTAGTAGCTTTTTAGATGTGTGTAACAAATACACTGTTAGTTCTGCTATTGGAATTTCTGGCACGGACAAGCCGTGCCATGCCGTGCCATGCCGTACCATACAATACCATACTAGACCAAAGCATACCATACCATAGCATACTATTTCATAGCATACCATATCATACCATACCAATATACCATACCCTACAATACAATATATATCTTCATTTGGTTCCCAGGTTTCAATCTCTCTAAGCCATCATTAATATCATCGATACACCAATGGCACACTGCAGTGCACGGACATTTCAATACCTGTTTATGTTTTAGGGACCATGGAATAGAAGCAGTCCGACACATTACATCCGTGCCTTATGACCGTTTATTCACTACCTCAACCCTCCATATCCTTTAAACGTGCTCTCTGACTACTTGCGCACACTTACCCAAAGCCTTTACGCCAAGGGCCTGTTTCTTCCCCTTTCTGACCTCATTCAACGCCATAATGACCGCCGAATTGCCTGGCTCGCAGGCAAGCACCATGGCCGTTGTCTCTTGCAGCGCCTGCGATTCCTCATATCCAACCTTCTCGATATGTTCGGAAAAACCCACTTCCATCGAATTTATGTCTCGCTTCCATCCCAAAGAAACGTACCCCTTACCCTGCACGCGTTTCGCCGACAGGTTCATGCCTCACGTCCTCCAGTTGTACTTTGTAGTCGTTAACCCTTCCCCATACCACTGTTTACGCGGACGCCTAGCTCAGGCGACAATGTCGAAGCAGCCGCGTGTTGCTCTACGAACCCCATTCCCCTTCTCCCAACACTTATAAGATAAGACCGCACAATAATCCTACATCCACCGCCGCCCTCAACATCCTATCTATCGCTCAAGGCATCATCTCATTCATCCAAATCCCCTCGGTCCCCTTTTACGCAATATACGCAGATGATATCCGCAGCTTGTGATCTCCTATCCAACACACTTGCCGAAGATCTCCGCAATAAACACTATGACGTTCTTCTTTCAACCATACCTGCCATAGAAACCGGGAAGTGGATGCCTGGCCACGCTGAGATTACAGGCAATCAGCTGGTACTATCGCGATCAGGTTATTACTGAATATGCGAGCGAGTGCAAAAACTCCTTTCCATGCTGCCTAACGGCACACGCGCCACCTTCCGTCCCTTGCAGTCGGCTCTGTAACGTCACTCCGATCTGACGCGTGCCGTGCAGTGATAGCAACTGGAATAAGGTGCCGCTTGAATAGTTCGCACACCTCGGCACGTACTCTGTGGTGAGCGTCTGCGCCAGTCTGCGTGTTTGTCGAAGGAGACCGCGAGCTACCTTTCATGGGACCGCGATTTTTGCAACCGAGGAAGTGGCCACATGACCGTGCATTTTCCAGTTTCTGCTTTGCTCTTACGCTCTTCACAGGCATTGTTCCTAATTTTCACTGCCGGTAGACTGAGTGGTAGCAATACATCGGATGCCAAGGCAGTATACTGCTCTGTTCGGAAATGCTGCTGGAATACCAATAAAAATGAAGAAACAGATATGTTATTTATTTTACTCGTGAGACAGCGAAAATATCACGTGACAACAGGTTCATCACTTGAGTTCGCTAAATTAATACCCATAGAATGACCAAATTTAACTTATCTTCTTTTTATTTGTTTTATTTTGAATTTTCCGCACCGCATTCCTTCCGTCTTTATCTCGAAATTTCCCTTCCCCATGTAGAGTAGCATGCCAGTGATTAGCAAATGCGCGCTCAATTCTCCGTTTTTTCAATAAATGACGTCTCTCTGTAAATTGGCGACGACTTACCCGCAATCTGTTTAGGGGTGTGCTTTGGAGTAAACAGGAGTAAGCTGTGCGTGCCGGGGCCGAACCCACGTGAAAAAGGTATATGCTGGACGTCAACGCAGCTAACACTCAATTTGGAAGCAGAGCGAAATGGGATGTGTGTAGGTGACAGGCGTTTCTAGGAAAGAAAAAAATAAACTAGCAAACACAAGCGGACACCAAAGTTGAAAACATCGCTAATTTCCTGTGAAATTGAATGGACGGCTATCATACTTCCTAGGTGGCCTCGCATCAAAAGATACAGGGCGGTCACTTAGTCGCTGTCAGCACTAAAGGACGAGATCTCATGGCCAGCGTTCTTTGAAACTTCCGACAACAATGACCTTTGAATCCTGTATCCTTCCTCCTTATTGTTGGCGAGCCAATTCTGCTTGAAGCCACATAAGCGTGCAAGTATGCTCTGGTGAAGGTACGCGGACTTCGTCGGCGATCACAGTGGCTGGCGCATACGCTCACCGTAGGGTGCCTCGGTGGGCAAGCTATCAGAGCGGCACTTGATTTCGGTTCATATGTATGCACGGCATGCGGAAGATAGCGGTGAGGGTATAGAGCTGCCTGCGAAGGACGAGACAGCGGCGTGTACCTTTAGGGGGCGTGGAATGCAGTTTTTCCACGCACTTCCATGCCCTGCAAAGTTGTGCTCACCTGCCATACTATACACCGGCCACCTGCGATCCCTGGTTCCAGTCCATCTTCCTCTGACGAAGCCCCCCTCACCAAGAAGCAGAACACGTAACGCTACTCTCATAAGCGTAAATCTGTACAGGCACTACCTTACCCCGAGCCGAATCTCTCAACTGCTCACACCGACCATCGAAAAATTCAGCTGAACACTGTCCTCTCTGCAGCCCGATTATTCTTCTGTCCGGCACGTTACGAACCCTCCTGTCAAACTGCCCTCACTTATCCGCATGCCTTGAGAACTGCCTTTTCTATTGCCCCATCGCACTGCGATCCGCCTAGATGCCCATCTTCTACCCTCCACCAGACGTGCCATGCTGGGGTCAGCACAGCTGGTCGACCAACTATCTCTTCTGCGAAAGGACGAAACATGCTAGGAGCATAATTTGTCTCCAATTAGAGTTTTTCTCTTCTTGCTTGGTCCACTGTCTGTAAAGTAAGCTGCGGCGGGGAGGGGTGCGTGGGGAGTGCGATTATTATTTTGTGTAATGTGTTGAAGGAGAAGTTGGCGAAAAGAGGAGTGCAATTCGCTAGAGCTAGCTTCTATTATAATGGGATCACCGCCAAAGCGCTGCGCATCGGAGTTGGGTTAAAATGATAAAGGGACATGAGGCACGTACGGTGCGTAGGATGTAAGGGGAAGCTGCGTAGGGCCAGCGTGCTAGACCGCAGCCTCCTAGAGATAAACAAAATTTTAGGAGGCTTTGGCTAGACGCGCATCGCTCTGCGAGGGTGCGAAAAGAGAAGGAGAAGGAAAGAGCCCGCCAACCGCGGGAGCACGCACGAAATTGTCTCGGTTTTCTAACGTAAACAGTGGAAGTTCCAAATACACCGCCGCCGTTCACCGCACGGGCGCCGGAGGCCAGATCCACAGAGACTGTTCTGCCAGCCAGCTGTCGCTTCTGCAATATTTTGAGTGCGAAAGCACTATTGGCCTCATAACCTGAAAAATGCCGGTGTGTGGACAAGCCTTTAAACTTGGTCACGTGATGCGTGAAATGGCGAGAAATAAATCGGGACTTAAAATGATGGAAATGGGAAAATAAAGCAAATATTGCTGCGACTGGGTTTCTAACTCGTGGCGGCGCGAACAAATCGGCTTTTGGGCCTCTGCACGAGAGCACTATGCTATCGGCACTTTTTTAAACATGGCAGTCACTACACGAGGTTATGTATGGACAGAAACGGGTTATATGCAGATTAATTACAGAACACTCAGTTAGTTCTGCAGTGCACTAGCTCGACAGTAATTGACACAACTAAAAGGGCGTCAAAAGAGAGACACTACATCAACAGCGAAAACCAGTCCTGTAGAAAGTGTCTTCCATCATAGACGTCCTCTAGTTGGAGCACTACTCGACAGAAATGGGTTCTGAATAAAACAATAAGTGGTTCACGGTGGCAGTCTACCACGCGTGCCTTCCACAGGCTTTGGATTCCATTGAGTGCAAGCATGTCTTATAGTGCTCGCAACCAATCACGCCTGCTGTTGATAATGATGATGCCCTCAGGCTAACGGCACATACCCACGGCGCGTGATTGGCCACGGTGCATTGCGGATACAAATGCACTCATGGACAAGGAGTGAAATGATTGGATATTTTAGTGTCTTAGGCTAGAATTTGTATAAAAAAAATTAAACGATGAACGGAAAAGCAAAAGCAGTGAATTCTCATTCTAGCAGGAAAATCTAGCTGATGTAATTATATAGTCGTGAGTATAATCGCATACTGGTTTCTGGGCATATCCCTTGGAACTTGTTCCGAAGCAGAGGAGAATCGGAATAGATAGAGGAATCTCTTGTCTTGCAAAGGGGATCTCCAAGTTAATTCTACGGAGAGTAGCGAACCGCAGTCAGAAGAGGAAAATTGATCTACGAACTCAATTTCACCTCGTGTTAGTCTTCAAAGCAGGCTCGCGTTGTGCATTGCACACACACACTTCTTGAAATTCTATCTGTCCGCAAAGCACGAATGGAAAGGAAACGCACTTTCAATTGTGCTTTCAAGTACGTGGCGTTGGTGTCCACCCGCAAAGACTTGCTTTCGCACAATATTGTCCCAAATTTTGCAAGTACTTTCGAGGACTCGAAGTGAATCGCATGGCAAGTGGTGACGCTATGGCCACCACAGCCGCCAAATATTTTTCGATCTCATCGTCGTCGTGGATCAAAAGATTCAGAAGACAGTGGCAGGGCTCTAATACAATTTCATTACGGAGCGGCATTTTAAAGTGACACTGAGGACGAGTTGAAATTACTCAGATTTCATAGACAACTGGCATATTATCTGCCAAAAATTATGCTCTGACCGAAAAAGGGAGCTTTTATGAACTAGAAAATCCGAGAGAACAACACTCAGGTCCGGCCATCATCGGCTGAACACGCACGCACAATGTATGCTTCGAGACGCCGCCCTGTTGGGACTACCGCGTATGCTGGGAAGTGTACAGGGTGTTAAGCACGCGCTGAATGCTGACGACATTACGATCTGGTCCTGCGGAGGGTCAAATGGAGCATGCACGAAGGACTACAATGTGCGGCGGATATCGTGAAACAATACGCTAATAGCTGAGGACTCCACTCCGCACCCAGCAAACTGGAGTTATTAATGTTTAGGAACCAAGGAGACTCTGACCCTCTTGTAGTATTTGTGGCGGGAGCGCAATTTCAAGAGGCGCCACTTGTGAAATTCATAGGTTTGTTAATAGGCGCCAAGAGCAACAACGCGGAATTTTTATTAAGCGATTGCATGCAGCAACTGAACATATGGTGAGTGTGAGTAGTAGGATATCGAACTACAAGGATGAGCTGAAAGAAAACTAAAATATAAAATAAACACAGGGCTTTATTGTGAGCAGGACAGCTTAGTCCTCACATCATCTTAAATGAAAGAAAAGTGAGAGGAAAAAGCTGGACGTCATAATACGCAAAGTGTATAAAACAGCACTTGATATCCCGCTCAACGCAGGAACAGAAATATTACTACACATGAGCATTCACAATACTCAAGTTGAAATTACTGAATGCCATTCGCTATCGCAGAGGATGCGGCTGTATGGAAGCATGACAGGAAGGGACGTACACGGTAGACTAAGGCTCTCAAGCATTTAGTATACGGAGGACAGAGAGGACTTGGGAGGTCAGATTACAAGCAAGATGGAGGTGCAGCCCATTCCGAGAAGTATGCACCCCGAATATCATAACAAAAGAAGTAAGGCTAGTGCGAACGCCATCAGCAGAACAAGGGGCGCGATGGAGGAGGCAATTTACGTGGACGCGGCAGGACCGATCAACGGGATATGAACGATAGCATGCACGGATGCGCAAGCGAAATTAGTTAATAAAGCATCAATTCGATGCCAGCGAATTGTCCAGGCTGAGGAAGTGGCGATAGCTTTGGCGAATGTCTCGTGTGTAATTAGGAGCTCCCAAACTTCATGTCGTAACTGCACAAGAGGAGGAATTGGTAAACACGCAAACAGATTACTCAGAACGAAAGAAGATACAGACTTTAAATCACACACATTTGGACTCCAGGAAACTCTGGGGATGTTGGAAAAGAAGGCGCTCACGCCAGTGACCGCGCGTTATTACCCTGGATACCCCAACAACCTCAAGAGCATAATTAACCTGAACCACTATTAAGCTGCAGGAATTTACTCCAATATTTGAGACTAACCAGGAAAGTATACGCTGTAAACAGGGAGCAAGGGGTCACTTTAAGGAAATTACAATTAAATACTTATATAAACCAAGTCAAATGAAGCTATAAGTTTCCAAATTCGTACGATCTACAATGCGCCTTCTGCGGTCAAGACGCTGACTTACACCGTATGGTATGCGCATGCCAGAAAAACTCAGCTATACCAGGAATCAATGCCCCAGCGATTGAGAACTAGGATTCGGCGCTGTCGAGCTCATATTCGGAGTGCTAGCTTTCGCTGGTGAACCGGGTAAGAGCGCCGACAAAAGCAGATGGGCTCCCGGAATGAGGGCCCACCCAAACATTCCATGCATTAAACGTTTCTCTCTCTCTCTCTCCCGAGACAAAATTTTGTTCGCTGATCTTGTCGGCTATTTTACACCACCATCAAATACTTCACTTCAAAATGCCAGAGACCAGCTCTTCTCCGCGTAGACGTCACTAGTTTTGACTAGAATGGCAAGGTGATTTTCAAATTAAACGACTGAGGCTCTGAACTAAAGGATTAAAATTTTATAAAAATTTGCTGGCTGTTTAGCATTGCCAAGTGGGATATAATGTACGAATGCACCGTTACTACGTACCTGAAAGCGCAATCGAGGTGTCCACTGAACCAGGGAGCTGGTTTCTCGCGTCTTCAAATTTTTCGCCGTGAGTACCAATTTACCCAACGTACGCCGGAGGCCTGTGCTCAAGTGCCGCATATCTGCAGCAATGTTGTGAACGCCAACGCGTAATGCTCTTGCTCCAGGCCGTGTTTCCGCCTAGCGTTGTCCAAGTAAAGACATGCATTGCACATCTGTCTGTCGCTGCTGAGAGCAGGAGTTGTTAATGAAGAATGTGATGTGCAGTGCACAGAGCAAAAGTGTGTTGCAGTTTAACACGAGGCGTGTTGGGCTGCGACGATAGCCTACCACTAAACATGGCCGTGCAGTTTATTTTTACTCCTCATAAAGTCCAACTTTCTCGGACAAAAATTTTGAACATTGGAAAAAAGGGGCGGTTATGTAAATATTGAAGGTAATGGTCCATTCTTCTGATATGTTGAAAAATGTTTCTATCAAATTGTTTCCGTCAATCGCATTGACAAGTTTAGACTGTCATAGAAAACGAAAGGGGAACGCGTTTGACGACAGCAAAAACGGTAATAGAAAAAAAATTACAAAACTGCCGTTGTGTTACCTACGGATATACTTTTGATTAATGTGAAATCTTATAGTATATGAAAAAAGTTCGTTCATAAACAGTTTGGCCCTCAAAATTGCTTTTGTCTAGAATTGCCGAGTATAACACAAAGTTCACACCTTATCGTGTCCTTCACATGTCAGGTGACGCCTTCGGCAGAAGAGAATTCTTTCCTTTGTACAGGCTCTTTCAATCATCAATAGGTAGGCCTAGCAATCATTTGTTACAGCAACAAATCATTATGTCAGAAGATAGGTGTCTTTGTCTCACGCATTTTGGTCACTTCGCCAAGAATCGCCATGCTTCTTCTAGCGAAACAATAGTATTCAACGCCTTCAGGAGGACATCTATATTGCTTATACCAAACTTTTACGAAAAGAGCAGAGCGCAGGCGAAAGAGGAATTGAAGCACAAAACTTTCAGCCCATAGCCGGCCACGTTAGCTCATGAATGCCGCTGGAATGCTTAAGTCCGCTTTTAAATACGCTTGTACGTTGGCTTGTCTGGCTTAATTTGCGGGAGAGTCCAAGCCGGTGATGACATAAAAAACAACAAAAAAGGACAAGACATGCAAGGCTATTCGCCTTCTTCCGTATTCTGCCCCCCTTTATTCCTTCATATTTGTCAACGTTTCAGCCTTTTAGACTCTGCAATCGACTGGAAGGGTAATTTAAACAAATAGAAAATTCCAAACAGCCAGCTGCAGTTCAACTACTGCTGAACCTGGTTATAGAGCGAAAGCTGTGGTGTATCGGGCAGCAAGACGCGGCTTTGCCGTCTGTATAACGTAGAGTGCGTTCCGCACGCAGGAAAGGCAGCGAGGCCTCCCTGCCACTCCGGCAGGTGGCAGTTAAATTAATGATTCATCGCGACTGGTCGCTTACCTAATGATTGATGCGGCCTATATATTCCCCCCAGAGTTTGGTCCGAACGCCACTTTCCATCGCGCAGCATCACACGATTGTCACGTGACATTTCTACCGCCCTCTACCGGCAAATCGAAAGGTCAAAGGTTAAAGTTAAAGGTCAAAGGTAAAGCGGTGCGACACCATGGTGGACCACATATGGTAAGGCCTATAGCCACACTTGACGACTAGCTCACTTGAAAGTCACCCGGCATCGCATGGCGAAATCGGCTTTAACCAGCGTAGTGAAGCTTACGCTTGAAAAACTCTCGAAGTAGCGGCTTCAAGTACGAGAAAATGCCCATCAATTTACCACTGCTCGACGGGGGATTTCCACGCTGACATTTGAAACTCAGCTAGCAAGTGGTTACCACACAATACGTTAACAAGCCTTTAATGTGACACTAAACACAGCAGATTTAGGGCGACATGGCAGCATGCAGAACCGACATAGTATTCATCACCACGTCTTTAATAGGGAAATCTACCTCAGCACTTTGAGACGCGTTTCCTAGTTCAGTTTACAGTGACCGCTAGTCTCAATAATATGAACCAAAATGAAAACAAGAACAGCGTCGCGAAGAGTACAGCTGACACAATGTAAACAAATTCCGTCGCTGCATTCATAATGTATCGGAGGTAACAAACCACTTTAAAAATTGTTAACAACACTATAAGCATGTGCGACTTACATGTGCCTTTGTGCAAAAGTGAAAAAGTCCCTTCTCTCCTGATTCTTTTTTTATTTTATTTTCCACTTTTTTATATGTATGTCAACTCGATTCCGTTACGGCCTCAAAGTGAGGCCAAAAGTATGTAATAAATGACTAAATTAAATAATTAATTAATTAATAAACGAAAAAAGTGAGTTGCTTTGTGAGTGCCATGACGAATGCTCTCGCACTGCGACATTGTGGTTTCTGCAACATTTCCTTTTCATCGTAACGATTGCAATCTTCCTCCCATTTAGTTCACTGTGTATTGAAGCTGTATGTTTATATCAAGGTGGGGCTCAGCATTGTATGCATGCTGGTGAGTTAAAGCGGGCACAACTGCTGGGCGCTGCAATGCGTGATAGCTGATAATCGGCAGGGGCTGCATCACAGCCCCTGCCGCACTAAGCTTAATAGCCAGCAGCAAATGACGCTCGCTTCAGCAGCGCAATTTGTACACAGGGCGTTACACTCAACAGCATTCGGCTCTGCTTTCTCTGCGACCGCCATGAGCCTAGCGGTTGACGGTCGTCGGACATTATTCAAAAGTTGGAGGACTGTGCGCAGATGTGCACCGTCAGCGCCGTATGTAACGCGAACAAGAAGGCTGAAATTGGATCAGGAAAACAAGATCTTATTTCAGGCAGACTGGCTATTACCGCATTTGATATTTAATTTGAAAGCATTAGTAATGTGGTTCAGAAGTGTTAATATTAAGACGCTGCGTGTCTTTCACCTCCATTAGCTAATATTATTGGGTTTTTGTTTTTGGCGGCAGCTTTTACGATGATGATCGTGATGCCATTTTTTTTCTTGCGTCTAGACACAAGTTTGCCAAATGCGTGGAGCGACACTACAGTTGAGCATAAAACGTGAAGTCGTCCGTAACAATACGACGTTTCCCGCAGCAAACCTCGTAGAGGTGCTGTAAAAATGTTCATACGAGCATAGCACCAAACATTGGTTGCGCATAATTTATTCACGAAGTGGAAAACGAATAAAGACATTGTAATCACCGTGCAGAAGACGGAATCGCTGAGCAGTTACGTGTTTCAAGAGAGAATCCATGTTTTCGAACGAAAACTAGCGAAGCCAGATATGAAACCGCATTTTCCCGGCATTTCGCAGGTGGGCGAAATGCTCTTTATGAAAATCGCAAAGGCGGTGGCGTCACTTTTCCTAAAAGTAATTTTACCTACGTCAGCAAGATAGATGGGCAGATGCGATTAAAAAGTTTCCGTGGATGCGGTGGCCACAGCTGGCAGAGGACCGGGTTAATTAGAGAGACATGGGAGAGGCCTCTGCCCTGCAGTGGCTGTATCAGGTTGCTGACGGTGATGATGGAAAACGTTGGGAACTACAGCTTACGCGTCCTTGAAGAGCCGCTGAATGTCGGAGAGGCGTAGTTGGGCGGCAGCCGGGTGCAGTAAGGGATCGAGACCTGTCGACCGCACTGGTAACCCGAGCGATTCAAGCAATCATACCACGATCTTGACACTGATGGCTTTGGAGCAAATGATGTCATGCTTTCCTATGATGTGACGATATCCGAAGTGTTTCTCTCGAGAACTGCATATGGTAGAGTGCGCTAAAGCGCTGCCTCAGTTTCCAGCCTAGCCGCAGAGAAGACAACTTGGTGCTCATTCGAGTGGTAGTAGACACTCTCAGCTTTGCTTTTAGAGGAACCGCAGCATGGGAGACAGCGGCCAACGGGTACGGTGTGAAGAGACTGCTCGTTTCCTCCAACCACACCACTTCCTTTTGGTTTCTGAGTCTTTTCTGTCAATAGGTGAGGTGTGTTTCCCATGTGGATGCAAAGAGCCGTGGGAAAATCGTCTGCCGGCTGCTTCCGGTTTCCAATTTTCTCGCACACACTGCCTTTTGCATAGCAATTGCCGTGCATGCATGCATCGTTTATTCGCTCATTTATTTGTGCTGCGACGCCGCTTATTCCAGTCGATGTCGCGTGGGTCTTACCCACGGAGATCAAGATACTAGGGCAGTATATCCCGCAGGGGCGACAGAACACCACCACTATGAAGAAGCTTACAACATCCACCGAGCAAATCCTCCGCATGATACATCGTATCCGAAATAAACACCATGGCATGAAGGAAAGGGACACCATCCGCTTAGTGCAAGCTTTCGTGATCTCTCGGATAATGTACGGGACGGCATTCCTTAACCTCTCCAGGTCGGAAATTGAAAAGTTGGAGGTACTCATCAGGAAAGCCTACAAGACGGCACTGGGGCTACCAAACTCCACGCCAACAGCAAAGCTCATGGCTCTAGGAGTACATAATACCCTCAAAGAGATGTGGGAAGCACAATGGTTCTCACAACTGAATCGGCTCGCACTCACAAAACCCGGCAGAGAACTGCTCGATAAAATCCATGTTAATCTGCCCTATACAATTGACCAAAGGGAAGAGGTCCCACGCGATGTGAGAAGACGCATAAACGTGCACCCCATTCCGCGGAATATGCATCCCGCATATAACACCGAGAGGAGGAAAGCAAGAGGTGAATCCCTGCAGAAGAAATGGGACAAGCAAATTAACACCCTTTACGTGGACGCAGCAGGACCAAATAATGGAGTCATGACTATTGTGGTCTCAACGCCTGCAGGGTCGATGGTGAACTGCGCCTCGGTGAAAACATCTAACCCCACTCACGCAGAGGAGGCAGCTATTGCATTAGCTGTAGCATCTAACCCCAACGCCGTTGTGCTCACTGATTCCCAGAACGCCTGTCGAAACTTCAATAACGGATTAATTCACAAGTCAGGGTTGTCATTGCTGACTAAGCGTCCACCCAACCAGGTCTCAGTAATCTGGTTCCCCGGTCACCTGGAACTACCAGGAGGAAACGAAGCCGCCCACAGGCATGCCCGAGCTCTTCTATACCGGACGTCTCCCCCTGATGACCATGAAGGGTGCCGCGACCTAATAGGTTTAGCAGTGTATGCTGACAATCTTGCGCCATACAGAACAGCCAGAAAGGAGTACCCAACACCACACAAATCCCTCAACAAGTTAGAAGAGAACACCCTTAGGAGACTACAAACCAACACCTACCCAACACCAGCTAAATTACACCAGTGGTACCCTACACTATACTCTCCACAGTGTCCACATTGTGGAGCGGTAGCTAACCTCTACCATATGGTGTGGGCATGCCAATATAATCCCTTAGTTGACCCCATTCCCAACCCCTCGGAGGAGCAGTGGGAGGCTATTCTGCTCAGCGATGATCCTGACCGTCAGCACTGGCTGGTGGGTAGGGCCAGCGCAGCAGCAGCAGCCAGTGGACTACCGGACTAGGCGGTCCACCCACATGTTCGGAGAACATTGAAGAAATAAAGACGTTTGTAATCAATCAATCAATTGCGATGATGCAATAAGATCAGTGGTGTTGGAGTGCAAATAAATTGGTGTAAGAAGTAAGAAACGATATTAACACAGCGAGTTCTGTAAATCAAGCGATCAGGGGGAGAAATTAGGAACCAGAAGGAGCGGTAGCAGGGGACATTCCCATGATCCTTTGCGCTGAATATAAAATGCTCCTCACCAGTAAATTCAAGATTGTTCTTCGCGTTTCTTCGGAGGGGCACAGGACCTCTCCAAACGTGAATTTGACGGTGTTGAAGGAGCAGACGATGATTCATGCCAGATGATGAAGACAAAGAGAAAATATATTTCCATGATGTACACGGGCAAACTGCGTTACAAGTTGAGTCACACAGACAGTCAAGCTGTAACTTAAATGTAAAGATCTCACACAGAGAAACTCGAGAAGACCTTATTCATCGACCCGAGGTTAGAGTCTAGGTCTGTAGAATTACGTGCCACTGCACGCAGCCTATAGATCAACTAGACTAGACTGCCCTCCAATGATTTTACATGAAATTTTAAAGCTTTTGCAAACAAAGAATTTAGGGCGGTCATATTTCGAGGCTCGCCCTAAGTTTTGATAACCATTGGAGGTAGCCAAGGGCCCTGAAGGTTGGGCCCAACTTCAAGCCCGGGGTTTGCCTAGAAAAAAAAGAAACACATACAGAAAATATTCTGAAAACCCTCTCCCCGGGGGGAGTTCTCGCCCTTAGTGCTTGATGCTTTCCCCTTCCCTGCCGCACCCGTGCGTCGCCTCTCCAAGGATGAAGCGTTTTTTTTAGCTAATTGGCGGGACCACTGACACACTGGCTCGCCGCAGGAATGTGAGACGGCGGAGACCCGCGACGATTCGGTGCCATTGAGCATGCCAAAAAAAAAATGGGCCAATTGCGGAATGCAAGGTGGTTCGCATATTACCGCAAACGCGCAGTATCGGGGTCTGCCGCCGTGGGAATGCTGCCTAAGACCAAGCGGCACCTCGTGTTCGTTGTGCGCGCTTCGCATGCTTTCTTGGCGCGAGGTGTCTTCGGCCATCAAAGCGGTGCTGTCAAGTAGCCAGTGCCTCCTGCGCCTTTGCCACTGCTTGCGGGGGGTGGGGGGGGGGGGGGGTGGGGGGGGCACGCGTGTAGGGGGGATCCTGGTGCTTCACTGAGAGCTCTCCACGTAGACCGGAGGCCCGCAGTGACCGCAAGCTAAGGGAATAAAAAAAATGCGCGTTGATGAAGCACGGCCTTACATCACCCATTGTATGTAAACTTACGTGCCTCATCTCCTAAGTACCTCTGCCGAAGTTCCGTTAATGACAAGTGCATCACCGTACCGCTCCGCCCCATTCCTTTCTCCTCTCCCGATGAGGATGTGCTGCGGCCACAAATCGCGTCAGCATTAGGCAAACTTGGGTTGGCGGTTGATTGAAAAAAAAATAAGGATGTGTTTCTTCCAAAATGAGGGTATGCGTTGCGCTTGACGAAATGCTGCCTCAAACCCGAGCGAACATTATGGACATCGCGGGTGTCCACAATAACGTCACGAAAATATATGGGACTTCTAGCTTTGTTACCTAATGCACTGTCCACTGTCTAAAGAGCCAGTTTCTTCTTTAATGTAGCGAAAGCAAATTAAAATTTCCGCCCTAGCAAAAAAGGTCCGTAGCTTGATTTGTCTACAAAAAGGGAATATTAGCGAAGAGCGGCTATACCCTGTTGCTGCAGCCAAAAACAGCTCTTGAGATCGCCAAACTAACGCAAACTTTTAAAGCTCTGAGAAGCCGCTTTTATTACGTGGTAGTGTTTTTTGTTTTGAATTGATGCGAAGGCAAGCAAAGTGAACAAAAACACCTTTTTCTGCACTTCGCATTTCGTTCACTCCGTACTTACCAGCATTTTTTAACAATAGATACTTTATCATACATTGAACCGTCTTACCGTTACCGTTACAGTTACATGAGTACCGCGAGCCGCGGGCCGTAAATGCGGATGAGCTGAACGCCTTGATGGCGCCAGATGACACCAGGTACCCGGTAGGTGCACGCAAGCCTATCGCATCGAGACCAATCAGCACTTGGGCTTCGTCGGTTTGCGGCCTGCCAGTACTATGGCAACTGTAACATCGTACACCGTAGGGTAAAGGTGTCTAGTACTGACAACGCATACTGTAAACAACTAAAAGCCCTTCTCTTTCCAATGAGCTAAAACTGTCCCTAGCGCCAGCGGTAGACGCGTCACGGCCAGTGGCCGCCGCACGCGGAAAACAAAAATAAAAACCAATGCGCTAATGTGATTTCGTACGTTACGAAATATAAAGACGGAAAGTGACTAGCATAAGGAAAACAGGCCAGGATGCTGAAACGGAACCAGAAATTGCACCCGCGTGCACAGCGCTTTCGACGTGCATTTTTATATTGTAAACAGCGTCGCCCCTCCTTTCTGTCGTTCTGCTTTTTCTTTCTCCCTTCCTGTCTTTCTATTCCCGCTTGCCCCAGCTCACGTGCTTTAGGTTCGAGAGCAGATGGGCAGCAACACTTTCCCCTTTTGTTTTGTTTTTAAATGAATCAGTGACACACACACACACACACACACACGCACGCACACACACACACACACACACACACACACACACGCGCACGCACACACACACACACACACACACACACACACACACACACACACACACACACACACACACACACACACACCACACACACACACACACACACACACACACACACACACACACACACACACACACACACACAATGTAAGCAAGCAAAAGAAACCTGAAGGGCAGCAGGAAGGGGTGGGCAGAACAGTCCAGCTTTAAACGGGTTTGACGGGGCGCCTGGGGCAATGGGGTGTAGCAGCAAGAATAAACGTAGGGGCAAGGGAAAGGTCAGAATACCCGCGCTGGGGGAAATACAAAACGAAAAATATAAAGAGGAGGAGGCAGGAGTTTTTTTTTCCCTGCCAGGCTGGCTGCTCCCGCACGGAAGCGAAGGCGCCCTTACTCTCGGAACAAGAACCACGCTGTAAAAAGGGAGCGGGGGGGGGGGGGGGGGGGGGTTTGACCCAACAGCCCCATTCCCCCACTGTCCGCCCACTGGTCACGTGTTTCCTGTAGGGCGCCCTTCCCTTGATGCTTCAAGGCTGTCACGTGATGCCTCTGGTCGGGTTCGTTCCCGTAGCGGCCATAGCTTCCACACGGCATCAGAATGGCGTGCACTTGAGAGGGCGTCTCCTCCGTCCGTTGCAGCTCCGTGGCCTCCCCCAAGAGTAGTGAGTTCATCTCTTTTCCCGTCAAATCATTCGCGGGTCTTGTAGTTACTACTTGGAGTGAAGTATATAGCTCCGTCTATGAGAAGAGCTCGGTTTTACTGAAATTGCTTAAAGCAAGCAGCACTGCGTTACTAACTTTCGCGATTGCTGCTATCCGAGCTACCTTGTGGCACACCTATTCTCAGTCGTCTCGGCAGGGCCTATCATTTTTGTGCAGATGGTGAAAGACGTGTACCTCCCCTTTGAAAAAGAACCGGCCGCCACGTTAGTGCGAATGTACACGTCCGCGCGAAAGAACATTTGCGGGTACCATTTTAGTGACCAGTCGGAAATCAGCTTCCTAAGAGCCAATAAGAGGGCCTTATTCTCAAAATAAAGGGGCCAACGGCATGCCGGTGCCTACGAGGTCGTTTACAGGCGAGCACCGCGTGCATTCGAAGAAAACGTTATGCATTTCCGCTCACGTTTAAAGAACACGCAAACACAAGCATAGATAGACAACAGAACAATGCGAACGCGTAGACGGACCGGCGTTGTCGGACGCGGCCGCCGTTCCCCTTTCAAGTCTCTTTGAGGAGGGGGGGGGAATGAAAAGCTTTTTGTCGCGTGGCTCGCTCTCGAACTGCCAGGGATAGCGCCCATTCTATGAACTGTAACGGTCCGAGCGGTGGCTGCACTTTTCGCAAACAACGTGACCCTGCGAGGTGATTCTTTGCTGCCGGCTAACTGTTGTCCTTGCTGCACAGTATTTCAGCTGGTTATTTAAAAACTGGGTTTAGGCAGGGCGAAAAACTTCTTACCAAAAAATTAAGAAAACCGCGTTCATGGCGTCGGGCTCGGAGATGCTGATGTCCCTCTCCTCTTCGGCCCGCGACGGTGCAGGTAGGAAAGGGGGAGGCACAGTGGCCTCACTAGGGTCAGCTGCAACCTGGTGCGATGGCTGTCGCGTCACTCCTCTTCCCACCACCCCCCTCCCTTCTATTGCTGTGCATGGGTCACTCGCTGTGCGCCGCTTGAGTGTTTTGCTCTCTCCATGCCATACAGCAGTTAGTCCGCTGAGTAAATCGTACGAATAACCCCCTTAGTATGTATATTTTAATCTCATATTAAAAGTACCATAAAAACAAACCTCTGGCAATTGTTTTTTGAACAAACCTGCACTAATGAAGAGATAAACCCAACAGTGTTTCGTGACATGGATGAATGAGGCGCCTGGCGCTGTGAAAATTTGTAGAGAAAATAAATACCGAATTAATGCAAAAATGCGTGATCTTTTGAATTATTTCAGAGATAAGTAGGAATAGCTAGGAAGAGTTAGCACAGGGACAGGGCAGGTATTGTCAAGGTATCTAAAAAATCCGAATTGACTCCAGGATTCAAAAATGGAAAAGAACAAACATGCTGATACATTGCCCGAGCATGTAAAAACGTGTGTACTCATTGCAGAGGAATAATAAAGTACAAGTAAAGTGGCGAATGGCAAAAGCCCAACTCGAACGTAAAGAGAACAATTGAATTTATTGGCGCTGGACTAAGCAAGAACAGATAAGAAACCATTCAAGACTGTTTAAACAGAGACCAAAAAACTGATAAATTGCTTTTGAGATAATGACAAGGTCTGTATCTTCAATTATAAAAAAAATAACTTCAGAACGAGGGCTCCCATTTATTCCTCCATTGTTGGCGAGCTGTGCCTGTATGTCCAGATTGAAACCTTTCCAACGCACTCGAACTCCATACCGATTAAATGTGGAAGTGAGGAGCTCGAGATGGCTTGTGCAGTAATGTGTTGACTATAAAGAAAGCAAATGATTTCTAACTTCGATTCGAGACGGATTTCTCTAAAAAACCTAAATAAAACTTGAAAAGATGATTACCATTAATATCATCATGCACTTTTCTACCACAAAGTAAAGTATTTAGTTCAAGCAGTTTAAACGCGCCAGGCAATCATCTGAAGATGAGTACCGTTCGGGACGACTTGTCAAGGAAATGCGCCTTAATATAAAGGCCTCTCAGTGTCGTTTTTGTTATAACTCATGAATTCTGAATTTCACTAGACACGCTTTCCATTATTACGCAAGATATTTTGATGACATCAAAGATCAGTTCCCAGCAGAAACCACGGTTGTTCACACATGTCGCCAGCAATATAAAGAGGAAAATTTAGACATGCTTAGGAAAAACCCAAGAGATTTTTATTCTTGAATGTTTACAGGAGACGGTACATGGGTCGACAATCACGATCCTCAGTCCGAACAAAAGCTCGTGCACGACTAGAGCCTCCAAATCTGAAGAAATGTCCTGAGCGCATTTCAGTTGGAAAGATTATGGAGCCAGTCTTTTGGGATATGGGAGACGCAAACTACTAAAATTTATGCCACAGAAGACGATTACGTCGGTTATCTGTGGCTTAAATACCGAAAGGATCACGTGAGCAGTTGGCACTGTATGCCTTGGGGAATCGTTGAAAAGTGCATTGCCGCATGTGCGTTGACGGCACTGCGCCAACTGTTATGTATCGCAAACCAAAACCTGCTATCTGTGAACGCGTCATCATATGAAGCTTAACCATTGAACCTGCAGTTCAGACCTGGGCCCGGGTAACTACTTTCTGTTTAGCAGCCCTAAGAAATGCTTGCATGGACAACAATTTCGTGATCATCATTCAATCAAAGAAGTGCTAACAGTGTTCCAGAAGCCCCAAGATGTCTTCTGCCATGAGAGCAACCATAGGCGTCGAAATGAAATTGGTGTGATGATGTCAATGTGGACAACATTGAAAAGTAGAAGGTTCAATTTTCTCCGAAGATTTAGCGTTTAGTGTTCTGTTAGACAACTTATCGGGCACATCTCGTGCTAGCCTGGTCAAGAACTAACGATTTACCAAAATTTGGCAGTGGCTTAGCTCAGCTTAGCCAGGATATACGTAGCGAGAGGCACAGGTTTAGCTTGGTGACAACTTGTTTAGCTTTGGTGTCTCCCCCCGGTTAAGGGTAATTGTTTAGCTTTTGTTTCCCCTCCCCCTGTGTATCTCATTGTGGCTACATTAAAGACGAGACATTTTGTTATGCACCAAAGTGTGAAGCATTCCTTATTTATAGTTCTTGTTGTTGTTGTTGTTCCTACACGGACTCGCACTTTCACTTAGCCTAATCACGTGTTTGGTTACACGGCGGGCCTTCACGTCACGTCGCGTTCCAGCGGGGACAGGGTATGCCGCTCCGAGTCCCGACGCCATCTCTTGGCCAGGCGCACCTCTCAATGCTCCAGCGTCTCAGCCTTTCACTTGGCGTTGCGGCCTTCGTTCTTCCTGTTCACGGAGGTCAGCCACCAGGCCTAAATATCAGGGTCGGACAAGCAAAGATTCTCCAGTCTCCAGCGCCGCTCGGCAGCGACGCGACTCTCCTTCTCTATGGCAAGCGGCTATACTCGGCGGCTGTATCACCCTGCATTTATACGGCGACGCAGCCTCTTTGCGCATGCGCAGTAGCGCGCGCCATGCGTGCGCACAGCTGACGAGGCGGCCACGCGTAGTGACGTCACTCAGCTACTCGAGCATGCGCCCAGCTGTCGAAGCAAAGCGGTTGGAGCGTCGGCGAGGCGAAGGGCGAGGCGCGCGCCGGCTGCGCGCTGTGACGTAACTCGGCTCCTCGAGCATGCGCAGAACTGCACCTGTTTGAGGTACGCGTTGCGCCAAAACTGTGGCCAATGTAGCTCTCGCTACAAAAGGTCCGACTTAAGGTCCGACTTAAGGATATGGCGGGACAGCGTTGATGGGTTAGTGGCCATATACGCGGAATTAGTCATTCTCTCCTTTATAGTGATACATCAATGGGGGACCTCATACCAATCCTGACACAAAGGTGAAGCGGTTAAGCTACGCGCTATTGGCTAGCGGTGGCACGCGCTGCTAGCGATGGGACATTTTAGGCCTAAAGTGAGACGCAGGTTGCTCTTCCCCAGCAACATGAGAGTGCACCTGACAAATACGCGTTTCCTGAATCATAACTCCAGCAACAACAGGACCCTTAAAGCCGTCTCGTTAAAAAGTCAGTCACGGCAGTTGGTGAGCGAATTCACTCACTCAAAGCGTCTTTGGAGCAAAAAAAAACAAACAAATTTAAAGTTTCTGATTTGGTCATGAGGGCTGCAACGCTTGTCAATTTTATTCCAGTTTTTTAAAGATATAATCCCGCAAGACCTGTTAACGTACACGATGCCATTATAGATGTTAAGTACTTTTTTATGGGTTCAAAATTAGAACGCCCCGCCCCTCTCGCCTTGCAACAGAGTACGCATGATGCACTTGATCAAACGCTTGATCTAACTTCTCACTACAACTTCCACAATATCGCAAATGGTTCCGAAAAAATGGAAACTATGACAAACAGCCTTTTTCCCCGCATGTAAAATCATCAGGCTCTCGCGCTGTGGCTCTAGATGGTGCAATTGAGCAGAGAGGGCGCCACAAATTTCTCGTGCACGATATAGTTTGCCTAACCGCTCAGAGGGGGCGAAACGAGTCAATGCGTTCAGGAAATCGGAGCCCACTTGCTAACGCATTCCCGTCCGCATGAATCGCATTGACTACCCGTGAATTATTCAGCACTCTTATATACAGGGACGATGCTAAGCAAATGACAAGCAGAGACCGCAGGAACACTGAAGTGCTCTAGAAACATGTGCCCTGTACGAGTGTTTGCTGAATGTCGAAGTGATTGATTAATCGCTGCCGATCGCGACCGCCGCGCTAACGCTCCACAAAACAACCCGATGCTCCAGGAACGCTGGAAGAGATTTCCTTTGGTGCAAACTGCAGATTTACTCGGAATGAAAACCTCACTTCCTCAAAGCGACACAAGGTGTGCGCAAGAAAGAAAACATTAAACCTGAGTGAGCTTCATTCAGGTAATTGATGGGCAAAGTGGCTGCTTCATAGATGTCACATACCCACAATGAGGGATCGGCCAAGAATTGGGAGGCATAGATTTATATTCCCCTGTACATTTACGTTGCCTAAAGAAAAAAACATAGTATTAAAGCAACAAATAAATGGAGAGAGATTAAACGCACGCGGGAGTGCAACACCGGTGGGTTTTAGTTCCAGTAACGTATGAACTTAAAAGGAAAAAGATGCAATCAAAAATATACAAAAACACATAATAACAAAAATAAAAGAAATTATTGTAACGTTTAGCAAAGCAGGCGAAGAGATTTCAGTAAGAAATTTTTGGCAAGAGAACAAACAGATCTATGGATGAACCCGAGTGAGGGGGCGTCAAATGATAGCAAGAGTGTGGCTGCTCAAACTAAGGCCAAAATGTTACTTGACATCCTTCAGAACCCTTCTTCTCAAAGACGTGAAGCGGTGGCAATTGAGCCAGAAATGATAAAACTATTCGTGGTTCACGGCTAAATGCTCCGGGGGAAGACAGACTGTTCCTCCAAAATATCTGAGATATTGTTAACACGATAATGTTAAAGGCGCGCCATTCTGCGCACTTAATAACGGAAGTCGACGAAACATACCTGCTGTGATGCATGCTGTAGCCGGGAGGATAGGAAACGCGGGTCCGTTTAGGGACGCTTTTGGGAGCTTATCCCCAACCTCATTTACGGTCGCACTGCTGTGACCGAGTACCGTAATAAATGTACAAGGCTGAAATTTTAAGGAAGGAGGGACGGAATGTGCTGAAAATGGGAGAGTCGTTGAGATAACGATACCCAAGTGCCCTACGGAAGCAGAATGGAAGATGTCCTAAAGCGATATAGTAAATAATACTCCTGCTATACGGGCACCACGAAGCCACAGAGACGACACGGAAGTTGCACCTTTGCCGCTGACGTCTTTTGAGGCTTAGGGGACCGTCCGAGACGTTTCGAGTTCAAAGACACGGCCTTGAAAAATTTGGTATCGCAGCCCCATCGAGCGTGAAAACTGAAAGGCAAGTCAAAAATCTACGCAGCTTACATTGTTTGAAAACACCTTATAAATACAAAAAAACCTTGCCTGGCTATGAATTCTAGACAGGCGTTTAAATTCTAGGCTCAGATCTGAAGACTGTCAAATTATGGCAGCTAGGTTGCCCTGATGCCCCCCCCCCCTCCACCGCTCCGCTCCGTGGAGGGCGGGGGCATCCTTTGAAAGGTTCGGCGCCGCCTCGGCGAGGACGTGCGCCATATTTTTGCTCACTCCCTGGCCCGCCTGCGTCATTTGCACGTGCGGGGGCAATTGCAATTTTTCTTGGCCGCAAGACAGGAAAACTATGCCGGGGTATTACGAGCACAAATCACTCCCGAAATGACTGAAGAATGTTTGCATTTCAGTGATGTCCGAAAAAAAAGGAGGAAAGAAAGGTGCACTGTGAAGGTGAAACGTGACAAGTAGCAACATGGCAAAGACAACCAGCTATGCTGTTCATGATTGGAGTATCTCGCCTACCTTTTAACACATGGCAAGCGCAAGGTACCTGAGCCAGACCCATATGAACTCGAAGACTCCGAGATACCCTCCACTAAGGAGCTGATATCTACGGAATGTAGCATCCTGTTTCATATTTCCGGATTCCTCGTGAAAATCATTATCAAAAGACAGTTGCGAGCTGTACAATGCTGCTGCTATGTTCGACAGACAGTCAGCATTCATACTTGACAAGGCCAAAGGATTACATCCGGAATGACGACCGTCTAGATTACCCAAGTCCTGAAGTAATGAGTATCCTGAGTTGGCGCGAGGAACTTTTCAAGGGGATCACGGACTGGACCAAAAGCCTTCTTACTGTACAATCTCCTTTTCAGGGTTTTGTAACTCACTTGAGTAAAATGAAAAGGTTCAACATAAACGTTTACCAAGTACACAGTGCAACCATTCAGCAGCTTTTCGTCTTCAACTATGCCAGAATGAGGTTACGCCTTCACCTACGTCAGCTTGAAAAGAAGTCAATGGCCTCAGAAGCAAAACGTGTGCTGGGTTCAACTTACAGTGGCACAACAGTTGTGATAGTGTGTATAAAGCTTATTGTTCCTTCTTATAACTTTTCCCTAGAGGGATTGCATATTTTCCGCATATTGTTGTCGTGGTGTCGCAAAGCATTTTATCACCGCACTATACTTTTGTGCATGCTTTTAGTAATTCCGACATAAGTGGTTTGCTGTAAGGTAAAATAGAAATTCAGTTAATGCGACGCGAAATTTTGCCAAAGAAAGCAAAAGAGGCTGTACTTGTACGTTTGATTGGGAGTTTTTAACGGCCGCGCTTCGAGGAAACTTTTTTGGCAGGTGAAGAAAATACTGTTCAACGCTGTCCTGCTGCAGTGGCTTAGTGGTTAAGGCGCTCGACTACTAAAGCGGAGTAGCGGAGTTCGAACTCAACCGCAGCGGCAATATTTCGATGGAGGCAAAACTAATATGCGCCTGTGTTGTGAGATGCCAGAAAACGCTAAATATCCCCCAGATGGTCGAAATTATTCCGAAGCCCTTTACTATGGCACAATTCTCTCTCCCTACTCAACAGCTTGGAGAATGGTTTTCAGGAAAGGAAGCCACGCTCTAACTCTCCTACATATCTCGGTGGACACCCAAACCGTGCAATAAGGGGAGAGAAGGGAGCGAAAGAAGAAAATAAAAAGAGCACTGCTTCGTCCACAGCGCGGTTGAAGTATCCTAAAAGAGAGCGTTAGTTACTGCGCCTTTCGTTTCCTGTAATTATAATAATTGGTTTTTCTGGACGAAAGGAAATAACACAGTATCTGTCTCATATATTGTTGGACACGCGGACAGCGGCGTAAGGTATAAAGGAGGAAGTGAAAGAAGAAAGGAAGAGAGAGGTGCCGTAGTGGAGGGCTCTGGAATAATTTTGACCGCCTGGGGATCTTTGCTGTAACCGCAGCTAGTATTTTTAAGGTCCGATAAAATGCGCACTTTAAATGAACACGATTCGCAAAACATGGTTTATTATTGGATGTCGCAAATACGTTCCAAACACTGCACTTTAGCATCGTTTGTGTGTGCGGGCTCGCAAAGAATAACTACCTTTTAATAGGCAGCCACAGAGGTCCTTGACTTCGCCAAAACTATGACACTTTATCATTTGAGTCATCCACCTTCTATTTATATTGATAAGTGTCGTTCCGTGAGCAAAACAGCTTACTTTCAAGAAAGCGCGTTTAGCCCCAAGGCGCGCTCCCGAGATAAGATTAGGCACAAATATGTGAGACGTACGTCGTAGCAGACGACGCGGTTGTCCCCACTCTCCATGGAGCTGCGGACGGGGGTGCGGGCATCGAGGCACACTGGTGGCAGCACCCCCGTGTGCCCCTGGTTTCGAAGGCAATAAACAAGCATACTTAGCAGACGACATTCAGCGCTAAAAAGCGAAGTGCCACTGATGCAAGCTGGTCCCAGCCTTTTGATAAAGTAAGCTCCGAGTAATTCACTCGCGAGTGTGTCCTTGCTCCAGCCGAATAGTCTTATTTGTTTCAGTTTTGGCCCACACTTTGGTTTGAAATCACAAGGTAGGCAGTGGAAGGGTAGATGTAAATTCAGATTTTTTTTATAGAACGCTTGTGCTCTCCTAGCCGGTCTTTCGCACATCAGCCAGTTAGGCCGATGTAAATTTTGCCACATGTTAAGGCGATTTCTTAAATGACCCTGGTGCCATTCATGAAAATGCCACTGGTTGTCCGCAGCATAATACCGGCTACCTGCAATGCAAGGTTCATCGCATTTTGTGTTAAACAAAGTATGCTGCTGATGACAGTAGCTGTTGAAGTTCTTTAAAAGTGTTAATGAGACTAAAAAAAGTGAGAGCTCAATGGAAGAATAGAATAGCCCGCCTTCATTTTAAAATTCACTTGAATCACCTTGTGCACAGCAGCCGGTGCTAGGCCTCAAGCAGTGTTTCACCGCAGGGCTGCGCAGTACAGTTCTCGCTCCTTCAGTTAACAGAGGTGCCTTTGCAGGAAAGACCTTCACATAATGCCGTCTCGTAAGGCTATATCTGCTTTAGCTGCCCGATCGCCCTAGAACATCTTTTTTGCTTCCGTTCCGCAATTGAGTACGCTATTTATGGGAGGAAATTTTGATCAAAACATTGAGGACGCATAGCGTGCGCTGAAGAAACTAAATATTTTGTTCGTTTTTTGATAACATCCCTGAGATCAGACAGATTTAAAACATCGAAGAGGATATATTTACTACAGCCCAAAGAAAAGAAACACTGGTCACAGAGCGTTTGAAACGAGAGGCGCGCTGCTCCACAATCGCCGAGTGTCCGCTCGCCGACCTTGACAAGGAAATAGTCCCCTCCACTCGTGCCCCTGACCAACATAGTATCACTGTGACAAAAACCCACACTGATTTCCTCAGGGCGGAGTGATGGGCACTTCGCAACTGTTTCTGAGACTGGCCGAGGCGTCCTTTCCTCGGAGAGAACATTTTTTTTGGGGCTACCAAGAAAATTATAGAAGAGTCCCAGCCCGTGCTACTCGGTGTAACGGGACACACTGAGCGGATGTCGCTGGTGCGTTGTGCAGACACCTTAGGATCGTCACAGTCTCGGAATCTTAAAAAGATGTCATTGTGATAAACGCTGATTCTTTTTTCCAGCTCCATGGCATCGGGAAGCAGCGTTTTCCGCCACGAGAAGCACGCCGCCAAGCGGGACGCAAGTGGTGCAGTGCTCGGTCTTCAGGGAAACACCACGGCTGTGCCGCCTCATTTCCAGCTTCCCTGCACTCGAGGTCGGCAGGGAGTTACCTGCCAATTGTTGAGGCAACTGGAAGTCTGCAACAAAGTCCTCTGGCCCTTGGACGTCCAGCTGCTACCAAACGAGACTGACGAAGTGGGTGACCTGCGCCTCAAAGCGGACAGATTTAGAGGATCAATGAGCGAAAGTCAAATGGCTGTTGATCTCCTTGAGTGGCTGTTCATGCGGCATCAATGCCTTGCCTTTGTCGAGCTAGGCGGTGCAGTTCTTAGGAACAGCCGCCTTACGCGGGCCCTGACTCAAAGCCCCGGTGTGCGCAAAGTGCATTTACACTGCAACAGTGGAGGGATCAGGGACTCGTCGATTTCCCAGCTGATTGCCTCAATGGAACATGTCGAAGAGCTTGTAATTTTGCGACATACTTACGTAACAGATTTCCGTACGGAAGACAAGGTGTTTGGTCTCGGCCAAGCTGGTTGCAGTCTCACGACATTCGACGTAGCAATGATTTTATTCAGTGAGCAGGCTGCTAAGCATTTGGTCGCAGAGCTAATTACAAACAAAACGGTGACCACTCTCGCCGTTTCGGAGGACATCTGGGGACTTCCTATTTTTCTCGAATACTTGACCAAAAGGGACTCTACTCTGAAAATACTTGCTCTCAATTTACATCGTTCCAATGAGGAGACGATTTCACAAGGCGTAGTAAGCGCCATTTCCACAATGAGGACGCTTGATGAACTGACTGTAGCGATTTGCCGAAGCTTACACAACACAGAACATGCTGCTATTTTCGCGCAAGTGATCCCCCAAAGCAAAACCATAAAGAGTGTCTGCTTGACATGGTGGGCGAGATGGCCTCGATACAGAGAAAATTCAGTCCACACCATCTTGTGGATGCGCAACCATCCCGAAAAAAATAAACTTTTGATGCCTCCTATAAAAATATTTCCTGTCCACAAATGGCTGGCCCGTTTTGACTTCAAGGAAACAACCTACAATGCTCTCTTCCGCGCTCTGGCATGTACTGCACCTGCAACAGACGGCCCTTTTCCGAATCTCTCAGCGCTAGGAGGCGTGAAACAAATATGCGAAACGATTCGCCAGTCTGGCTTCGCGCACGCGATGCTACTCGGTAACATTTATTTCAGTTCCGGCGCACTATCGAAACTTCCGGACCACCCGGAGGTAAAGGCCGTATCACTGAGTATGCCTTCCAGTAGCTTGGGCATTTCCAGTGCATTTCGCACTCTTGCCTCCTGTAGTCATATCAGCTCAGTGTTCTTTTATATGGATGTGAACCTCTATAAGGGCGCCTTTCATCGACCATTGGTCGCCTTTATAGAAGAGGCGGTCAATCTTAAAGAATTTCGCCTCAGAGTTAAAGCACCTTGCAGCTATTGGATGAATTTCGAGGACGCTGCCAACGGCGCGCTCGTCAAAGCGATTTCGTCGAACACGAACCTCGACTGTGTCGTGCTCGATGGCGTGAACTTCCCCGGCAGCGACTGCAAAGTGCTCGCCGAAGCAGCAGTGAGCGGCCCGCATCTCAATGATTTGAAACTTCGCTGTGAAAGCAGCGATGTGTTTTTCCTGCGGCACATGGCTCCAGTGGCAGCATCTAGTTATAGCATATTCCGGCTAGAAGTGTGGTATCACGACGAAGCAGAGGAAGAATACCGCGCAGTTAAGCAGGTCACGATCCGCAACTCTGGCCTCGTCATCCGCGCAGCTCGATTCGTGATGGGCGACGAGACCAGCTATTGCGCGCGGGCGCTGGAGCTTGTGTCGGGACATCCCAAACTCGTGGAAATGCTTCAACACAGAGCGGCCGCAAGCTGTGATGAAGTGAAGGAGATGATAAGAGGAGCACTGTGCAGGATCGCTGGCATGAACCAGTTCATGAGGGCGGCTGGTGTCATTAAGGAGAGGGTGGAGTGCTGCGTTGGACGAGACCGCGAGACGCAGCTGGACGAACTGAACGAGTACTGCTGGATGCATATCAGGATTTACCTAAAGGTTGCGGATATCTTGGAACCTCCCCTTGCTAGAGTATAGGCAGCTACTCAGAGTTACGCTCAAGTATTCATTTTACTGTTATATTTCCTCTTTCATGTGTTTATCGCCCTGTTATGCTCGAAATTTGTTCTCACTTTGACCAACCGTCAGGACTACGTTTCTATTAAAGTTCTTTTCTGCGAAAACACTGTCCCTGGAGTCCCTCGCAGAACAAATATAAGCAATATTAAATTAATCAAATCATCTCCGGCTTTTTGGATATGGTAAGTAATATTCCAGATTTGTTACATTACACGCTGTCCTGCATTTGTAAGTTGTACAGTTGAGGACAAAATTTTGCGGGTACGCCGAAAACAATCTACTTAGTAGTGCGTATGTTGTCTTGAAAACCATGCAAGCATGAGAAATCATTTACATTGCATTGGCTCGGCCAAAGACCAGCTAACTGAGCTGGGAGCCTACGTGCCAATAGTTTGTTTTTTCGTGCATGCGCACATGCTCAAAATTACGTTCCTGGCTGCTTCGGCTGTGCCTAGATCGGATCATTTACAGTAATTCCTGGAAGATTATTTTCCTATTTCCGGCGTGTTTTGAACTCGCCGTTCTGATTTAACGCTCCTCTGTACCTTGAGTGTCACAATAAAACAAGGCCAAGGCAACTCAGCCAGAAGGATTCGTACAGAATCACTAGCAGACGGCGTAATTTCGAAGAGTGGAGCGTTCAAATCAGGCATTTAAAGTGCAATCATCGGCGTTTCCCAACCCTCCCAGCAATTGGAATATCCGAGTGAGAAACGACACATAAATTCTAATCTCAAGTGTGTGAGGCAGGACCGGCGCCTAAGCGTCGAGCGCTGTTGCGGTGGTCTGAGGGGCAGTTTTTTATGAATGAGAACCACAGCTATACCAATGAAATGCATGTTTTGTTTATGTAGTAACTTGACTGCAGGTAGCCCTTGATATACTGCACTTTGCTGTGAAACTTATATAAAAAGAGTTCTTCGTGGCCTCTATGATTGAGATGGGGAACCTGTACATATTCTGAATGTATTCTGTGGAATTCTGCTTCAGGTGAGCTGCTAGCGCCAACATTGGCAATTATTCGCGTATAGTTCACATGTTTTATCGAAATGCGCATGTTAAAACTCGGTAGCCGAGCAACACGCGAATGACGGCCACGGTAGGCAGAAATTCTGCCGCCAACTCGGGAAAGAAAAGGGACTGACGTCAACGACACTACCGCTGCCAGTTCAGAGTTCTATCTGCCCATGAGCCTTACAAACTACGGCAGATGATACCAGTATTACTTCGAAATGTTTCAGCCCTAGAGTAATTTCTAATCCATGAATATATTGTCACAAATAGGTTGCAGAACCAAAAGGGTTAGGCACAGGCCGCAAGCAGTGTCCAAGCTGGAAGAGCACGCACGTCTCTCTCCTTTGTCTTCAAGGCGCCGCCCGGGGACACCTGACGGCATTATTCCTCCTCCCCTCTCCCAATAAAGAAAGTAAAAACGTGGGCGCACTTTGAGCGAACGGGAGGAAGTAAGACAAGCGAACAAACGATCACGGGCCGCCTAACGGATGCACGCAACACAAAAGAAAATGCGGAAAATGCGCCCGTTACTGTATGAAGTAAGGCTTCATATGCAGTACGTGCACGACCTCAGGCTGAGGTCAACGGCGCGAATTCGTCAGAGTGCTATCAGGGAGGACTTCGTCCGTCACATCCGTTATACGGCGCAGCGCTGTGTACGGAAACATGGCATCTAGCATCGTTTGTAGATCACGCCCGTAGACGAGGAGAAACGGCGTAAAGCGAGTCATTTCTTGTATTTCCGTGCTATAGGCAAACATTACATATGAGAGGATGTCGTCCCAAGTCTTGTGCTGTACGTCGACGCACATTGCGAGCATGTCCGCTAAGATTTTGTTGAGGCGCTCCGTGAGCCCGTTTAACTGCGGGTGGTATGCAGTAGTCTTGAGGTGGGTCGTGTGATTCAGCTGGAGCAACTCGTGCATGAGCTGCGCTGTAAACGCGGTGCCCCTATCGGTGATGACGGAGGACGGGGCGCCGTGTTGTAAAATTATGTGGTGTATGAAAAAAAGCGTGATTTGAGAGGACGTACTGCGCGGCTCCATCTTGGCTTCCGCATAGCGCGTCAAATAATCATTTGCGACTATAATCCACTTATTGCCAGAAGACGACACAGTGAATGAGCCCAGAAGATCCACGTCGACTTGGCCAAATAGTGTGCGAGGTGACACAATTGTTTGCGAGAAATGTGCGGGCTTTAGCGGTGGTGACTTACGACGCTGGCACTCACGGCAACTTCAGATGTTTCGGTGGATGGTCTTTGCAAGTTTAGGCCAATAATAAGCCTGACGCACTCGAGCGAGCTTGCGTGCAAATCATAAGTGGCCGGAGATGTCACGCAGAAAGGATGTCGGCGCGGAGGTCTGTAGGCACGAGTGGGAGGTAAATTCGGTCACCATTTCTGGAGTTTTAAAGCGAAAGCTTTATTACGCGAGCGCCAGCGAGCCTTTTCAGCTCATCGCGCCGTATGCGGCATGCCGTATGTCGTCTTCGGTGTTGCCCAGCAACGCCCTTGCCGCGCTTCAACAGATGGCGCCACCGTCGCTAGCTCCACCAGATGTGCTCCGCTGGAGTAGAGGGAGAGGAGGTGTCGCCTCGCGGGGGTTATATATATATGTTATGGAGAGCGCGAAAGAGGCGCAAAAACGACAAAACGGAGCGAGGAAGAGACAACGCGCTCAAGGGACGCCAGAAGAGCGTACCGCACGAATCGAGAAGCGTCGTAAGGAAGATGCGGCTAGAAAAACTCGTGCCACGTCCCGGAGTGAGTCTTCAACTTCGGAAGAGACCGGATTGAGTTCTCTAGAGCATCGGAATGAGACGCTGCTTTGACGACGTGCAGAGGAAACGAAGCTTTCGAAATTCAACTACGGTTAACCAGAGCTAAACCACAGTCAATTTTTTTCATGTACAGTACACCATTGCGAATGCAAAAAGAGGACAAGTGGCGAGAAAAGTGTCGAGGTACGTTGAAAGGATGGCCTCTAGGTGATCCCTGACAGACCGCAGGTCAGCGTCAGCACGTTGCTTTGCGACCAAGTCCGAACTGCAGATCACGCCTAGGAAACGATTGTCGTTCTCTGCGCGGTCATCAGCTTGCTGGACGGGTGCGCGTGAGAGCGTGTTGGCGTCTTATTGTTTACGTCTGGATTTGTAGTCAATTGTAAATTATATGTAATTGTAAGTTAAAGGCAGGTGTAATCAAATTCCTGAAGGCGAAGGCTCCAGCGTGCTAGGCGACCAGCTGGGTCCCAGAGATTGGTCAGCCAACACAAGCAATGGTGGTCTATGACCACTTTGAAAAAATCACCACAGATATAAGGCCGCAATTTCATCGTGGGCCAGACGACAGCGAGGCACTCCTTTTTCAAGGTGGAGTAGTTGATTTCCGTGCACGAAAGTGTGCGACTCGCATAAGCGATCACACTTTCCACGCCTTCTTGATGTTGAATGCGGACGGCATCAAGCATGATGTTGCTAGCATCGGTGTGTATCTCCTTAGCAACTTCCTCATCGAAGTGAGCAAGCACAGGGTTAGTGAGGAGCCGTTGACGCAGCTCTGTGAAAGCAGCTTGTTCCTCGGCAATCCACACGAACGGCGTATCGTCACGCGTTAAACGGGTCAAGGATTCAGCGATCTTTGAGAAGTCGGCGATAAAACGGCTGTAGTAGGCGCAGATACCCGAGGAGCGCTTGAGCGTTTTCTTTGTAGTAGGACGCGGAAACTCGGCTACGGCGGCAGTTTGCTCGGGACCGGGACTTACGCCGTCGGCGCTGACAGCATGGCAGAGAAACTGGTGTGATACACGGAGTGGACCTCGGGACATCGCCGGAAGAATTGAAAGCCAACCTACGAGTGCGCACTGAAGGAGTTAAAATCCACAGCGCTCGAATGCTAGGACAATCCAAGTCGGCCGTCATCACCTTCGACGGTCCCATAGTCCCGAAGCAAGTCATCTATTACGGAGGCGAGATGTGGTGCTACCCGTATCGCCCCACGCGGCAGTTATGCTACATCTGCTGTCAACAAGGCCATCGGTCAGACGTGTGCCCGATCCGGAAGCCGAGGCGTGCAAGCAATGCGGCACGCAACATCCGGCGGAGGGCCACCAATGCCCACCCAAATGCTTGATCTGCGGCGGCAGCCACGTCACCGGAGCCAAGGAGTGCAAGGACAAACTGAAGAAGACAAGATAACTGCGCAACAACCACGGTGGCAGCGGAGGCGGCGGCGGTAGCCACGACAGCAGACGACGCAGTCGGGTTGACCGCGGAAAGAATCCGCGGTGGTTCAGCTCTGAGGGGGAGACCTCGCGGAGCCTTTCGAGATCCCGGCCGTCACGGAGCCGGTCGAGGAGCCGTTCACGGTCCTTCCCGCCCCTGGTGCCCTTGGTTGGCCAGCAACAGCAGCAAAAGCAGAAGAAACCCGCAAAGAACACCGGAGTCAAAGTGAGCTGGGGAGCAGGAAATCCTTGGTTTGCTTCGCACTCGGGTGGGGAAGCTATACAGAACACAAATACAAACAACAATAACGCGCCCAAGCAGCAGGAGGACGCGAACAAAGTTATCACAGCCCTAAGACGCGAACTAGAGCTCGCCCGTGTCAGACAGAGCGAGCTAGAACGCCAGGTAGCCGGGCTCACGAAGGCAGTTAGGGAACAGAGACCAAACAGCCCTCGGCAGCCGCAACCCGAGCAAATCCAACCGCCACCCTCGCCGCAAGCAGGCAATGAGTATTTCAACAACTTCAAAGCTGAAATGCAGCAGATGATGCAACAGATGATGCAACAGATGCAACTGCAAATTATAGAGATACGAAACTCAATCCGCAAGCAAAAATTCACTGAGAATATTAGAGAGAAGGCGTATCACTGTCCCGCGCTGGCGGCCCTCGCCAACACGACAACAACACGGAAGCTTAAACATGGCCAAAAAAACCTTAAGCAAACAAGAAAATCTAGAAATTTGGCAATGGAGCTGCAGAGGCTATAGGAGGAAGCAAGACCTACTTCAACAGTACATTCACACACAGCAAACGCCACCCGACATTATAGTGCTTCAGGAAACGGGCATCACCCCAACCCTAGGAGGATACACGTGCTATGAAACCCAGGAAAAAGGAAGGACGGCAATCCGAGTCAACAAAGCGATCATAGCCATAAGCCACGACAGGATAGCTGAAACGGACATAGAGCATGTGATCATAGAAATTATTCCACAGAAACAGAGGAAAAGGGGCAGCATTTTCATCGTTAATACCTACAGCCCGCCGAAACAGAGGAAAGCCAAATTCCAAGAGCTTTTTCAAGGCGCCAGCAAACTGGCAAAGGGCAACACGCTAGTCGTCTTAGGCGATTTTAATGCCCGGGATAAAAGCTGGGGATACAAGAATTTCAATGTTAAAGGAAAGACATTAGCGGAAGCGGCAGAAACTGCAGGCTACAATTTACTTACAGACCCAGACACTCCTACCAGAATAGGCAACAGTGTCAGTACCGACACCTGCCCGGACCTCACCTTCATTAAGGGTCCGGGACAGGCGCAATGGGAAAACCTGATGGAAAATCTGGGGAGTGACCACTACATAATCAAAACCCAAAATGGCCTCCGACGTACTCAACCGGCAACTAGGCACGGCTAAAATCACAGACTGGAACGCCTTTAGAGAAGCATGTGACGAACACCTCCTCAAATGAGGGATTCAGTCGATTTAAGATTGGGTAAACATACTCAAGCAAATGCAAAATGAGCACAAAAAGAGATCAAGAGAACAGCAAAGACACCCTAAGTAGACGCCAGGCTCCTTAGGCTATGGGGAGCCAGACGTGGTCTAATCAAGAGGTGGAAGAAACAGAAACACAACAAGAAGCTCAAACTTAAAATAGCAGAAATTACAACGAAAGCAGAGGAGTACGCATTAAAGTTGGCTAAAACGAACTGGAAGCAATTCAGTGACTCCCCCAACGAAACTCTGAGCACAGCTAGGACATGGCATATCCTGAAAGCGCTCATCGATCCGACCAAAACCAAAGCAGAAAACAATAAAGCAATATACCAATTAATCCACCAGTTCGAAGGAACCGATGAGGAACTCCTGGACAAAGTGCGCATCAAGTGCTTCGGGGACACAAACCCGACAACCTATGCAAGAGATTATCGAGGGAAAGAAAATGCGAATCTAGATAGACCCATCACGCGAGAAGAAGTCTGTGCAGCAATTCGAAGCACAACTAGGAATACGGCAGCGGGTGCGGACAAAATCAACAACGCACTCATCCGCAACCTCAGTGACGAGCTCGCGCAGAATTAACCGATTTCCTCAACAAGTACTGGGCAGCGGGACCGTTCCCGAGGATTGGAAGCATGCAGAGGTGGTTATGATTCCAAAACCGGGTAAAAAGCTACAAATCGAAAACTTAAGGCCCATCTCCCTCACATCATGCCTCGGCAAGCTGTACGAGAGAGTGGTAACATTAAGACTACAACAATACATGGAGGATGACGAACTCTATCCCCACAGTATGTTCGGATTCAGGGCGAAGCTGTCGACCCAAGACGTACTTCTACAAATCAAAGAAGGAGTTCTAAGTAACGTCTCTAGGGACGAAGAGAACGTTATAATGGCACTGGATATCAAAGGAGCTTTTGACAACGTAAGTCACGAGGCCATCCTGACAGGCCTGGACGACCTGAACTGCGGCAGGAGGGTCTTCGGTTACGTCAAAGCTTTCCTCTCAGATAGAACAGCGATAATAGGGCTGGGAGAACTCCGCTCGGAGAAGTTCCCCACCCCTAACAAGGGCACTCCCCAGGGCTCGGTCATCTCACCTGCGCTTTTTAACGTTGCAATGAACAGCCTTGCAAAACAACTCAAGGAAGTCGAAGGAATACATCATGCCATGTATGCCGACGACATCACCATCTGGACAAATACGGGGTCACTAAAAGAAAAGGAAGAAAGACTACAGGAGGTCGCGACCTGCGCAGAGAACTACGTAAAAACGAGAGGGCTAGCATGCTCCACCGAAAAATCAGAACTGCTCAGAGTCTGGAGAGGGAAACAAAACCGCACAGTCCCGAACAGCGACGAGCTTAGGCTCAACGTCTACCTTGAGGGATAACCCATACCAGAGAAAACACTCATAAGAATCTTGGGCATGTGGATACAATCAAACCAACGGTGCACACATGCACTTGCTCTACTCAAAGCTTCCACCCTACAAGTTGCCCGCATGATCACGCGCGTCTCCCATAAACGCTCGGGCATGCGAGAAGAAGACACGCTAAAGCTGGTCAGGAGCCTGGTGATCAGCCGAGTCACCTACAGTCTCCTATAGTACAACCCAATCAAAAGCGAAATCCAACAGATTGATGCGATTATACGCAAATCATACAAAACAGCACTCCATCTACCGCGATGCACATCCACAGCGAAGCTTTTAGCACTAGGACTTAATAACAACTTTGAAGAACTGAGAGAGGCACAACACGTCGCCCAGTTGAAGAGACTACAGCAGACTCCGTGTGGCAGGGAGCTTCTGCAGAAGTTGGGATGCAACGAACAAATACAAGAAATCCAGCGAACCGCGACTATCCCGGACGGCATACGAGGCACAATTAGAGTGACCCCCATCCCCAAGAACATGGACCCCAACCTACACGAAGAACGCAGAAAGGCGAGAGCCGAGTACATCCAAAAATCACTAGCCCGCCAGACAACAACGGTGTATGTGCACGCAGCCACATACCCAGAAGGACGGGACAAAACAACCCCAACGCGGTAGCGGCTGTGATAATCTCGGACATGCGGGAAATCATCAGCGCGTCGCTACGGGACTGCACGGTAGTCGAGGCTGAACAAGTGGCCGTCGCTCTAGCAGAAGCGGAGGGCTACCGGACTAAGCGATCCCTAACAATACTAACCTACTCTCAAACGGCATGCCGAAACTTCATGTTAGGCAGAATAGGTCACAGAGCGCTCCGCATACTCCGCTCTGGGGACCGACCCAAACAAAGCACAGAAGAAGAACCAATAAAACATACGATGGTATGGACGCCGGGACACGCGGGAGTGGAAGGCAACCAAGCGGTCGGCAGGTTAGCTCGAGGGTACACTTTCTACCGAGCTCCCTCCACAAGCGACCTCGAGGAAGCCGAACCTGTCCCTAGAGATTACTCGGCAATCTTAAACCACTACAAGGGCTGCAGGAAACTGTACCCCCCACCACATAAATCTCTCTCCATGGAAGACGCCGTCGCCTGGAGGCTGCTACAGACGTGCTCATACCCGAATCTAAATACACTCAACAAAATACAACCCACGCTGCCGCAGTGGCTGAGTGGTTACGGCGTTCAGCTGCTGGCCCGAAAGACGCGGGTTCGATCCCGGCCGCGGCGGTCGCATTTCGATGGAGGCAAAATTCTAGAGGCCCGTGTACTGTGCGATGTCAGTGCACGTTAAAGAACCCCAGGTGGTGGGAATCTCCGGAGCCCTTCACTACGGCGTCCCTCATAGCCTGAGTCGCTTTGGGACGTTAAACCCCTATAAACCAAACCAACCAAAATACAACCCACGCAATACACAGACAAATGCCCATAGTGCCATGGAACACCTACGCTCTATCACATAACGTGGGCCTACCAGAAAATAGAGGTGGCACCAAAAATACCAAACCCGAGTGCGCAGCAAAGGGAAGGAATGCTCTCCAGCGACCGTCAGGACGTCCAACTTGGGCTAATCCGGCGAGCACAGCTGGCAGCGGGATCCAGCGGAGCCCTGGACTAGGGGCAGACGACCATTGCTAAGAAGACGGACGACACATCTGACTCCGCCAAATTGCTCACTTACTCTCTAGAGCTCAATAAACGTTTTCCTTCCTTTAACCTCTTTTTAGCTAAAGTGGCAATTCTCGAGTTTAAGTGTCAAGTCTGCCAACCGCAGGGCATCGAACACGGTCTGCAGACGTTCAAGGTGTTGGTCGGAAGTTTCTGAAAACATCACCACGTCATCTAGGTAAACTAAACAGGATTGCCATTTGAGGCCAGCCAGGGCAGTATCCATCATGCGCTGAACCATCGCCGGCGCAAAGGAAAGGCCGAAGGGCAACACCTTAAATTCATATAGGCCGTCGCGTGTGATGGAAGTTTTTTCGCGGTCACTTTCATCAACCTCAATCTGTCAATACCCGGTCTTTAGGTCGATTGACGAAAAATACTTGGCGCGGCGAAGTCTGTCGAGTGGGTCGTTGAAGTGGGGCAGCTGGTAGACGTCCGTTTTCGTTATGTCGTTCTGCTTACGCTAATCAACGAAAAAGTGCAATGTCCCATTCTTCTTAAAAAGCACAATGGGCAATGGCCACTTGCTCTTAGAGAGCTGAATAATTTCATCTGTAACCATCTACTTCACCAGCGTTTGGATGGCGTCGAGTTCCTCCAGTAAATGCGGTACGGATGCTGTCGTATGGGGCGAGCGTCATCGGAACTGATGATCCGGTGCTTCGTGATCGCCGTTCGCCGCACATTTGAGGAGGATGGGAAGCAGGTTTTGCATTGGGGCAGTAGGGCGCGGAGGTCGCTCTGTTGAGTCGCTGAGAACCCGGAGCTAATATCGATGTTATCCAGGGACGTGTCCGGATGTCCCATGGCCTCGGACACAAAGCATTCAGTAACATCGGCCAAGTGGTCGGCCCACGCGGCGGCAGTAGCCCGGAAAAGGTGACGAGGTTCATTCGTAAAATTAGTAATCAGGAGTTCCGACCGACCGTTAAGGAGGTGGACAAGACTTCGGGCTGAGCAAATGCCGTGTGTCAGCAGCAAAGAAAGGTTGCCCTCGGCTACTGCAGGTCCATCACGTAGCCCATCATCGCATTCGACGCTTGCAAAAACACTGGCGCGCGGCGGGATGAAAGCATTTTCAGTGGAAATAAGAAGGGCAGAGCTGTGCTGACTAACATCGGAGGTGTCGTCGGCTTTCGCTGTAGAAAACGTAACGCTTCTTTGCCGCAGGTCTATAATAGCACCATTTTCACAGAGAAAACCTAGGCCCAAAAACAGGTCACGAGAACAGTCGCGGAGCACCAGGCAGCTAACTATGAACGTCGAGTCGCTGATCTGGACCCTAGCCGTGCACTGTCCAAGAGGAGTAACGATATGACCCCCCCCCCCCCCCCCCCTGCCGTCAGGATCTGCACGCCAGAGCAAGGAGTTTTACTTTCTTTAGAAGCGCTGCCAATTTGCCTCTGATTACTGAACACTGCGCTCGATCCTGTGCCCACAACCACGATAATGCTGTGACCATCGAGAAGCACGGGTACGTCGAGTTTGATGCGGTCCTTTAGTTCAGCTGCTGTCGTCGACGTCGTCAAAGCTCTGTCATCGGATGTCTGCGTCGTCAGGGGATCTTTACAGCGTCGTTATCAAGCGAACACGCCCACGATGGTCGCTGTCCTCAGTTTTCCTGGCAAGAGCTGGGTAAGCGGCCCGCCGTCGCTCTCGAGGAGTTTTGAGCATTCGGTGAAAACGATGATCGGTGAGGTGACGGTGGTCGGGACTAACGGCGCACCATGGAATACAGAGGTTGCTGGGTCACGTGCTCGTCAATCGGCCACAAGGCACACCGTCTTACAGGTGCGGACTTTGCAAAACTGACGACAACAAAATCACCTCTCCAACTTGCCCAACAAAACAGAAAGCAAGTGAAAAGGTTCGGCGTGGGATCCATAAGCAAGTGCGTTATTATAAAAACAGAGCCCCGATACAGACATCCAACAGGTTTGCGGCTCTTCAGTCGGATGAAGACGACTGGCCGGAACTTTCTGAGCCCAATCCACCTGCAGCCCCTGCCCAACAGTCGTACAGTGACAAAGTGCTCAAGGATCGCCGTCGCCTTCAAGCTACACAAAAGCACAGCATACTGAAACCTCTGCGTGAGGACATGGCAGCTGGTGATGACCAAACTGCACGCCTTTTAGCCGAGGTTTCTAAGCTACGGCAAGGCCGTGAACTACTTGCTCGCCGTTGACAACCAGTGAAATCCCACTCCACGCCAATCAATGCTGCAGCGCCTTCGACTACGTCCAGCCCTCATGCGTTTTTCGCCGACTCTACCAGGTCTTCTGCAGCACTGCTGGATAACTGAACAACATCCCTCCTCCGATTTATGGTAAACCAGTTATCTAACCTGACATCAGTTCTATTACAACGCTTGGAAGCCAAATCGAAAATGGCGAGTACACGTAGTTGTGGTGTGTTCCAATGGAACTGCAGAGGCCTCTCCACAAAGCGGGGAGAGCTCAAATCTCGACTTCGCATGAACAAGCTCCAGGTGTGGGCCCTGCTACTGCAGAAGACCAATGCCTTGCCGTCCATTCCGGGCTTTAATGGATACATTTATAGTTCAATGAACGACCGTCGTGTGCACACTGATGCCCCTCCAGGAAAGGCGGCGGTGTACGTTATCAAGAGGTCGTCGCAGTGGCTGTGAAGCTTCCCAAGGCAACTGTTGTGGTCGTGTCATACTATGTAAGACCCTCCGGTGGAGCTACCTCCCGCACTAATCTAGGGTTGTTATTAACTCTATGACGACAGCACCCAGGGTGGCCTGTTTTAGTCGGTGGTGACTTTAACGCCCCTCATACAGGCGTGTGCGGGACGCATTCGCGGATGCGCTGTTTGTTTTACTTAACCATCCAGATCCAGTAACGCGGACTGTGCGCCATGCTCGCAGTCCAACATATGCTCCAGACCTTACGTGGTGGTAAGGACCCGGGACTCCATCGTGGCACCGGGAGCCAGACTGCTGGGGTAGTGACCACCATACTATCATCATCGGTCTCCATCCATCAAGGGCCCGCCTATTACGCCGTAAGTGTTCTGTGGTCAATTGGGACATGTTTTGCACCAAGATCGAAGATCTCTCTCTGCTATCATCTACGCTACTTGTGGACTGCATACAAACTGCGCTGAATAAGGCTACTGCTGTCACCTGGACGGACGTGAATCGCCCGGCGCCGGATGTGGATTTGCTTATCCCGTGGGCTGCTCGCCGACAAGCGGAGATGGCAGCTTCCCGAGAGCCGACTTCTGCGCAAGCACGGACAAGGCTGAATTACGTTACTGCCAAGGCTCGCAGATATGAACGCGTTTTCTCGGGACGGCAGTGGCATGCGTGGTGTGAGCAGTTCTCGACAAAGTCATCGAATGCTGCTCTGGCGAACGTTTTGTGCAATTGAACATGGTTCCGTCGTCCTGACGCAGCGGCCACAGAATGCTTCGCAGCTAACTTAGTTCCGGATGATTTCGCCAGAGAGGCAGCGCGGAAAATTTTCCCCAATTATGATGTGTTGCCTTCAATGGTCATAGGAGCCCCCTTGGCTGCCATTCCAGCATATATTGATAAGCTCCCATCAACAGCCGACGCCGAGGGAATTGCAAGCCCATTTTCAATGCCCGAGTTGCTTGCAGCAATAGACGAGGTCCGTCGGAAGACTGCGCCCGGTTCGGACTCCATTCCGTACGAGGTAAACAAGGAAAGTTCCGCTGTACTGCCTCAACTCCTCGCCACCAATAACAAGGTATGGATAGAAGGCGTCGTACCAGAAACCTGGAAATCGGCTATTGTGATCCCCATACCAAATCCGGGGAAGCCGCCGACAGACCTCGGAAATTTGCGGCCTATATCGTTTACGCCAACATTATACAAGCTAACCAAAAAAATGCTTGCCACACGACTGTCGTGGTGGCTTGATCACCATGGTTTCTACCATCCCGCCTAAATTGGCTTTCGTACGTCCATAGGTACAGAAGACGGACCGGCTGTCTTGGCGTCAGCAGTTCTGGCCTCAACTCGCAGCCATAATGTTCGTACTGTACTGGCCATGGACGTTTAAAAGGCGTACGATAATATCAGTCATGCTGCCATCCCGGAATCGCTTGACATACTGCATTTCCCTGTTATATTGCAAAATTTTGTTAAATCCTTCCTTGAAGGCCGACACTTTGCCATACGCCTCGATGGTGAGGCCGTCGGATCATTTGTGCCTCTTCGCGCCGTTCCCCAGGGATCGGTGTTTTCGCCAACATTATTTAATATTTTTGTCAGGGTGGAACCAGCGGAACACAGACGCAGGACAAGAAAAGGAGGTACACACACCACACCGCTGGTTAAAGCGACTTTTTAGTCCTGGGCGAATATTTCCAACACACGTGCCCATCGGGTAAAAAAGTCAATTCTAAATCAAGGAACCTAATGGTCTTGTCAGATGGAATCTCTTTGGTAAAGGCCAAGTTGTTAGAGCATGCGCTAAAAACATTTAAAAGCTGGTCTGCCACAAGAGTGAGCTTGTCAGTTTCGTTTAATTTTAAAATGACTAGAAAATCGTCCACATATCTGAAAACCCTAATAACACGTGTGTCTTGAATGGAATCCTGTAGAATCGAGTCAATTTTTGCTAAAAAAATTTCGCACAGAAATGGCGCTACACACGAGCCAATGCAGATACCTCGGTTTTGCACCACGTACTTGCTGTCATATTGAACAATTGTCGAATTTAAATACACCTTCAACAGCTCAAGGAAAGATTCCAGAGATATGCCACACTTGTTCTGGAAGGAAATTGTCCCCGTTTTTTCAATTAATTCGCGTACAGCACAAAAGAGTTCATCATGCGGAACAGAGTAAAACAAGTCCTCAATGTCCAAAGAGAAGGCTGCATTGGCACCGGGAAAACCGGAACAGAGGCACTCCACCAGGTTCAGTGAGCTCTTCACCCTAAAGGGATCCGTCGGCACCAGACCATCGAAGGAAACCTTGAGGTAGTTGGAGACCACTTTTTGCCACGAGCCTTCTTCTGTAACGATGGCCCTGAACGGATAACCAGGCTTATAAGTTTTAGCGCTGAAGAACACCCGCAGGACGTCTTGATCACTCTTCCGAACTTCTTCTTCAAGGCGACGCAAATTCAGCCGATTTAATAGCCCCAATGCCAGAGCCTTAGCCTTTCGTGGTTTTAAGTCTGAATTCCTGAAGTTCTTCTCGATAGCCTCGGTGGCTTTTGTCTTAAAAAGTGAAGAAGGCAAAACCACGAACCCACCTTCCTTATCTGCTTGCAGAAGGCTGAGGCCTCGTTGACCAAGGGGCGAAGATCCTTGCTTCTTTTATGTCGGCTGGGCCAAGTCCGTGCAAGACAGCCGACTCCCTCCGAGACGCAGTAAATCTTCGCCTCAGGGGGTGCCTTTCCAGCAATACTGTGCACAGCTGCCAGAAGTTCATGCTTTCGAGCCTGCGGCTCCAGGGCGTACTTAGGGCCATGCTTCAGTAGGTTGTCGAACTCCGATGGAAGGGAGGCTCCTTCTAGGTACGTCACAGCTGTCCTTGTTTCAGGCTCTCTCTTTTTCTTGGGCAAATGTCGTCGAAGGTCGTTCCAGTAGGTTTCCGTAAGTATGGATGCTAGGCGAAGTTGTTCACGAAGCCTGCTAGAAGCCGCCCAGGGATTCCCGATCTGAAGGCAGGCATGCCGCAGCCAATCCCGCAGGTGTCTGACCTGCCGATATAGCTCCGACTTGAGTATTCTACAGACACGCTTCCAGTGGCCTGAAGACGGTGGCAGAGCACCGAAAAGCTGGCAGACTTCCACTGGCGGAAATCCGCTTTTTAGACAATGCGACAGAATTCTTGCCTTACATGTAGTCAGAGCAATGGCGCTGACGCAGGAAGATAAAACATCCGAAGATGCTTGAACACGAAGAAAAGGGCCCAGAGTAGAAGAATAATAGTTCAGGAGCGTAAATTGCTGGGCTAGTTGGTTCATAATGTTGTCAGGGTGGAACCAGCGGAACACAGACGCAGGACAAGCGGTGTGGTGTGTGTACCTCCTTTTCTTGTCCTGCGTCTGTGTTCCGCTGGTTCCACCCTGACAACATTATGAACCAACTAGCCCAGCAATTTACGCTATTTAATATTTCTTTTATCCCCTCAATTGCTGGGCGCTTACATGGTGTCTCTGAGATTAAGTTCTTATTGTATGCTGATTATATAACGGTGTGGAGCACTCACAACTACCTGATGACTCAAGCAGCAGGCCTACAATCAGCCATAGATATTACGTCGACTTTTGCTTCTTCAATTGGTCTGCAGCTTTCAGTGAGCAAAACCACGTTCGTGTCAGTCCCCGACCGCTGGGGGCGCCGTAAACTGGCTGCAACCCCAATTCGTCTCCATCTATCCGGAGCTCCAATTCAAGAAAGTTCGACAGTACAAATCTTGGGCTTGACAATACACGAGTCAGGAACAGGAACTGCTTAGATTTCTTGGGCTAAAAAGCAAGCAATTCAGGCGTTGGGTCTTATTGGACGCATTAGGCGGAGCCCGCTCTCTTGTTGCACGACAATTGGTGCGGGCGGTTGTGCAACCGCGCCTCGTTTACCAAGCCCAATTCCAGCATTTGACGAGGGCTCAATGGGATCGTCTAGAAGCTGTTAATTGAGAGGCAATGAGGGTCATCACTTGCCTTCCCCGCATTACCCTGATCGTGGCGCTCCAAGAACATGCGCAGTTGAATACAATGGATGAGCAGGTGCAGCAACGATGCGATGCTCACCGCCTAAAGTTAAGCCTTACTCACATAACGTGTGCACTAAGAGCATATGCTTCATCGCACTTCATTCTACAGCCGCCCCCGCCAGTTCTTTCTCCTTGGCGCTTTGTGCAGCTAAGCGACAACAAGCCAACTGATCTACGCCGGCCATCATCGACACGCGCGGCATCGTCGTTTCGCGACCGAATTACAGAGCAAGACGGCAATCTGCCGCATGGCTCCATCGTTATGTACGTTGACGCTAGCATCCAGGCCTGTGAAACAACCACGGCAGTTTACTGTCCTTGCAAGCCTGTTCTGATCAAAACGTCAAGGTTTAGCTTCTCAGAACCTCCTTCCTCCTTCTGTGCGGAGATGCTTGCGCTTCAAGAGGCACTTTTTTCTGTGGCCGCCGTTTCCATGCTACCCACTGCCCGCGTTGTCATTCGCACCGACTCCCTTCACGTCACACGCCTACTACGACAAGTCAGTCGCACCCCAGAAATCTGCCAAGACATCCTTCGTCCAGCGGCACGCATCCCGCAGCAAATCCGTATTGAGTGGGTCCCGCGTGACCTTCTGAGCGCTTAAAGCCGCGCAGATTCTGCGACCCGCCTTTCGACCCCTTACTTCTTCAAACTGCCTGCTATCCTATATTTCCGCTACCCCAGCTCAGGTGCCGCCGATTAGTGATGGCAGATGCCGGGGTGAGCAAACATCTTTGACCTTCCTTTTTGTTATTTTAAATAAATAATCACTAATCTTTCGACCCCAACCTCCTCTTTGCCTCGAGTCCTCACTCTGGATGACACCCCCCTCCTGCGGTGCCGCACACGTGCTCTAATTCCTCCGTGTGCGGTAACCCTCCCCCGTGGTCTTACCCGTGCAGAGGAGGTTGCGCTTCGGAGGATACGGGTCGGGGTTACCCTAACTCTAGCTGTTACACGCAAGTGGCCGCATTTGAAAGATTTATATCCCCGCCCCGGGTGTAGAGTCTTCAAGAACAGAGACTGTGAGGCGGATATTCACCACTTGTCGTGGGACTGCCCGGCGCTGAAGCCGACGAGGATTCGGCACCTGACGGCAGTGGGACTCTCACCGGACAATCAGGATTGCTATATTGCCTGGACACAGGGTCCATGTCATCGTTCACTTCTTGATTTCATCAAATCAGCCCACCTTTTTTCATTTATATAAGCATCTTACTCATCTCTCGCTTCATACTTTTTATGCCCTGAGGCAATAAACATCGCTTCAAAAAAACTCTCCTTTAACTCTGCTACTTTCAGCACGCGGCAGGGAGCGTGGCTCGGCTTGAGACAATAGGCAGGCCCGTGCAGTTTGCTTTCTTTCTTCCAGTCAGCAACAGCAGCAGCAGCAGTGCCTATTTATTAAGGCAAGCGCAGAGGTTTTACGGTCTGCGTGTCTTGCTGCTGCCGCTGTGTTCCCAAAAGGCATTAGCGCGCGCGTGTTCAAAGCGGAAACCTGACCTGTCACGTTGGTGACCTTGCCAAGGCTGCTTTCAAATGCTGGCAAATTTAGTAGCCTATCAGTCTTTCTATCCTATGCATTTCTCATTAGAGTAGTAGCTTTTTAGATGTGTGTAAGAAATACACTGTTAGTTCTGCTATTGGAATTTCTGGCACGGAGAAGCCGTGCCATGCCGTGCCATGCCGTACCATACCGTACCATACCGTACCATACCGTACCATACCATACCATACCATAGCCTACTATATCATAGCATACCTTATCACACCATACCAATATACCATACCCTACAATACAATATATATCTTCATTTGGTTCCCAGGTTTCAATCTCTCTAAGCCATCATTAATATCATTGATACACCAATGGCACACTGCAGTACACGGACATTTCAATACCTTTTTATGTTTTAGGGAGCATGGAATAGAAGCAGTCCGAAACATTACATCCGTGCCTTATGACCGTTTATTCACTATCTCAGCCCTCCATATCCTTTAAAACGTGCTCTCTGATTACCTGCGCACACTTACCCAAAGCCTTTACGCCACGGGCCTGTTTCTTCCACTTTCTGACCTCATTCAACGCCATAATGACCGCCGGATTGCCTGGCTCGCAGGCATGCACCAAGGCCGTTGTCTCTTGCAGCGCCTGCGATTCCTCATATCCAACCTTCTCGATATGTTCGGAAAAACCCACTTCCATCGAATTTCTGTCTCGCTTCCATCCCAAAAAAGCGTGTCCCCTACCCCTCACGTGTTTCGCCGGCAGATCCACGCCTCACGTCCTCCAGTTGTACCTTGTAGTCTTTAACCCTTCCCCATACCACTGTTTACGCGGACGCCTAGCTCAGGCGACAATGTCGAAGCAGCCGCGTGTTGCTCTACGAACCCCATTCCCCTTCTCCCAACACTTATAAGATAAGACCGCACAATACTCCTACATCCACCACCACCCTCAACATCCTATCCATCGCTCAAGGCATCATCTAATTCATCCAAATCCTCTCGGTCCCCTTTTACGCAATATACTCAGATGATATCCGCAGCTTGTGATATCCAATCCCACACACTTGCCGATCACTACAATAAACACTATGACGTTCTTTTTTCCTCCATACCCGCGATAGTAACCGGGAAGTGGATGACTGGCCACGCTGAGATCACAGGCAACCAGCTGTTACTATCGCGATCAGGTTATTACGGAATATGGGAGCGAGTGCAAAAACTCCTTTCCATGCTGCCTAACGGCACACGCGCGGCCTTCCGTCCCTTGCAGTCGGCTCTGTACCGTCACTCCTATCTGACGCGTGCCGTGCATTGATAGGAACCGGCATAAGGCGCCGCTTGAATAGTTCGCGCACCTCGGCACGTACTCTGTGGTGAGCGTCTGCGCCAGTCAGCGTGTTTGTCGAAGGAGACCGCGGGCTACCTTTCATGGGACGGCGATTTTTGCAACCGAGGAAGTGGCCACATGACCGTGCATTTTCTAGCTTCTGCTTTGCTCTTGCGCTCTTCACAAGCGTTGTTCCTAATTTTCACTGCCGGTAGTCTGAGTGGTAGCAATACATCGAATGCCAAGGCAGTAAACTGCTCTGATCGGAAATGCTGCTTGAATACCAATAAAAATGAAGAAACAGATATGTTATTTATTTTACTCGTGAGACGGTGAAAATATCACGCGACAACAGGTTCATCACTTGCGTTCGCTAAATTAATAACCATAGAATGACCAAATTTAACTTATCTTCTTTTTATTTGTTTTATTTTGAATTTTCCGCACCGCATTCTTTCAGTCTTTATCTCGAAATTTCCCTTCCCCATGTAGAGTAGCATGCCAGTGATTAGCAAATGCGCGCTCAATTCTCCGTTTTTTCAATAAATGACGTCTCTCTGTAAATTGGCGACGACTTACCCGCTCTCTGTTTAGGGGTGTGCTTTGGAGTAAACAGGAGTAAGCGGTGCGTGCCGGGGCCGAACCCACGTGAAAATAGTATATGCTGGACGTCAACGCAGCTAACACTCAATTTGGAAGCAGAGCGAAATGGGATGTGTGTAGGTCACAGGCGTTTCCAGGAAAGAAAAAAAACTAAACTAGCAAACACAAGCGGACACTAAAGTTGAAAACATCGCTAATTTGCGGTGAAATTGAATGGACGGCTATCATGCTTCCTATTTGGCCTCGCATCGAAAGATACAGGGCTGTCACTTAGTCGCAGTCAGCACTAAAGGACGAGCTCTCGTGGCAAGCGTTCTTTGAAACTTTCGACAACAATGACCTTTGAATGTTCTATCCTTGTTCCTTTTTGTTGGCGAGCCAATTCGGCTTGAAGCCACATAAGCATGCAAGTATGCTCTGGTGAAGGTACGCGGACTTCGTCGGCGATCACAGTGGCTGGCGCATACGCTCACCATAGGGTGCCTCGGTGGGCAAGCTATCAGAGCGGCACTTGATTTCGGTCCATATGTACGCACGGCATGCGGAAGATAGGGATTAGGGTATAGAGCTGCCTGCGAAGGACGAGACAGCGGCGTGTACCTTTAGGGGGCGTGGAATGCAGTTTTTCCTTGCACTTCTATGTCCTGCAAAGTTGTGATCACCTGCCATACCATACACCGGCCACCTGCGATCCTCTGTTCCAGTCCAGTCCATCTTCCTGTAACGAAGCCCCCCTCACCAAGAAGCGGAACACGTAACGCTACTCTCATTGGCGTAAATCTGTACAGGCTCTTCCTTACCCTGAGCCGAATCTCTCATCTGCTCACACCGACCATCGAAAAATCCAGCTGAACACTGTCCTCTCTGCAGCCCGATTATTCTTCTGTCCGGCACGTTACGAACCCTCCTGTCAAACTGCCCTCACTTATCCGCATGCCTAGAGAACTGCCTTTTCTATTGCCCCATCGCACAGCGATCCCCTTAGATGCCCATCTTCTACCCTCCACCAGACGTGCCAGGCTGGGGTCAGCACAGCTGGTCGACCAACTATCTCTGCTGCGAAAGGTCTAAACATGCTAGGAGCATAATTTGTCTCCAATTACAGTTTTTCTCTTCTTGCTCGGTCCACTGTCTGTAATGTAAGCTGCGGCGGGGAGGGGTGCTTGGGGGGGGGGGGGGGGCGATTACTATTTTGTGTTTTGGGTTGAAGGAGAAGTTGGCGAAAAGAGGAGTTCACGACGCTAGAGCTAGCTTCTACTATGATGGGATCACCGCCACAGCGCTACGCATAGGAGTTGGGTTAGAAGGATAAATGGACAGGAGGCAGGTACGGTGCGTAGGATGTAAGGGGAAGCTGCGAAGGGCCAGCGTGCTAGACCGCAGCCTCCTAGAGATACACAAAATTTTAGGAGGCTTTGGCTAGACGCGCAACGCTCTGCGAAGGTGCTAAAAGAGAAGGAGAAGGAAAGAGCCCACCACCGCGCGAGGACACGTGAAGTTGTCTCGGTTTCCTAACGTAAACACTGGAAGTTCCAAATACACCGCCGTTCATAGCACGGGCGCCGGAGGCCAGATCCACAGAGACTGTTGTGCCCGCAAGCTGACCACACTGCAATATTTTGAGTGCGAAAGTACTATTGGCCTCATAACCTGGAAAATGCAGGTGTGTGATCTAGCCTTTAAAGTTGGTCATGTGATGCGTGAAATGGCGTGAAATAAACCGAGACTTTCAAATACGGAACCGGGTATCTAGCCCGTGGCGGCGCGAACAAATCGGCTTTTGGTCCTCTGCACGAGAGCACTATACTATCGCCACTTTTTTAAACATGGTAGGTACTACAGGAGGGTATGTATGGGCAGAAACGGGCTATATGCAGATTAATTACGGAACACTCAGTGTTGCAGTGCACTAGCGCGACAGAAAAGAACACAACTAAAGGGCGTCAAATGAGAGTCACCACATCAACAGCAGAAACCAGTCCTGTAAAAAGTCTCTTTCATTATAAAGGTCCTTCAGTTGGAGCACCACTGGACTGAAATCATGTCTGAATTAAACAATAAGTGGTTCAGCGTGGCTGTCCACCATGCGCGCCTTCCATAGGCATTGAATTCCAATGAGGAAAAGCATGCCTCATAGTGTTCGCAACCGATCACGCCTGCTGTTGATGATGATGGTGCTCTCAGGCTTATTGGCACATACCCACGGCACGGGATTGGCCACGGTGCATTGCGGATACAAATGAACTCACGGACAAGGAGTGAAATGTTCGGATGTTTTGGTCTCTTAGACTAGAATTAGCACAAAAAATTTAAAAAAAAATTGAACGGAAAAGAAAGTGCAGTGAATTATCATTCTAGAAGGGAAATCTAGCTGATGTAACTTTATAGTCGTGAGTATAATCGCACAGTGCTTTCAGGCCATATCTCTTGGCGCTTGCCCCGAATGAGGGGAGAATCCACTAGATAGAGGAAGCTCTTGTTTAGCAAGGGGGATCTCCAAGTGAATTCTGCGGAGAGAGGCGAACCGCCGTCAGAAGACGAAAATTGTTCTACGAACTCTATTTCACCTCGTGTTATTCTACAAAGCAGGCTCGCGCAGTGCATTGCACGTCGCTATTTTCATCACGTTCCATCTGTCCGCAAAGCACGAAAGGAAAAGAAACGCACTTTCAATTGTGCTTTCAAGTATGTGGCCATGGTGTCCACCCGCAAAGACTTGCTTTCGCACAATATTCTCCCAAATTTTGCAAGTACACTCGGGCACTGAAAGTGAATCGCATGGCAAGTGGTGTCGCTACGGCCGTCACAGCCGCAAAATATTTTTCGATCTCATCGTCGTCGTGGGTCTAAAGATTCAGAAGACAATTTCTGTACGGAGCGAAATTTTAAAGTGACACTGAGGACGAGTTGAAATTACTCAGATTCCAAAGACAACTGGCATTTCTGGCATTTTATTTACCAAAAATTATGCGCTGACCGAAAAAGGAAGCTTTCGTGAACTAGAAAATTTCAAAATACAAAACTCAGGTCCGGCCATCATCAGCCCAACACGAAAGTACAATGCATGCGTCGAGACGCCGCCCTGTTGGAACTAGCGCGTATGATGGGCAGCATACAGGGTGTTAAGCACGCGCTGAATGCTAACGACATAACGATTTGGTCTTCCGGAGGGTCAATTGGGAGCATGAAGGAAGGAAAATGTGCGGCGGATATCGTGAAACAGGACGCTACTAGCTGTGGACTCCAATCCTCACCAAACAAACTGTAGTTATTAATAGTAAGGAAGAAAGGAGACTCTGACCCTCTTGTAGTATTTGTGGTGGGAGCGCAAATTCAATAGGTGTTACTTGTGATAACCTTAGGTTTTCTAATAGGCGCCAAGAGCTCCAACGCGGAATTCATTAGGCGATTGCATGCAGCAACGGAACATGTGGTGAGTATGATTAGTAGGGTATCGAACTACAAGCATGAACTGCAAAAAAATATGAAATTATAAGATAAATACAGGGTTTTACTGGGAGCAGGATAGCTTAGTCGGCGCATATTCTTAAATGGAAGAAAAGCGAGAGGAAACAGCTGGACGTTATAATATGGAACGTGTATAAAACAGCACTTGATATCCCGCTCAACTCAGGAACAGAAAGATTACTACACATGGTGATTCATAATACTATAGATCAAATTACTGAGGGTAATTCCGTATCGCAGAGGATCCGGCTGTCAGTAAGCAGGACAGGAAGGGACGTACACGGTAGACTAAGGCTCCCTTGCATTTATTCTACGGAGGACAGAGAGGACTTTGGAGATCAGCTTACAAGTAAGATCGAGGTGCAGCCCATTCCGAGAATTATGGACCCCGAATATCATAAGTTAGGAAGAAAGGCTAGGGCGAAAGCCATCATCAGAACTTGGGTGCGACGGAAGAATCAATTTACGTGGACGCGGCAAGAAAAGTCAAAGGGATATGAACGATAGCATGCACGGTTGCGCTAGCGAAATTAGTTAATAAGGCATCAGTTCGATGCCCGACAATGGCCCAGACTGAGGAAGTGACGATAGCTTTACCGATAGTTTCCAGGTATGTCTCGGGTGTAATTAAGAACTCCCAGACTGCATGTCGTTACTATACAAGAGGAGGAATTGGTAAACACGCAAACAGAATACTCAGCACGAAAGAAGATAGACTTAAATCCACAGACATATGGGCTCCAGGACACTCTGGGGATGTTGGAAACGAGGGCGTTCACGCCACTGTCCGCGCGCTATTACGCCGTATTCCCCAACATTCGCAGGAGCATAATTAATCTGAACCACTATTAAGCTACAGCGATTTATTCCAACATTTGAGATTAACTAGGAAAGTATACGCTGAACCGCCAAAAGTCTAAACAGGGAGCAAGGGTTAATTATTAGGAATGTGCAATCGAATACTTATATAAGTGCTCTCGTATTCGGCTGTATGTTTCCAACTTCGTACGATCCGCACTGCGCCTTCTGCAGTGAAGTGGCTGACTTATACCATTTGGTATGGGCATGCCAGAAAATCCCAGCTATAAGAAAATTCAATAACATAACAACTGAGAACTCGGAGGCGGCGCTGTCAAGCTCACATTCGGTGGACCAGCTTTCGCTGGTGAACCGGGTAAGAGCGCCGACAAAAGCAGATGGGCTCCCGGAATGAGGGCCCACCCAAACATTCCATGCATTAAACGTTTCTCTATCTCTCTCTCCCGAGACAAAATTTTGTTCGCTGATCTTGTCGGCTATTCTACACCACCATCAAATCCTTCACTTCAAAATGCAAGAGACCAGCTCTTCTCCGCGTAAACGTCACTAGTTTTGACTAGAATGGCAAGGTGATTTTCAAATTAAACGACTGAGGCTCTGAACTAAAGATTAAAATTTTATAAAAATTTGCTGGCTGTTTAGCATTGCCAAGTGGGATATAATGTACGAATGCACCGTTACTACGTACCTGAAAGCGCAATCGAGGTGTCCACTGAACCAGGGAGCTGGTTTCTCGCGTCTTAAACTTTTTCATCGTGAGTGCCAATTTACCCAATGTACGCCGGAGGCCTGTGCTCAAGTGCCGCATATCTGCAGCAATGTTGTGAACGCCAACGCGTATTGCTCTGGCTCCAGGCCGTGTTTCCGCCTAGCGTTGTCCAAGTAAAGACATGCATTGCACATCTGTCTGTCGCTGCTGAGAGCAGGATTAGTTAATGAAGAATGTGATGTGCAGTGCACAGAGCAAAAGTGTGTTGCAGTTTAACACGAGGCGTGTTGGGCTGCGACGATAGCCTACCACTAAACATGGCCGTGCAGTTTATTTTTACTCCTCATAATGTCCAACTTTCTCGGACAAAAATTTTGAACATTGGGAAAATGTAAGAGGCGGTTATGTAAATGTTGAAGGTAATGGTCCATTCTTCTGATATGTTGAAAAATTTTTCCATCAGATTGTTTCCATCAATCTCTTTGACGAGTTTAGACTGCCATAGAAAACGAAAGGGGAACGCGTTTGACGACAGCAAGAACAGTAATTGGAAAAAAAATACAAAAGTTTCGTTGTGCTACCTGCTGATATACTTTTGGTTATAGTGAAATCTTATAGTATATGAAAAATTTTGTTCATATACAGATTGGCACTCAAAAATGCGTTTGTCTAGAATTGCTGAGTATGACACAAAGTGCGGACATTACCGTGTCCTTCACACGTCGGGTGACGCCTTCGGCAGAAGAGTTCTTGCGTTTGTAGAGGCTCTTTCAATCAACACTGGGAAGACCTAGCAATCGTTTGCTATAGTAACAAGTCATTATATCTATTAGAAGATAGGTGTCTCTGTAGTATACGCTGAAAAGAAACTAAGTACTAAAGCCATGTCTTTCGGTGGAGCAAACACTTGTCTCATGTTGGTCACTTCACCAAGAATCGCCATGCTTCTTCTAGCGAGACAATAGTATTCAACGCCTTCAGGAGGAAATGCATATTGCTTGTACCAAACCTTTACGAAAGCAGAAAACCGCAGGCGAAATAGGAATCGAAGCACAAAACTTTCAGCCCATGGCCGGCCATGTTAGCTCATGAATGCCGCTGGGATGCTTAAGTCCGCTTTTAAATACGCTTGTACGTTGGCTTGGATGGCTTACTTTGCGGGAGTGTCCAAGCCAGTGATGACATAAATAACAACAAAAAAGGACAGGACATGCAAGGCGATTCGCGCTTTTCCGTATTCTGCCCCCTTTCTTCCTTTGTATTTGTCTATGTTTCAGCCTTTTAGGCTCTGTAGTCGACTGGAAGGGTAATTTAAACAAATAGAAAATTCCAAACAGCCAGCTTCGGTTCAACTACTGCTGAAGCGGGTTATAGAGCGAAAGCTGTGCTGTATCGGCCAACAAGACGCGGCTTTGGTGTCTATATAACGTAGAGTGCGTTCCGCACGCAGGAAAGGCAGCGCGCCCTCCATGCCACTCCGGCAGGTGGCAGCTAAATTAATGGTTCATCGCGAGTGGTTGGTCACCCTGTGAATGATGCGGCCTATATATTCCCCCCAGACGGTGGTCAGAACGCCACTTTCCATCGCGCAGCATCACGCGATTGTCACGTCACTATTCTACCTCCCTCTAGAGGCAAATCGAAAGGTCAAAGGTGAAAGTTAAAGGTCAAAGGTCAAGCGGTGCGACACCATGGTGGACCACATATGGTAAGGCCTATAGCCACACTTGACGCCTGGCTCACTTGAAAGTCAACTAGCAACGCGTGGCGAAATCGGCTTTAACAAGCGTAGTGAAGCTTTCGGTTCAAAAACTCTCTCGAAGTAACGGCTTCAAGTACGCGAAAATGTCAGTAAATTTACCACTGCTCGACGGGGGACTTTCACGCTGACATTTAAAATTCAGCTAGCCAGTGGTTACCACACAATACGTGAACAGGCCTTTAATGTGACACCAAACACAGTAGATTTAGTGCGACATGGCAGCATGCAGAACCGGCATAGTATTCATCACCACGTCTTCAATAGAGAAATCGACTTCAGCACTTCGATACCCGTTTCCTAGTTCAGTTTACACTGACCGCTAGTCTCAATAATATGAGCTAAAATGAAGACAACAATAACAGCGTCGCGAAGAATACAGCTTACACAATATAAACAAACTCCGTCGCTGCATTCATAATGTATCGAAGGTAACAAAACACTTTAAAAATTGTTAACAACACTGTAACCATGTGCGATTTACGTGTACATTTGTGTAAAAGTGAAAGAGTCTCTTCTCTCCTCTCTCTTTTTTTAATTTTATTTTCCAGTTTTTTATATGTATGTCAACTCGATCCTGTTACGGCCTCAAAGTAAGGGCAACAGTAATAAATAAATAAATAAATAAATAAATAAGTAAATAAATAAATAGTGTGTTGCTTCGTGAGTGTCATGACGAATGCTCTCGCACTGCGACATTGTGGCTTGTTTCCTTTTCTTCGTAACATTTCCTTTTCTTCGTAACCATTGCAACTGCTTCCTCCCACTTAGTTCACTATTTATTCAAACTCTATGTTTATATCAAGGTGAGGCTCAGCATTGTATGCATGCGGGTGAGATTAAACGGGCACAACTGCTTGGCGCTGCAGTGCGTGATAGCTCATAAGCGGGAGGGGCTGCATCACAGCCCCTGCCGCACTAAGCGTAACAGCCAGCAGAAGATGACGCTCGCTTCAGCAGCTCAATTTGTACCAAGGGCGTTACACTCAACAGCATTCGGCTCTGCTCCGCGCCAGACAGCGGTCTTCGGATATTATTAATAATTTCGAGGACCGTGAGCAAATGTGCACCGTCAGCGCCGTATGTACTGCAAACAAGTAGGCTGAAATTATATCTGGAAAAAAGGACTGATTTCGGGCAGACTGGCTAATGCTATATATGATATATAATTTGAAAGCGTTATTACTGTGGCTCATATTAATAGACCTTGCGTATCTTTTACCTCCAGTAGCTGATACGTTTGCGTTTCTGTTTGTGCCGGTAACGTTTTCCTGGTCGCGTTTCGGGTTGATCATGATTGTGACGTAGAACTTTTTTTGCGTCCAACCAGGAGTTTTCCCAATCCGTAAAAGGGCCCTAGATTGGCATAAAACGGGGATTCGTCCGTAACATTATGACTTTTCTTGCGGCAAACCTCAAAAAAATGCTGTAAACATTTCCATACTAGTGTCCATACACAAAACTTTCGGTTGCGCATAGTGTGATGATGAAGTGAAAAACAAATTAAATTAATCTAATCACCGTGCAAAACACCGCATCGCGGAGGAGCTACGTGTTTCAAGACCGAATTCATGTTTTCGAACGAACCCTAGCGAAGCCAAATATGAAATCGCATTTTCCCTGCATTTCGCAGGTGGGCGAAGTGAAATATAAGGACGGAAGGTGGCTAGGATAAGGGAAAGAGGCCAGGATGCTGAAACAGAACTAGAAGAATCGCCTGCGCGCGAGAGCTTTTGACATGCATTTTTACACTGTATACAGTCTTGTCCCTCAATTCTGTCGTTCCGTTTTTTCATTCGCCCTTCCTCTCCTTCTATTTCCGCTTGCCGCCAGCTCACGGGCTTTAAGCTTCGATGGCAGATGGGTAGCAACACTTTTCTCTTGTGTTTTGTTTTGTTCTTAAATTGATCAGTGACAGACACACAAAAACACAAATGTAAGCAAGCAAAAGAAACCTGAAGGCCAGTGGGACAGGGCGGCCAGAACTGTCCAGCTTGCAATGGGCGTTGAGGAGCGCCTTCGGGAAGGCTGTGGAGCAGTAAAGATAAACGCAGGGGCAAGGGAAGGCCAGGATACCCGCGCGGGGGGAAATACAAAAGGAAAAATAAAAAGGAGAGGAGGCATAAGGGTTTTGTTGCTGGCCGCGCTGGCTGGCCGGGCCCGCACCGAAGTGAAGGCCGCCCTTCCCCTCAGAACCAGAAACACGCTGTAAAAAGGGAGCGGAGGGTGGGGGAGGGGGGGGGGGGGGGATGAATAGCTTCAGACAGTATTGTCTGCCCAACAGCCCCATTCCTCTTCTGCCCTCCCGCTGGGTACGTGTTTCCTGTAGGGCGCCCTTCACTTGATCCTTCAAGGCTGTCACGTGACGCCTCTGGTCCGGTCGTTCCCGTAGCCGCCATAGCTGCCACACGGCGTCTGAATGGCGTGCACTTGAGAGGGGGTCTCCTCCGTGGCCTCTGATTTTTCTGCAGGTGGTGAAAGACGTGAACCTCCCTTTTGAAAAAGAACCGCTCACCACATTAGAGCGAAAGTACATGTCCGCTCGAAAGAACGCCCGGGTACCATTTTAGTGACCAGTCGGAAATTAGCTTCTTAAGAGCCAATCAGAGGGTCCTATTTTGAAAATAAAGGAGCCAACGACATGCCCTTTCCGACGAGGTTGTTTACGAGAGCCACCGCGTCCATTGGAAGAAGACGTTATGCATTTCCGCTCACGTTTACGGAACACGGCAAACACACAAGAATGCATAGACAACAGAACAATGCGAACGCGTAGACGGACCGGCGTGCTCGGACGCGGCCGCGGTTCCTCTTTCAAGTCCCGCCATTGGGGGGACATGAAAAGCTTTTAGTCGCGTGGCTCGCTTTCGAACTTCCAAACTTTACGCCCATTCTCTGACATGGAAGGGTCCGAGCGGTGGCTGCGCTTTTCGCAAACAACGTGACCCTGCGAGGTGATTCCTTGCTGCCGGCTAACCGTTGTGCTTGCTGCACCGTATATGCGCTAGTTATTTAAAAACTTCCTCCAGATCGCTGCCGGGGTGAAAGCAGGGTGAAGAACCTCTTATAGAGAAATTCAGAAAACAACCTTCACGGCGTCGGGCTATGAGATGCAGATGTCCCTCTCCTCTTCGGCCCGCGACGGTTGCAGGCAGGAAACGGGAAGGCACAGTGGCGTCACCAGGGTCAGCTGCAACCTGGTGCGATGGCCGGTGCGTCGCCCCTCTTCCCTCCACCCCTCCCTTCTCTCGCTATGCATGGGTCTATCGCTGTACGCCGCTTGAGTGTTTTGCTCTCTCCATGCTATACAGCAGTTAGTCCGCTGAGTAAATCATACGAATAACCCCCTAGTATGTATATTTTTATGCTCATATTTAAAGGACCATAAAAGCAAGCCTCCGCAGTTTGCTTTTTGAACAAAGCAGCACTAATGAACAGATCAACACCACAGTGTTTCGTGACAGGTATGAATAATTCGCCTGGCACAGTGAAAATTAGAAGAGAAAATAAATACCGAATGAATGCAAATATTGCGTGGTCTTTTAAATTATTTCAGAGATAAGTAGGAATAGATAGGAAGAGTTAGCACAGGGACAGACCAGGTACTGTCAAGGTATCTAAAAAAATCCGAATTGATTCCACAAAGTGAAAAAGAGCAAACCTACTGATGCACTGTCCGAGCATGTGAAAACGTGTGTAGGTACTCATGGTGCAGGAATAATAAAGCACAAGTGGCAAATGGCACAAGCCCATTTCGAATGTAAAGAGAGCAATTGAGTTTATTGACGCTGGACTAAGCAAGAGGAGATAAACAACCATTCAAGACAGTTTGAAGAGGCACCGGAAAACAGGTAAATTGCATTTGCGATAAAGACAATTTCCATATCTTAAATGATGAAAAAAACAACCTCAGAACGAGGACTTCCATTTATTCCTTCAATGTTGGCGATCTGGGCTTGTCTATCTAGATTGAAAGCCTTCCAGAGATGAACGCACTAGCACTTCATTCAGATTAAATCTGGAAGTGACGAGATTGAGATGGCATGTGCTTTTTAGGAAAGTATGGACTAGAAAGAAAGCAAATGATTTCTATCTTCGATTCGTGGTTTAATTCTCTACAGAAGCATTAATAAAACTAGAAAGGATGATTACCATTAATATCATTATGCATTTTTCTTCCGCCAAGTAAAGTTTTATTTCAAGCAGTTTAAAAGCGCTAGACAATAAACTCATGATGAGTACCGTTCGGGACGACTTGTCGAAGCATCTTAGGAGGAAATGCGCCTTAATGTACAGACTTTTGAATATCGTTGTTGTTATAGCTCGCGAATTATGAATTTCAGTAGACACGCTTTCTATTATTGCGCAAGGTATTTTGATGTCGTCCAAGGTCGGCTCCGGGCAGAGCCACGATTTTTCACACATGTCGCCAACAATATAAGCAGCATAATTTTGACATGCTTAGAAAAATCCAGAAGATATTTATTCGTGTATTTCTACAGGTGGGGGAACATGGGTCTACTACAATCCCGATCCAGAGTCCGAACATAAGCTCATGCACGACTAGAGCCTTCAAATCTGAAGAAATTTCCTGCGCAAATTTGGGTTGCAAATATTATGGAGACCGACTTTTGGGATATGGGAGGCATATATTACTAAATTGGTGCCACAGAAGACGATTACGTCAGGTAGCTGTGGCTTCAACAACGAAGGCATTAGAGAGATTTAGTACAGGGTCACCCTATCGCTTTAGAGCATAGGGGAATAGCGGGACGCTACTGTGCATAAGCAGAACGCTAACAGCCCTTGTTTTTTTTTTTTGTGTGAGCGGACGACGCTAACGCTAAATCGGCGAAATAGCGTGGCCCCTAACGCCGGATAGCGTAGGAAACATGGCGGCGTGCGTCGAAGTGGGGACCGCTCGCCTCACCACCGATTCGTCGATGCCGCTACGCGGTGTCCCACCTTCAAGGCAGACTAAAGGCGCACGAAGCTTTCGCTTTCTCTGAACTTACCTGAACCACAAAATTTTAGCGGTAAAACAGGCCACACTTTCAGATCGCTTCCGTGTTTACAGAGCTGCTGGCTTAGCAAGTACGCATCTTTTGACGTCACAAACCGCGGGAGGTTTAAAGCAGTTTAAAGAGGCGTGCGCCCCAACGCAGCTCTACATTCAGGAAACATGGCGGCGCCCATCGAAGCGGGGCCTCTTGCTTCACTACCGATTCGTTGTCGCCGCTACCCTGTGTATCAAGTTCAGGGCAAACGAGAAGCGCATGAAGCTTTCCCTTTGTCTGCAGATGTCGGCGCCACTAAATTTCAGCGCTGAAATGCGCCAGTTTCAGACTTGTTCCGTGTTTACAGAGCTGCTAGTCTTAGCGAGTACCCATATTGTTTGGTCGCCACGGAGATGACTTGGCAGACCGATTTCGCATCGACTTAGAAAAATATGGCTGTTTAAAAACACTAACTTGTTATATTTTTCACTCTCAAATTATATGCCTGCAATAATTAGACATTTGTGATAAAGAAACAAACGTTGAGTTTAAAACCTATTTTAAGAGTATCTTTTTGGTTTGCCATAGTGAGGCTGCGATTGATAAACGCAGGCCTGAAAACGGTGTGTGTGATAAAAAAAGAAGCATTCCACTGAAAGATTAATGTGAAGTCCAATGCTGACCCCTACCTGGCCTCGATCCTCCAGGTCAATGCATGCCTCTTTGACGAGACTTCACAGCCAAAGTATATGGATGAAAAATGCGGTCTCAGACACGCCATAGAAGGTTAAGAGTTTCGGCATTGAAACATTGAGCTCATCGGAAACGCATTGCAGATCATACAGATCTGCAGTCTCTGAAATGAAAGGGGTCCTTACTCTAAGAGTTATACGGACTTAGCTGTTTGCGGCACCCGGTGAACCATCTGTCTTTTCTCTTCCTAGCTTGGGCTTGACAACATGGCCACACATTGCCCAGGTTTTGGGTTTGGGATTTTCGGAGCTGCCTGCATGCTTTGGCAAGCCCAGCGGGAGTCCGGTTTGGTGGCACATGATCAGACGCTTGATCTAACATGACATCTCACTACGACAAGTTCCGCAATATCTCAAAAGCTTTAAAAAATGGCAAATATGACAACGAGTCTTTAACCTCGCATGTAAAATTACTAGCCTATCGCGCTGTGGCACTCGATGGAGCAAGTGAGAAGAGAGGCGCCACAAATTCCTGGCGCACGCCGTATTTTGCGTACCTGCTCAAAGAGGGCGAAACGAGTGAATGCGTTCAGGAAATCGGAGCCTACTTGCTAACGCGTTCCCGTCTGCACCAATAACATTGATCGGCCGTGAATTATTCGGAACTTGTATACAGAAATGGCTCGAAGAGGTCGCAGAAATAATGAAGCGCTGTAGGGACATGTGTCGGGTCCGGGTGTTTGTTGAATGTCGATGTAATTGATTAATCCGTGTTGATCACTACCGCCACGCTAGCACTGCACAAATCAACAAAATGCTCCAAAAACGCTACTTATGCGATTTATGCTGATGCAAACTGCAGGTAAACTCCGATAGAAAACCGCACTTCCTCACAGCGAGACAAGGTGTGCACTAGAAAGCAAATGTCGTTAAACCTGAGCTACCTCCAGAGAGCTCATGGGCAAAGTAGTTCTTGCTGTTGGCCTTACAAAAGGTGACACACACCCACCATGAGAGATCGGCCAAGAATCGGGAGGCATAGATTGCTATTCACCTGTACATTTCCATGGCCTTACGAAAAAAATTGTAATAAAACAAACAAATGAAAACAGATGAAACGCACGCGGGAGTGCAAACGCGATGGTTTCAAGTAAGACATGAACTGGAAGAGAAATTTGAATACAAAAAGATCCAAGATGATTTAATAATACAAAGAAAACAAAACATTGTTAGGTTTAGCAAGGCAGTCGATGAGGTCCAGGAAAGAATTTTTTAACAACAGAATAAGCCGATTTGTGGATGAATTCGAGATTGAAGGCGTCAAATTGTTGCAAGAGTGTGGCTGCTAAACTAAGGCCAATATGCTACAAGGGCCCCTCCATCACGCTTCTTCTCAATGAGGTGAAGCGGCGACGATAGAGACAAAAATGATCAATGCATTCGGGTTCACGGCTAAATGCGCACAGTGAAGATAGCGCCAAACCATACGTCGGATGACAGAAGTTTTTAGAGGGGATACGGACAGCGTAGCATCGTCAAAGAGACTTTAAGCGGGCGAGTTCAACAAAATTTCCTTCCTCCTGAATGTCAGATATCGATAACACGTATATTTTAAAAGCGCTTTGTTTTGAGCCCTTAATAACGCACGTCATTGAAACCTAGCTGCTGTGATATACACTGCAGCCGGGAGGATAGGCAACACGGGGTCACTTAGGGACGCCTTTGCGAGCTTATCAGCAACCTCATTTACGGTCACGCTGTTGTCAGGGAGTACCGTAATAAATCTACAAAGCTGAATTATTAAGGAAGGAGGGACGCGATGTGCTGATATGGGTGAATCTTTGAGATAACGCCATACACAAGTGCGCAACCGAAGCAAAAGGCGATATTCTAGAGCGATTTATTAACTAATACTCCTGTTACGCGGGCACCAAAAAGCCTTTGAGAACCAGGTCCTTATATCCAAGTCACAAGCGGTGCAGCTACACGGCACGGATGTCGCACCTTTGCCGCTAACGTCCTTGGAGGCGTAGGCGACTGTCTGAGACCTTTCGAGCTCAAAGGCGCGGCCTTCGAGAATCTGCGATTGCAGCGCCATCGAAAGTAAAAACTTAAAGGCAAGGGAAAAATCTAAGCAGCTTACATTGTTTGAAAACGTCTTATAAATACAAGAAAACCTTGCCTGCTTTTGATTTCAGGACAGATGTTTGTATTTTATGCTCAGATTTCAAGTCTGCCAAATTGTTGCAGCACCACCGTGTGCCCTTGAGGGCGAAGGCAATAAAGAAAACATACTTAGCAGATGACTTTCATCACTAAAAGGTTACATCGAGGTGTAACTGGTGCAAGCCGAACCCAGCCTTATCATAAAAGAAGCTCCGAATAATTCACGCTCGAGTGTGTCCTTGCTCCTGCCAAATACGCGTCAGTTTTGACTCACACTTTGGTTTGAAATCACAATATCGGCAATGGGAGGGTAGATGTAAATTGAGATTTTTTTTATAGAACGCTTGTGCTCTACTGCCCGATCATTCACTCACCGGCCAGTTTGACCGACGTAAGCGTTCCCACATGTTAAGGGTATTTCTTAAATGAACCCTGTGGCATTCATGAAAATGCCGGCGGTTCTACGCAGCATTGCACTCGCTACCTTCCGTGCAAGGTTCATCGCATTTTGTATTAAACAAAATATGCTGCTGATGACAGTAGCTATTGAAGTTCTTTAAAAGTGGTAATAAGAATAAAAAAAGTGAGAGCTCAATTGAAGAATAGAATAGCCCGCCTTCATTTTAAAATTCACTTGAATCACCTTGTGCACAGCAGCCGGTGCTAGGCCTCAAGCAGTGTTTCACCGCAGGGCTGCGCGGTACAGTTCTTGCTCCTTCAGTTAACAGAGGTGCCTTTGCAGGAAATATCTTCACATAATGCCGTCTTGTAAGGCTATAACTGATTTAGCTGCCCTATCTCTATAGAACATCTTTTTTACTTCCGTTCCGCATGTGTGTATGCTATTTATGGGAAGGAATTTTTATCACTTCATTGAGGAAACATCGCGTGAGCTGCAGAAACTAAATATGTTGTTCGTTTTTCAATAACATACCTGAGATCAGATGCCTTTAAAACATCGACGAGATTTGTTTACGAGTACACCCCAAAGAAAAGGAACACTGGCCACAGGGCGTCTGAAACGAGAGGCGCGCTTCGCCAGAATCGCTGAGTGTCCGTTCGCCGACTTTGACAAGGCAATAGTCCCCTCCACTCGTGCCCCTGACTAACATAATATCACTGTCACACAGACCGACGCTGCTTTCCCCCGGGAGGAGTGATGGGCGCTTCGCAACTGTTCCTGAAACGGGCCGAGGCGTCCTTTCGTCGGACAGAAAAATTTTTTGGGGTCTAAGAAAATTCAAGAAATAAGGGTCCCAGCCCGTGCCACTCGGTGTAACGGGACACACTGGGCGGATGTCGCTGGTGTGTTGTGCAGACACCTTAGGAGAGTCACAGTCACGGAATCTTAAACAGATGTCAATGTGATAAACGCTGATTCTTTTTTCTAGCTCCATGGCATCGGGAAGCAGCGTTTTCCGCCACGAGAAGCACGCCGCCAAGCGGGACGCAAGTGGTGCAGTGCTCGGTCTTCAGGGAAACACCACGGCTGTGCCGCCTCATTTCCAGCTTCCCTGCACTCGAGGTCGGCAGGGAGTTACCTGCCAATTGTTGAGGCAACTGGAAGTCTGCAACAAAGTCCTCTGGCATTTAAGCGTCCAGCTGCTACCAAAAGAGACTGACGAAGTGGGTGACCTGCGCCTCAAAGCGGACAGATTTAGAGGATCAATGAGCGAAAGTCAAATGGCTGTTGATCTCCTTGAGTGGCTGTTCATGCGGCATCAATGCCTTGCCTTTGTCGAGCTAGGCGGTGCAGTTCTTAGGAACAGCCGCCTTACGCGGGCCCTGACACAAAGCCCCGGTGTGCGCAAAGTGCATTTGCACTGCTACAGTGGAGAGATCAGGGACTCGTCGATTTCCCAGCTGATTGCCTCAATGGAACATGTCGAAGAGCTTGTAATTTTGCGATATACTTGCGTAACAGATTTCCGTACGGAAGACAAGGTGTTTGGTCTCGGCCAAGCTGGTTGCAGTCTCACGACATTCGACGTTGCAATGATTTTAATCAGTGAGCAGGCTGCTAAGGATTTGGTCGCCCAGCTCATTACAAACAAAACGGTGACCACTCTCGCCGTTCCGGAGGACATCTGCACTGTAAAAAAATTGCTCCTATTTATGGCAAAACGTGCTGGTAAATTGTTGCCGGAGGCTTTTCGTAATCTTTAAATTGTATGTGCTGCAAAAAGACTGGCTCTCTGTAGAAAATAAAACGGAAAGTTGTCGTACAAATAATGCAGGTTACGTAAACTGAATATGGAGAAATGCCATAAAAATAATGCACACTTCATAAAACATAATACGGAGCAATCATTTTTTAAAATGAAATCTTCAGTAATTTTTATGGCAGTACTTTATTATGCATGGTCACCCCGTAATTATAAAACATGTAGTTCATTTCGTGTTTATGACAGTTCCAGAAATTCAAAACTAGTGTTTTATTCCAGTCATTCCATGTAAACACTTCAAAAGCTGAACTATTCTGAATCCTTCTGTATGAAATGGGATGCACATGCATTCATAAAAAGCTGTGTTGTGTGTTGAAAAAATTAAGAAGGCTGTACATGGTGAACATAAATTATATATTTGCTACAGCAGCCATGATGAGATGTTCAAAAAAAGCACAGCATTGGTTCAGTCTTGCACAGCTTTTCTGCCTCTTGTGCTGTTGTCGCATACAACTGAAGAATGTAGTGGTGAATGCCCCTCATAAGACGCCTTTCATCCAATGGTGTTGGCTGGTTCTCATGATGTCGTGGCTAATCCTCTAAATGGGATGAACCATGACGCCATGACAATTGGCCTATGCTATTGGCTGGAGAGACTCCTATGAGGGGTATTTTCAGCTGTGTTCTTGAGTTGCGTCTGACTTTCGTACGCCACATGGGTTCACTGTTTCCTGCAAAACAAAAACATGCACAGTCAATTCTGTAATGAGCAGTGCAGTGCAAGTTGCTTTGACAAAGCAACTCTGTTGTTTTTCCTTGGTATGCCATGACTGACAGACAACAGAGCTGAGCTTACACTTAAAATATGCACAAATGTATGCAGCAGCTGGTTAGCCAAAGAAAAATACTGTTATAAATTTTCAGCAGAGGAGCACTATGCAACATGGTTCTGCAGACTACTAGTTGAAGCAAACTCCGCAAGTGCTAAAGAAGCAAAACACCTAATATTATGGCAAAATACCTAATATTTTTTACACATTAAGGGTATAGAACATGCCTCATCTATAAACATATGCAGATATAAACTCCTCTACAAAAGAAGCCCACAGAAAGCCCAAAAACAACTTTGTGGGTGGCCCTTTACATTTATTTATTTATACATGTACCTACATTAGCCCGTAGGGCATTAGAGTACGGCGGTGTACCACAGTATTCTTCATGCATTAGTGCCGAGGAAACACATATAAACAAGTAAAACAATAATAGAGGATAATGCAAGCACTCTGATAGGACATAGCAAGAGCATGCGACAAAATATCAGCGTAAATGAACACTGTGAATTAAATGGAAATACATGGTAACGTCGCCATGCACACTAAAAACTGCTACGAAAATCGGTGTTAAACCAGAGCATCCTTTAGCACCAGAGAAAATTATGAATCGGATGTAGCCACAGCTATGTCGCGGGGAAGATTATTCCATGCACTGATTGTGCGTGGAAAAAATAAATGCGCAAAAACTGAGGTACACGCTGATATTTCTTTAATCTTATATGCGGGTGATCTCGAAGCTGGGAAATGTACATAGGTGGTAAAAGATAAGTATCTTTGTTCAGTACGGTGCGACAATAAAATATGTCAACGTAAAAACACGAGTCGAAAAAATTCCCGACATGAGGATAGAAGAGGCCATTCTAAGCTACTTTGATGTCAGTGATACTGCTACAATGCGAATAGTTGTGGGATACAAAACAGGCGGCTCGGTTCTGAAATTTTTTCCAATCTATTGTCAAGAAATTGCGTGTACGGGTCCCATATGACACAAGCATATTCTACGACTGAGTGGACATTTGTTACGTAGAGCAGTTTTTCACATCTTGGGGAGCATATTTAAAGTTTTGTCTCATAAAATTTAAAGAGCTAGCAGCCCTCAGAGTTAAAGTGTCTACAAGGCGGTTCCATGTCAAGTCGGAGCTAAATGTTACTCCTAGGTATTTTGCCTGGCTTACTTGAGAGATCATTTCAGTATTTAAATATTACTGAGTATTGATCGGTTTATGCTTTTGGGTAAAACGAACATGCTTGTATTTATACACATTTAGACACATAAGCCAAGAGCGACACCAGGATGAAATACAGTTGAGGTCATTTTCAAGTTCTATCCTGTCCGAATCATGTTTTATTCCTCAGTACAAGAAGAAACAATCGGGGTACAATCTAATTTTGGAGGTTATACCGTAACCAATGTCATTTAGGTAGATAAGAAACAGCAGTCGGCCGAGCACTGACCCCTGGGGCACACCTGAAAGCACGGAAACATCTGTCGATTGGGATCCATTAATCAAGACCTTTTGACTGTGTCCTGTCAAATAATTTTGTATCCAGAGAAGTATATCGAGTGGAAGGCCAAGAAAGGATAACTTGTGCAAAAGCCTAATAAATAGCCTAATAAATATCGTAAAGAGATTAGCTCTTTTTTAGTGGCATATAAAACCTATTATCAGAGATGTGCAGATACATAATTTTCCACAGAGGAGTAACTTAAGCTGCATACAATGTGAATGTGTCTAATGGTCAAGACATCTGTTAATTCCACGCATTACCAACATTTAAGCACAAGTTGAAAGCATCACAAAGCAAAACGTCGACTTACAACTTGAAGCCCTAGTTTGTTTACAAGGTTCATAATTTTTGATGGCACAGATGTCCTGGAACGTTTCACATCTTTCTGCCTGCTTTCATTAGGCAGATTTAAGTCAAACTGCCTGTAGGGGAAAAAAAGACATGTTTTACATGTAGAGTCCTTTGCATACGAGTGCACTGCTCAAAAATGCCAACACAGATTTATGTCTCGAAAGTATCATGACGCAGTGACAGCATGAAAGCGTAAGTGTGTACAGACCATGTGTATAATAATTTGCAAGACACCATTTTGTTTGCCCCTCCTCTGCAATGCCTGCGTAGGGCCATTAAAACGTTTAAATAAAGAAGCAGCACTTTTGAAGTATGGCCAATGTTTATACTCGTGATACTGAAACCAGATATTCAGAAATATTGCCTACATCGAACACACCAATTATGCCCTTTAAAATATTATGTAAAAATACAGGGAAGTCGCATTGTATATCGAATTCATATTTCCTAACCGGGCTCTTTAGTCACTTTCTGTGCGCACAGACGGGTCGGTTGTGCGGTTTTGGGAACCTTCTGATAGTGCTAGCACTGTGAAACTGCATGCAGAGGTTAACGTGGCATGTGCTTGAGGGTGGTCTTAGGTCTCGTGCAGTCACTTCTCATGCCACATCACTGTAAAGTCAAGCTAACTTAAGTCTAGAGTCTAGAGACAGCCCTCACTTGCTTTGCTGCTGAAGGCGTTGTGGGAGGGAGCAAACTGTGTCTTCATTTTAATGTATGAGTATTCAATTTATGGTGCACTAGCAACAGAATTGGACCTTTTAAAATAAACAGTCCCTAAGCACCGCACGCTACAGTTTTTATGCTAAGCAAGTTAGGCCGACCAATGCCTAGCGTGTGGTGCACTGCCAGCACGCCAGTGGGTGGCACATTACTGCAAGAAGGTCATCATTGGCTTGAGAGAAACGTACTCTTGCGTCTAGGTCATAGGCAAGCTTATTATTAATACTGTCATGGCCGTAGGCAAGGACGAAGTGCTGTGCATGTAAGATGACGAGGACGAAATGTGTGTTCAGCCGTTGGCGCCAGTTTCTCGCTCTGATCTTTGGTGGGCTCATGCTGTACATGCCTTCAATATGCTATATAATATCAAATTATTTCGCAATCTCTTTCGAGTTCAATATATCCTGGTTCGACTGCAATACAGCTTTGTTCTCATGCCAGGAAGTTGCGACGTCAGTATTCAGGCTTAGTTATGCCTCCATAATTGAGCTCAAGTATATCCCACAGAGTTGCCAGTTATACAAGCTTCAGGCACTACTAGCCTGCCCAGTCATTTTTCATCTTCTTAAGGCACAACATGTGGACACAAGTGAGCAAATTAATTTCTGGTTGGTAGCTGTTCTTTGGAATAGCTGTGCAGTAAATTGTGTACGGCAAGAAAGGTATAAGAGGCAGGTGTAGCTGTGGACAAATGAATTAAACTATTGTGAGAAGCTTCAGATGCCGAAGAAGTATGCTGTCAAAGGCTGCAGATACCTCCTCTGTTATATATCAGCAATCAGGTATAGTACAAAAAGCAGCGGCTGGATTTTACACTGAGGGCCTATGAGAAACAATTAACCGAAATCAAGCTGTCCGTGCTGCCCCTAAGAACACTTGGCCAATTTTTTAGCAGTATCACAAAGGTGTAGAACAGATGGTTGCACAGCAGCCTGTGATGCAGTGAGGCTGCAAAGAGCCAAGAATATGCACATGCATTCAAAGTGCTTGCAAAGTGCTTGCCATTTTCATCCTCTTTTTCCACTCTGCTATGTCACACAGCACTGTACGGCTGTTGTTCAGCACTGTTGTGGTACTGTTAAAGAACTGGCCGTGTGTACATCAAGTTCAGCTTGCCAAAGCAGTACAATGCACATGTGGAGACACACAGAAAAACTATGCATTGGGTACTGGAACCTACACCAGGCAAGGTTTAGAAAAAACAAAATAAGCTAGTCCAAAATAAGCTAGTCAGTGGTCGGTGCACAGAATACATTTGCAGCGCATAAAAATATCCTAGGAAGCAAAATGCTTCTTATTAAAATGGCTGCAAGATCTGTAAACATTATATTGCCAGAATTACTAGGAAAAGAAGTTGGTCCCAAAGTCTTTTAATGTGGGGCACTCACCTTTGTACAAATTTGAGGGATATGGCAGCACCCTCTGGATACTCCCGATTCATTATGTAGTATAATATGAAGGCAGTACATGCTGCTTCAGTGAAGTCACTTGCTTCTGAGAAAATGATTTGGTTCTCACAACAAAGCACTGTTCGCTGTATATGCTTCCTGGAAAATGAAGAGCCACCGTTAAAAGACTTGAAAATATTGAATCCATGCAGTGCTTGTTCCTTTTCTGCTAACTCCTGAACCACCATATATTTTAAATAAAAGTCAAAGAAGTCAATTCCTAGCTATGACAAACAGAAGAAAATAAGATTAGACTATTGGTTGGGACAGAAAGTCCGTACGGTAGCTGTATTGGTTGGGAGAGAAAGTACTTACGGTAGTATAGTAATTCCATACTAATTGGGTTAAATGCAGGATAAGGCCCATGCTAGAATTTTACCTTCGAGATAAAATATAGTCCTCAATTAGAACTCTGAGGTATGCAACCTGGGCAGGTGTTATCTTCGGTGCAAGAAGAACATCAGTTATTTGCATTAATGTAAGCACAAGGTGATAAACTAGATCATCTGTCTGCCACATTGGTGCCAATGCAGAAAGGCAGCAGCTTACGTGGAGTGCAATTTTGCATTGCATGCCCAGAAAGCTTAAAGCCCTCGCTGAGCACTTTTGCAGGCTTATTGCGCAAGTCAAGTTTGGTATATTTGACTGTTGATATCCTGTTTTTCAGGTAATCATATGTGAACCAGACTTTCTTGTTCACAAAATAATGAATATACAATGCAGCATCATGCTTAACCACCCCCTCAAAGAGGTCATGTGCAATGCATGTCAGCAGTCTAGAATTACACACATGGAAAAACTTAACGGCATGGAACGGAGACTGTTCAACAATACGACAGTCACTATTAGTGGAGGAACTTCCTGCAATGCGCTCGACGCATTCATCATAATGCTGGGGCGTTCGCTTTTCCCCAGTCGCAAGAGGTTCCTGCTCAAAATGAGAGCGAGTAACAAAGCAGAACCTGCAAAAGTAAGCGCTTGTGCTAAAATTCCGTGCAAAGTCACCAACGCCATGACTGCCAAGGTTGCCTCCCATTATAAAGCCTAGCCGCACATCATGATGGGCTCCACTGATCAACACTCCTGACTTCTCAAGACTGACCATGCCCTCTCTCAATGGCTGCAGCACCTTTGCCAACCCAAATTCTTTGATATCCTACTGGCGGCAAAGCAAAACCATCTCCGTGGCTTTCACACGAGACCTACAGTACAAAGACACATTTCCAAGTGTCAGGTACACACCCAGCAGCTTAAAATCGCCCTTCGCAGAACCTGGAGGGTTTGCAATTTCAAATTCATTTTGATATAACAAAATTCGTATCGATTTACCCTTCATGTTTTTGAGAGGCTCACACAAAATGTAATCTTCCAAACATTCTTCAGAAGCCGTATTCTTCTCACTGCTTACCTGAGATGTTGAGAGTTTCATAAGGCTTTCAGCTGGTACATTGTGATATATAGACTCATTATTCTGCCTGCTGAGGCTTAGAGACACTTCCACGGGTTCTATAAAGTTGAAGCTTTCTTTATAAAAGTCGTGGCGGCAGTATGATGACCTCAGAGTTGTAGACATCCCACAATGAAGCGCGTCTTTTGTAAACACTCATCCAATTTTCACGAGTACGTCTTCTGGAACGTCAACCAGGCCCTCCAGTGAAATCTGATTCCTCAAGCTATGCAATGTATCAATCTCCTTAACTATGGTTTGTACTGTGCTTGCTGGCAAATGATGTTGCATTTCCAGCTTATGCAGAAACTGGGCAAGGTTGGTAGTGAAGAGGTTGCTACTGGAGGGGTAGCTAGCACTGGCCCCGAAGCTACATACACTATTTGTATCAGTGGCTGATGATTGTCGACTGTGGTAAGCTTCTGGCATGCTCTCTGGCTCCAATTCCAGGTGAGCACAAAGTGCTTTCTAAAATGCCTCTGCCCTTTTGGCGGTACCTTGAGACATGCGTTCTGAATGAACCAGCTGTTCTCAACACACTAACACACCCAGTAAAAGGGCACACAACTGCTTCAGCTGAGTTGCTCAAGTGGCTGGCTACATGTCACAGGAATTAGAGCGGTTAGGTTCTAATGTCCCGCATGATGAGACAGGACACTGGAAAAGGCTGCTATCAGAGTCAAGGCGTGGTCTCTTATGGCGCCTCGAGAGATAGCTTCTAAAGCTTCCATATTTACTAAACATAGCACCACATGAACCGACTGGGCAAGGTGCACCAGCCGTTACGCTATTCTGAAACTTGAAATGGTCAAAGTAGTGTGACAATGAATGAAAACTTTAACTTCAAATATTACAAGAGGGCATATTTGACTAGTGACGAGCACTTAACACATCTACACAGAAAGAATATGCATCATGAAACATTATGGTCACACTCACATGAAGCAGTTTGAGTTACACTGGGATTGCTGGTGTGTTCCACAAGAGCTGGAATCACCGCAAGAAATGTCCTTGACAGCTTTGTACAGAAGCGCTGATTGAAGCTTCTGGTAGCAACTTGCCATCCAATCAGCCCCTCAGAATGAAACTCGGGATCACAGTCGAAGCTGCAGCCCCCAGGAGTTCTAAACGCAGGCTTGGGAATAAAAGAAAATTAGCAGATTGGGACGAGTAGTCATTTCCTATAGTGTAGAGCACACAGCACTTTAACTTCCACAGCAAAAATCTATTGCTTGCTTTGAACTGTACTTTGGCCAGACGCCTGAAAAAAGCAATTGTAGGGAGACAGGCCGAAAGTGCCTATGGAGGTTACATAAGCATTCTAGGTGTGCGATTCGATGTATTGCTCCGCTTGCTTACATCCATTTATGGACCGGGGAAGCCCCACTTCCTCGCCACCTGCTAGCTAAGTCATGTTCGTTCATTTTCACCACCTCAGAGCTATCAGTCAGTTCAATAATTTGTTGTACTGCATCTTGGACAGTGACATAAAACCGTGCATGGCTGTCACAAAAAACTATCATGTTCCGGCTGAGCAGCAGTCCCATTGCTGCCATCAACACGCAGATCATACTCGTTCAAACCAGTGCCACAACCCAATGACAACGTGTCAAACTAGCTCTTAGAAGTATACTTCCACTACTGTTTTCATCTTAGAGCTCTCATTTAAACTGTGTTACATTTTTAATGACGACAACAATTCCTCCTATAAGCACCACTCCAAGTACTACCACCGTCACTTTAATTACTGGTGGGTTAGAAGGAGTCTTTCCACGTCACGGAGTGACTCTTCAACTGCGGAAGTGTCTTCTGATCACAATGGACTGCTGCATTAAATCAACAAAAATAGTCAGTTTTCAATAATCGAAAAATAATATTCAGCAAAAAAAAAAACTTGCGTTCTAGAATAAACATCGAAAAAAGTATGCCGAATTTTAATAAATAAAAGCTGAAAAGTCCAAAAGATAGCTATGAAGGATACTGTAGTGAAGAGCACCGTGCGCTGACAATGCAGAGCACACCGGCGTAGTTGCATGTTGTGGGATATCTTTACTATGGAATGGTTCTTGAACAGTTGAGAGACACTTTTTAGCGGAAAACAAAAAAACAAACAGGACTGCATTACAGAACTGAGTGCAAAAAAGGTCTTTACAGGGCCGTCTACAATTCTCTTCTGGCCTGACTCGACGCTTGTAAGCTGTATTCGTCATCTTACTCTCCTCGTCGGCTCCAGCCTTTTCCCCCCGAGTTCACCTAGCGCAAGAGCCGTCTCGAATTCACCGCGGACGTGCCGTGCCATGTACGGCCGTGTGGTATCTATGCCGAATCTCGCTTTTGCTCCCTCCATTCGCGTTCGTGGCCACTTCTGAAGGACGCCGCAATTTTTCGCCAGGCTGCAATCCCGTGATGAGAAGACAGCCGAGCTATGTGCTTATATCTGGTGTTAGGCCTGTTTACATAAGATGCGACATGGGCACCGTTGTTTTTATTTCTTCTTAACCTCCCCACACTGTACTGTCTCACGGTGGCCATCGACTGTGCTGATCACCGCTGCCTGAACTGTCTCATGTGGATCGCGGACACGCGACGACCAGCCGACACTGCAACCGCTGCTTTACGTCTTAAGATCCGCCGTCGAGCGAAGTGCACACAAAGCGGCGGGTAAAACGAGACGCGCGCTGAGGTGTTGTGCGTGGCTCGCTCCCATGGACGACCTTCTTATGGATTCGATGTTCATTTACTACATGAGCAAATAGCAAGGTTGGCGCAACAGGTCGCGAAGCGAACACGTTTATGGCTCTCAACGCGGGAACGGGCGCCATGAGGGCGATGCAGCACCGCAAACCACATTTGATAACGTTAGCAAACTGACCCTTACCTTGTCGCGAAGAACAGAATGCTCCAAAAGGAAGCAGGCTCACGCCGGGCTGCTCGTTGAGGAAGGAAGGTCGTTTCAGGTGAGTACAAAGACTGCGTTGCTTTGATGCGGGGAACGAAGAGACGTGCACGCCAAACAACGCGCTCCATATTGGTGACGCCAAGTACACTATAGCCAAAATTTTCCTCCTTCATGGCTATAACCAAGGGTTAGCCAAGTCAAGTCGCCAAATGCTGCAGTGCACATGGATAAATGGAAGAGAGGTACAAGCGTCACCTTCGATGTGGGGTGGTCGCAGATGCTTTGACGCTCTTTTACTGCTCGCATCAACGTTGTTAGACTGTGGAAGGAGAAAATACGGACAGAATACGGATAACTCGTCCGTTTTCTCCTGACGGCAGATGTCGTAACCTACTTAAGGAAGATTCTGCCAAAATATTACGGAAATTTTTTGCAGTGATGGGGACTTTCTATTTTTGTCGAACACTTGATCAAAAGGGACCTAACGCTGAAAATACTTGCTCTCAAAGCACACCGCTACGATGGGACGATTTCGCAATGAGTAGTCAACGCCATTTCTACCATGAGGGCGATTTGTCTATGCTCACGCTATAGAGAACGTCCTGCTTTTTTCGCGCAAGTGATCGCCCAAAGCAAAAGCATAAAGAGTGTGTGCTTGATATGGTTTGCGGAATTGCCTCCATACAGTGAATTTTCTGTGCATACCAACTTGTGTATGCGCAACGATCAAGAAAAAATTAAAGTTTTGATTCCTCCTATAAAAATATTTCCTGTCCACAAATGACTGGGCTGTTTTGACTTCGGGGAGGCCACCTACAACGCTTTCTTCCGTGCTCTGGCACGTACTGCAGTTACAACAGTCGGCCCTTTTCCAAATATCCCATCGCTAGGGGGCGTGAAAGAGATATGCGAAACGATCCGCCAGTCTGGCCTCGCGCACGCGCTGCTACTCGATAACTTTTATTTAGTTCCGGCGCACTATCGATACTTCCGGACCACCCGGAGGTAAAGGCCGTATCACTGAGTATGCCGTCTCGTAGCTTGAGCATTTCCAGTGCATTTCGCATTCTTTCCTCCTGTAGTCATATCACCTCAGTCTGCTTCTATATGCATAATAACTTTTTTGGGGACGCCTTTCGTCGACCCCTGGTTGCTTTTATAGAAGGGGCTGTCAATCGTAAAGAACTCTGCTTTAGAGTTTACGCAATTTGTAGCTATGAAATGCATCTAGAGGATCCCACTGCCAACGGCGCGCTCGTCAAAGCGATTTCGTCGGACACGAACATCAACTCTGTCGTGCTCCATGGCCTAAACTTGCTCGACAGCGACTGCAAAGCGCTCGCCGAAACCGCAGTGCGCGGCCCGCATCTCAATGATTTGATTATGCAATGCGAAATCAGCAATGTGTTCCTCCTGCGGCACATGGCGCCAGTGGCAGCATCTAGTTACAGCATATTACGGCTGGAAGTGTGGTATCACAACGAAGCAGAGGAAGAATACCGCACAGTTAAGCAGGTCACGATCCGCAACTCTGGCCTCGTCATCCGCGCAGCTCGATTCGTGATGGGCGATGAGAGCAGCTATTGCGCGCGGTCGCTGGAGTTTGTGTCGGGACATCCCAGGCTCGTGGAAATGCTTTAACACAGATCGGCCGCAAGCTGTGATGAAGCGAAGGCGATGATAAGAGGGGCACTGTCCAGGATCGCTGGTATGAACCAGTTCATGAAAGCGGCTGGCGTCATTAAGGATAGGGTGGAGTGCTGCGTTCGGAGGGTGCACGAGACGCAGCTAGACGAGCTGGACGAGTACTGCTGGATGCACATTAGGATTTATCTAAACTTAGCGGATATCTTGGAACCTACTCTTGTGACAGTCTAGGCAGCTACTCTGTTTAATGCTCAGGTATCCAATGTCCTGTTATACTTTATTTTTCGTGTGTTCAATAAAATGTTATGTTCAAATTTCATTCTCACCTTGACCAACCGTTAGCATCAGGATTGTATTGAAGTATTTTTCTGGAAAAACACTGTCACTGGAGTCCACCAGAGAACAAATTTTGGCAAAATGAAATTATTAAGATCCTGTGCGGCGTTTTGGGTATGGTAAGTAAAATTGCCGATTTGGTAGATTACATGCCGTCGTGCATTTGTAACTTGTACAGTTGAGAAAATTTTGCGCGTGCGCCGAAAAGATAGTTCGTAGCAGTGCAACTCTTTCCCTGAAAACCATGCAAGCATGACAAATAATTTACATCCCATTCGCGCGGGCGAATTCCAACTTCGTGAACTGGGAGCCGACCTGCCGATAGTGTGATTTTTCGTGCATGCGCATATCCATCCATATTACGTTTCTGGCTCTGTCGGTTATTTTCCCTTTTCCGGCGTGTTTTGAACGGGCCCTTCTGATTTAACGATCCTCTGGCGTCATTACCTAGGCTGTCACAATAAAGCCAGGTCATGGAAACTCAGCCACATGGATTCGTACAGACTCCCTAGCAGCGTGCGTAATTGTGAACGGTGGGGCACTCAGAGCACACATTAAAAGTGCGATTAGCGGCGTTTCCCAACCATCCCAGCGATCGGAAGATCCAAGAGAGAAACGACACTTAAAATTCAATCACAAGTTTGTGAGACAGCAGCGGCGCCTAAGCGTCAAACTCAGCTGCAGTGACAACAGAAGAAGGATATCATTGAAATCGGTGGCTTGATGGGCAGTTTTGAAAAAAATAAGAACCTCAGCGATACAATAAAATTTATTTATTTTGTTCATTCAGGTAACTCCACTACAGGTGGCCCTTGGTATACTGCACTTTGCTGTGAAACTTATAAAAAATGTTCTTCATGGCCTGTATGATTGACATGGAAGCCTGTACATCTTCTGAATGTATTCTGTGGAACTCTGCATCATATCACCTGCTTAGGCCAAAATGCGTATTAATTCGCGTATAGTTGACATGTTTTATCGAAATGCGGATGTTAAAACTCGGAGGCCGAGAAGCACGCGAATGAAGGGCACGGTAGGCAAAAATTCAGCTATTAACTCTGCAAAAAAAGGGCGACTGACGTCAGCCACACGACCGCTGCAAGTTCAGCATTCTAGCTGCCTATGAGCAATGCAATCTACTGCGGTTACTGCAGTAATGTCGAATCCAAGAATATATTGTCCTTACACATTGCTGTACAGGCCCCCATCAGTCTGATATGGGTTTAAATTAGCATATGAGAAAACAACACGCACAATTTTAAACATTATCAGCGCTAATTTCTTTTTGTGTGAGAATTACATCGGTTTTCAATTAATTGAAAGTCACTGCCATACCTGTTCAGTTTTACACGATGCATAACGAATCTCCAGTCGTGATAATCATTTACACTGTTTTGAGCGTCAGCAATTGATCGCCAGTACATACGGATACGCTGTTCAAGGGGGCTCTACTAAGCCTAGTGAAGGCTGCCTACTTATTAAGGCAAGCGTAGAGTTTTTACGGTCTACGTGTCTCTCTTCTGACGCTGTGTTCCCAACAGGCATTACTGTACGCGTGTTCAAAGCGGGAACCTGACATGTCAGGCTGTTGACCTATGCAATTGCCGCTTACAAATGTTGGCAAATTTAGCAGCCTATAAGACCTTCTCTACGATGCATTTCTTATCAGACTTGAAGACTTTTAGATGTATGTAACAATAGGCTATTTTTTATGCTATTAGAAGTTTTGGCGCGGACAAGCCTTGCCAGGCGCTGCCATACCATACCATACCATACCAAACCATACTTGCTTTTGCATCCCGTGAGGGAAGGAAAATGGAATGAAAATTTCATTTGATTAGCAATTGAACCGCGTTTGATTGATAGCTATAGTGTGGCAGATTTCGCGGACGTGCCGGCGAACGGACGGACGGACGAAGGGACGGGCAAGGATTAGCCATTAAAGGCTTTCGCCTTAATATTTAGGAAGAAAAGAGACTTTGACCCTGTTGCAGTATTTGTAGGAAGGAGCGCAAATTAGAGACGTGCCACTTGCGAAAATCTTCGGTCAGTTAATAGACGCCAAGGGCAACTACGCGGAACTGATTAGGCAATTGCAAGGAACAATTTAGCTTGTGCCGGGAATGAATAACAGGGTATCAAGCTACAAGCGTGGACTTGAAGGAATAGAAAATATAAAGTTAACAAGGGATTTTATTAAGAGCAGGATAGCTTACTCAGTACCTTACAGGAATAGAAGAAAACTGAAAACAATTTCGACGTGATAATACGGAAAGTATATAAAAGAGCACTTGATGTGCACTGTAGATGAAATTGCTGAAGGCCATTCGGTATCACATAGGATCCGGTTCTTTGGAAGCATGACAGGAAGGGACGTACACGGTAGACTAAGGCTCCCATGCATTTAGTCTACGGAGGAGAGAGAGGACTTACTTGGAAGATCAGCTTACAAGTAAGATGGAGGTGCAGCCCATTCCGAGAAATATGCATCCCGAATATCATAAGAAGGAAGGCTACGGCGAACGCCTTCAATAGAACATGGGGCATGATGGAAGAATCAATTTACATGGACGCGGCAGGACCGGTCAACGGGATATGAAAGATAGCATGCACAGATGCGCAAGCGAGATGAGTTAATGGGACATCAATTCGATGCCAGAGAATCGCCCAGGCTGAGCAAGTGGCTCTAGCTTTTGGCGAAGGTTCAAAGGAAAGGTCTCGTTTGTAATTAAGAAACCCCAGACCGCATGTCGTAACTGTACAACAGGAGGAATTGGTAAACACGCAAACAGAATACTCAGAACGAAAGATACAGACTATTATCTATATCATAGGGACTCCAGGACACTCTGGGGATGCTGGAAACGAAGGCACTCACGCCGCTGCCCGCCCACTATTACCTCGGGTCTACCAACATTCGCAGGAACATAATTAATCTGAACCACTATTAATATACAGCTCCAACATTTGAGATTAACTAGGAAAGTGTACGCTGACCCGCCAAAAATCTAAACAGGGAGCAAGGGGTTATTTTAAGAAAATTGCAATCGAATACTTATAAAAACCTGTAAAATTCAGCTATATGTTTCCAAATTCGTACGATCCACACAGCGCCTCCTGTGGTAAAGTGGCTGACTTATACCATAAGGTAAGGGTCTGCCAGAAAAACCCAGCTATACATAGCATGAATAGCCCAACAACTGAGGACTGGGAGGCGGCGCTGTCCAGCTCACATTCAGAGGAAAAGCTTTCGCTGGTGAACTGGGCAAGAGGGGCGGCAAATTCCAATGAGCTCCCGGGATGAGGGCCCACCCAAACATTCCATGCATTAAAGGTTTCTCACTCCCTTTCTTTTTCTCGAGACACGGTTTTTGGGCGCGGATCACAGGGGCTATTCTACACACCTTTCACTACAAAATGGCGGAAACCAGCCCTTCTCCGCGTAGACGTCACTATAGTTCTGAGTTGAATGGGAAGCAGATTTTCAAGTTAAACGGGAGTAGCGCTGAAATAAATTTTTGAAAATAAAAAAAAATATTGCTGGCGTTGTAGCAGAGCTAAGTTATCGATGTAGCCACTGATCCAGGGAGCCGGTTACGAGCGTCTTCAACTTTTTAATCGTCATTTCCAATTTATCCAATGTATGCCGGCAGCCTATGCCCCAGTACCGCGTTTCTGCTGCTGTTGTCAACGATCACGTATATTGCTTCAGTGACATGTTTCTGCGACAACGTTGTCCACGACAACGCATTCAGTTCACATCTTTCTGTCACCGCCGCCATATGGGTCAAGATTCGAATATTAGTTTGACAGTTGACTGTAGTATTAGTTGATGAATAAAGCGATGTGCAGTTCACAGCGCGAGAGTGTGTTGGTGTTTAGCACGAGGCATGCTCGGCTGCGGCTGTAGGCTTCCACTAAATAAGGCCGTGTAGTTTAGTGGTATTCCTGATACACAAAAATTCGGACATTATGAAATGAAAATTAAAATTGGTTTTTGAGGAAAGGAAACGTTTCACATGTCAGGTGACGCCTTCGTTAGAAGAGCATTGTTATGTTATTAGCGGATCTTTCACGCATCAGGAGGTAGAACTAGCAATCTTTCGCCAGCAACAAGTCAGTATATTTATTAGAGGCATGCTTTCGCCATGATGTACGCTTAGAAGAAACTGAATACTAAAGGCATGTCTTTCGGCGGAGAAAACACTTGTAAGAGCTTGGTTACTTCACCTAGAAACGCCATGTTTCTTCTAGCGACAGCATAGTATTCAATTTCTTCGCAGCGCGAGCGAGTTCGCAGAGCGAGCTGTAGCCCGTGAAAACATCGAAAAGCCGCTCATATACGTAGGTGACACATTTCCGATTTAAGGCAGATTATTGTCACTTTCGTAGTGGAATATTTTCACGTAGTGGTGACTGCAATCAGGGGAGTAGAATGACAGGGAAAAAGGCGTCTAAACAAAACTCTTTACTTGGGCTCATTCGCGCCCACAATGGACTGAATCACTTGGCGGCGGCTAAGCAACACGCGTGCTCGGCGGTCGTCGAAGAGAATGCCCGCCTCTGTCAGCCGCGCTCAATTTAAAGCTGATAGCGAACTTTCGAGATAAAGCGTGCAAAGTTACTAGAACATTATGGAACAAGATAGAATCAGCTTCGATTGGATGCGATCAATCGAGATAAATCTGGTCGTGTCTTTCATCGCAAAAAATGCGATAAAGCGGCGTGCGAATATTCCCGGCAATATTGAGAATCCGCTTCAGCAACCGTACGGTATATAAGCTCAGCACGCAATATCCTAACGAAGGCCGGTGTTCCGGTGTTCCCCTGGGTGAGAAAATCGAGCACGCAATGTGTGTCTCTTTCCTCAATGAGGATTTCTTCGATATGATGGGTCAAAATTAGCATCGCAGGTGGGACTGAAGACGGCGTAAGGTGCAGACAGTTTCACTGCAAGTGAGAAGGCAGAGAGCGGAGAAGGCGAGAAGGTGGATCAGAGAGGCTATGATACAAGCGCAATCCAAAATGAAGAGTATATATGATGAATTAAGCGCGATGAAGGTGATGAGATCATTAAGGGAAATAGGTAGAATACAGAGGCTTCACCAGGTACGGCTTGACTCAGAAGAGCACCACGGAGACATCTAAACGGTCAGCTGATGAGTGGTAATGCCGTATATGTTCAAGTTTCACTGTAGCCCAGCCACAGGGAAGCAAGCCTGAATGCACTGAATGTGTGGTGCAGAAGGAAACTCCACAGAAAAAACGACAAAAATATTTTAACATATAGAAAGACATGTCTACCAGTGCTGTCCACTTGAAATAGTGTCAATAAATCCTTTGAATGGGGCTTGATCTTTCACAGAGTAACAATTCTTCGATAAACTCAGACGTTTTCAGCATATTTGAGACGATGATTTCTTGTCCTTTGCACCTACCAGCCACTCGGGCGCTTTCAAATCAGGTGAAAAACCCTGTTCCATGCATGGAGTTTAGCGGCAGGCCTTCTAGGCATAGCAGTGGAATGGGAGTTTTGATGGGTGATCTAATTAAGGCGGGGCTAGTGAACATTGAATCTGATATAACTGTTTATTTTTCACTACGCTAACTACGAGGTCTATAGGCTATGGGAAGACTGCATGATGTAGGTATAAAGCATGTGTCGCGAATTGGTAGCGCGTCCCCGACTTTCCGATGGGGAATGCTATCGCGTGCAGGTTCGAACAAAAGAAGAGGACAAAGAGACCACACTGAACAAAACGATGACGTATATATAATTTAAAGAAAAGTAGCCAATAAGAAAAGGAAACACCACGAAAAACACACCCTCAACACGCGTACAACACTCCAGAATAAAGGAAAGTGTTCACCAGGTACTGAGCTTCCCAGGTGAAGCGCGAATACCTTGCAGACAGGGCGGATGCGGGTGGTTGCAGTGCGACGCTTCGCTGGCACTGCGCCGAAGGAAGCGACGGAAGGGAGCCAGGTGGTATTAGGAGCGGGGAGGAACACAGGAAGATGCTGGCGGTCTCGTCAAGAGCCCGGAGAGCTTGGCAGCAGCAGAAAGTACGAGCGTATCCAGGTCACGACGGCGGTGTCACGAAACGCCGGAGGCTTAAAGCAGGCTATCCAAAGTGCCTTACGGCAGCATGGACCCTCAGTCCATCGGCTGCGACCTCCACGCTTGCAAGGAATGCAGTAGGCTTGCGTCGGTGATCCAAGGGTGGGGGGGGGGGGGGGGGGCACGGTAGCACGGACCCAATGTCTGACGGCTGGCACCTCCACGCTTGAATGACACGATCTCCGCTGCGCTGTCTTCTTTTACGCCTCGGTTTTCTGACACGTCAGCTACCCGCTCTTCGTGCTCGCCACGCTTTGTCGCCGTCGCCTCGCACACACCCTTCGCACGTGCACAAGCGCAACGCTGGGCTGGCACGCGCAGCACTCCGCTCTCCGACGCACCGCTGTGGACGCACCGCGTTCACAAATCCTTCAGGGAACTTTTGTGCACCTCAGATATGGCGCCCCTTCGAAAAAGTTTTTCCACATAGAAAAAACTTCCGTTGGTACACACAACACAAATTTTCACGTGGTAAACGTACAAGTTAGACGCAGTTGAAATCACCGAAGGCAATTTACACCGTGACACATGGAGGCACGTAGTGACGCACAAGTACAGAACATGGGCCCAATATTATACATCTAGCACAAGACACAATTTGGAAACCTTACAAGTCATTGGACACACACTTTGTACACGACTGCATCACAAAGGTTAAAATTTACGCACTGAAAAACTCATAACAGGAAAACGAAGAGAATTAAAAAACAATTCTTAGCCACCCCTAGACTACATTTGCACAGGTAACCATTGCAAGCACATGGGATAGTAGCACTCTACAGTGGGCATCACCCTCCGGTAATTTAGAAACGACTCATGCAATCGGCGCCTAGGATTTCGGAGCGCTTGATGTACTCTACACGAAATGTATACTCTTGTAATGTTAAGCTCCAAAGCAGTACCTTTCTGTTCAAGTTCTCTGTCTTTGTTAAATATTGCAAGGTTTGATGGTCAGTTTGAATGATGAAGAACGTATAGTACAAGAAGTGGAATTTCTCAACAGACCAGACTATCGCCAAACACTCGCGTTAAATCGCTGAGTAGCGAGATTCGCGAGGTAACCGCTGTCGACTCGCATACAATACCGGGTGGAGGATTCCATCATGCCCCTGCATTAGAACGGCGCCTATGCTGACCTCGGAAGCATCTGCGCGAAGCTAGAACAGCTTACTGAGAATTGGATCTCTTAATATGGGCCTTGAAGTTAATGTGTTCTTGAGCTCGTCAAAAGCGACTTGCCGGTGTGGTGTCCAATAGACAAGGTTGCGTTCATTTTTGCGTGTCATCTCCACGAGCGGTTGGACTTTGTCGGCACAGCCAGGAATGAAATCGCGGTAGTATGCGGCAAGCTCTGAAAACGAACGCACTTGCTTCTTCGTCTTTGGAAGCAGTACGTTGATAAGCTTTTCCACCGCCGTTTCCAACGGTCGTATGGTTCCTTCTCCAAGCTGGTGTCCAAGAAAGGAGTTGTTAGTGGCTCCGATTGAACTTTTCTGCGGCTTGATCGTGACGCCGGCCTCGCACACCCTGCTAAATAGTTAGTTTGAAGTCCAAAGATGTTCTTTCCAGGAAGAGGTCGCTACGAGAACATCGTTGATGTAATGAAAGAGATTGTCTATGCCTTGTAATAGATTGAGCATCAGGCGCGTTAATATAGCCGTTGCTGTCTTAATGCCGAAGGGCATATAGACGAACTGATAGTGACCGGATTGGGTAAAGAACGCGGTTTTCGGTCTCGGAGCTTCTTCCAAGGGTACTTGCCCGTAGCCATCAGCAAGGTCGAATTTTGAAAATTACACCTTGGTTCCAAGCTCGGTAAATATTACATCTGTCCTTGAAATGGCCTGTGTATCAGACACAAGAGCATCATTGATGCGTCGAAAGTGGATGCAAGTCTGATGGGTGTTGTCTTTATTTTTAATCAGAACAAGAGGGGAATTGTAGGAAGCTTTTGATCATTCAATGACCCCTATTTATACCATCTCGTCTATCTCCTTTTCGACCAGGTTCTCCATTGCAAAAGGCAACGGGTATTGCGGGGTATTCCCGACTTCAGAAGTCGAGAGCCTGAGTTGACACTCCACTAGATTGGTCTTCCCTGGAATCTCGGAAAAGGTGTCTGCATACGTGTCAAGTAAGCTCCGAATCACCTGCTGTTTACCGTCATCGAGCTTGGTGGAGATCTGCACGGCTTCAATTCCTTTACCGTGGTCGGTGCTAAGGGTAGGAGTTTGTTCTTCTGAGTCACCTTTATCTATTACGACAAAAGATGACGCCTGCACGGTCTCTTGGGACGCACGCTCTTCGTACCGTTTGAGCATATAAATGTGGAATAGCTTCTTATTGTTGCCCAAATCGATCCAATGATCCCCGTCGTTCTTCTTGACAACACCCATGAATCGACCTTTCCACTGCATCAGGAGTTTATTGTGGCTATTCGGCAAAAGAATTAGGGCACGATCTCCAACCCTTAACTGCCGCTTCTTGCCGTTCCTGTCATAGCATGTCTTCTGAGACTGTTGGGCACGCAACAGATTTTGATGTGCCGCTCTCACAGTTTGCTCGAGGCGTTTTATTAGATCGAGAATGTAGCCGTATGCCGTCTTGGTGTCTTCTCCCAGCTCTTCCTTTGTCTAGAGCTCTCTGAGGACTGCGAGCGGTCCTCGCACATGTCAGCCAAATGTCAACACAAATGAAGAAAACCCCAGACTCGCCTGCGGTACCTCTCTGTATGAGAACAGAAGCGGAGTGATAAAATGATCCCGAATTTTGGGCTGCTCCAGACTGAGCTTCCGTAGCATCTGCTTGAGTGTGCCGTTAAATTTCTCCACCATCCCATTGCACATTAGATGGTAAGGGGTCGTGCTGAGTTGTTTCATCACCAAAAAATCATTGAGCTCTCTCATCATCTCGGAAGTGAAGCAGGAGCCCTGATCACAGAGGATATCTCTCGGAAAATCTATTCGTGAAAACATGTCGACCAAACCTTCTGCCACGGTTGCTGAATCTATCTTTGGCAGAGCCACGGCGTCAGAATACCGCGTGGCAAAATCGACGAGAGTGAGAATATATCTATTCCTCTTCACCGATGTGGGCTACAGCGGACCGACAATATCTACAGCGACCCGATCAAATGGAGTGTCGCTAAGAGCCATGCGTCCCAACGGAGCTTTCCCTACTTTGTCTTTCGGGCACGTCCTTTGGCAGGTATCGCACGACCTGACATACCTCTTAATCTCCTTCTGCACTCACGGCCAGTAGAATTCTTCCAGAACTCGATCTGCAGTCTTCTTAATGGCCTGATGCCCCGCCAACCGGCTATCGTGGGAAAGGCTAAAAACAGCGATCTACATGACTTTGGAAGTACTACCTGTCGAACCTCTCTGCCAGAGGTGAGATGATAGAAGCGGTACAGCAAACCCTTTTCAAGAGAATACCAGTCCGAAGTGCCGTGCTTGCCATGGAACCCCTTCCCTACTTTCACCCAACAAGCCTTCAATGACTCATCGTCTCTTTCCTCTGCTTCTAACATTTCCTTGGTGAACCTCATGGGACTAACGCTCAAAGCAGTACTTTCCCTCCTTCGTCCGAAAACTTCCTTTCCAAGCCAACACCACTTTTGGACCCTCGCCCTCACCATTTTCACTGGTGACCTCGTCATTGACTATGTCAGGATTGAATTTAGCAACGTCCTCCGATTTCTTCCAATTAATATCGGGATTTGAGGGCTCACGGGCCCCTGGTATATTTCATTTATGACATCGTACAATGGTGTCTCTATGCACTTTACCAGGTTTGTGCCAGTGAAATAAGGGGAAGCGATATAGACCTCTGCCTCGGGAACTTCCAGACTACTGCTATCAACCAGGAACACCGTAGATCGGGAACCGGTGACAGCTGAGTCAAGAACTAGGGCTCTCCGCACCACCACTGTATTGCTCCCCGTGTCCCGCAAAACACGTGCGGGTAGGCCTCAGAGCTCTCCCTCTAGTACAGGCATGTGTTGGGCGTCTGCAGGCTTTTCCGCACAAGTGCGACCACCACCTTCTTCTCAACTGGTTCCAGCCCATCTGCTGTTGTGGACGCCGTTTCAGGCGCAACACACTCTGGCTGAACGGAACCGGACGATTGCTTCTGGTTTTCATGCTTTCTTGAGCAGGAACTTACATCCACCCTGTTTTTCGACAATAAGCGCAATAAAGCTGTTTTGGCTTAAAGCGACAGTCGGCAGCCTTGTGTCGGGTCGGTTACAAATGAGGCACCTTCCTGACTGTCTATTTGATGGAACATCCTTTTCTCGCGGGATGCCCACCTCGAACGACTCTTTGAACGAAGACAAGTCTCTTTGCCGCTGGGCCTCTAGAAAGTTGTCTGTTACCTCAGCCATTTTGTCCAACGTCTTGCACTCTCTTTCTCGAAGGAAAATGGCCAGGCGACTATGACAGTTCCTCATAAACTGTTCGGCCACCACCAAGTCCCGTATATCATTGTACGTTGTGGCCGTTCCCGACATCTCGCCCAATCGATCGAAAAGACTGAGCAAACGTGCAGCGCATTGCTTGCCTGTTTCTGTATCAAGCGGCTTACTTTCACGAAACCTTTCGCGATAACGCTCTGCTGTGAATCGAAAATGTTGGAGCAGGGCTAGTTTTGCTTTATAATAGTCCATTGAATCTGTGGGAGACAAACGATCGAACACACGGAGAGCCTCCCCAGTCAAAGGCATACTGAGTGCTGTAGCCCATTTTTCTTGGGCCAGCTGCGCCAATCAGGGATACGCTCAAAACGTTTGAGGTATGCATCCAAGTCATCCCCGCGATCATCGAAAGGCGGGATCAACTTGTGTGGGCTAGCCGCTACTGAGGGCCCCGGTGCGGGTTCTCGATTGCCCCCATTAGCTTCTGCGAGCCTGAATTGAAGCTGAAATCTACGCTTTTCAGCCTCTGCTTGCGTCTTTGCATGCTCGCGTTCGGCTTCTAGCGCCTTTTCAGGCTCGCGTTCAGCCTCGCGTTCGGCTGCGCGTGCTGCGCGTTCCTTCTCTTGCTAGGCAGCCACCTACGAGCGCAGCTCGGCGTCTTTGAACCCCAACTCTTTCCCTAACGCAATTAATACCTTTAGCGAGCTCATCGTCTCCTTATTCTTGAAAAAAAAATCAATCAGTATAAGTTCAACGCCTTTGTCCTGTCGCGCAGACGCCATTGTCGCGAATTTGTAGCGCGTCCCCGACTTTCCGAAGGGGAACGCTATTGCGTGCAAATTTGAAAAAAAAAGAGAACAAAGGGACCGAACTGAATAAAACAAAGGCATATTTATAATTTAAGGGAAAAGAGCCAATAAGAGGAAAACACCGAGAAAAAATTGGCAGTGGCTTAGCTCGGCTATGCCAGGATATATGTAGCGAAAGCAAGTGTGAAACTCCCCGGTTGGCCTTGTTCACATATTCCACAACGTATGAAGCATAGGAATAAACGTCCAGTATGAGCTGTAGGTCCATGTTTGATTTCAGCACTAAGGCTATCCAAGGATTGAAGGGGTCACGTCACTCGTACGCCTATTCTCTAGGCTAACACACGTTTTTCTTCGGTTTCTTGAGCCCGCCGCTGAAGTCTCTTGGTCGCATTCCATCGTTCAACATCGGCCGTCCTCAGTGAAGCAGGAATCATGTCTCTCCTCCGGCAGCTGTCGCTGCTGCTAGCGGTCGAGACAGCGGACGTTAAACATGCCTGTCTCGCGGCGGCATATTCACGGCGGCGTTTAGCCAGTCGTTCGGCGCGCTGTTCGTCTGTTTCCTGGGCGATTCGTTTCCTCTTCATCTCGTTCCGCCGTCGATTCCAGGCCTCCTCCAGCTTATCAGGATTGTCGCCGTCCATACTGCCGCCTCAACTGTGGTTGCGGCGCACGTCAGCTCTCCTTTTCAATCCTGTGAAATCTTATCACGCATGCGACGCAGCTGTCGAAGCGAGCTGAGGCGAGCGCAACGGCGAGGAACGCGGTGTCACGTCCTACCAAACGGCGGCGGCGGTGAGCGGTGCGGTGTGACGTCATGCCAGATGGCGCGGCGAGCGCGCGTTGTGACGTCACGTGCCTCGATGGAGTCTCGCCACGGCGAAATCGCGAGTTTGCCCTCAATAAAGCTTTCGCTCTAAAACACACACTCAAAACTTTCAGAACAACACAGAATAAAGGGAAGTGTTCACCAGATACTGAGCGCCCCAGGTGAAGCGGGAATACCATGCAGACATGGCGGACGCGGGTGGTTGTAGTGCGACGCTTCGCTGGTGCTGCGCCGAAAGAAGCGACTGAAGGGAGCCAGTTGGTATTAAAAGAGGAGAGGAACACAGGCACGCGCCGGTGGTCTCTCGTCAAGAGCCCGAAGAGCTTGACAGCAGCAGAAAGAACGAGCGTATCCAGGTCCAGTCGATGGCGTCACGTAACGCCGGAGGCTTAAAGGAGGCTATCAAAGAGTGCCTTACGGCAGCACGGGCCCTCAGTCCATCGTCTGCGACCTCCACGCTTGCAAGGATGCGGTAGGCTTGCGTCCATGATCCAAGGGAGGGCACGGCAGCGCGGACCAATGTTCGACGGCTGCCAGGTGTGGGGGCGCTGCGAGCTTACGAGGCGAGCGGACGTGTGTCACATGCGCTCCGCAGTTTTCGGGCCCTGGGACCCGGATAATTCGACTGGACTACCAACACTTTGGTTGGAATCGACGCAGCAAGTAACGAGGACCACGAGGACCCAAATTTCAAGCCGGTGGGCCCGAGTTTTCGGATTTTATCGGACTTGGAATTTTCCGAGTGGCGGACCCTACGCTAAGCCTAACGAGGCCTAGCACGACTACGGGACCCCGCGGCCTCCTCGGTCTCGGCCCGAGGCGAGAAGACCCGGTATGATGTCCCGACCGAACATCCCCAACTACGACCGACCCACGGTGGGAGGACCGACGAGATTTTCGGCAGAATCTCAGATGGAAGAAGACATCGCGACGACTCCCGTGCAGCAGCAGCGGCAATTCCCGGGCGGACCGGAGGCAGCGGCGATGGCGACGGGGAACCAAGCCCTCGAAAGCAGCACCCCAACGCAAATTTCACAAGTAAGAACCGACACCAACGCAGATTGGGAGATTGCCATATCGAGACGGCAAAAAAGGCGCCAACAACGCGGCGAGCGGCAAGTTTTGGCGGGAAATTCCGGAAATCCAGCGGGAAAACCCGGGAATCTCCCCGGGGAATCCCCGAAGCGAGAGGAAGCGTCACCTAGGCGGAGACTTCCGCCGCTGCCGAGAGAAGACCTCAAAATAGTCCTACGACCGAGGGGACTCGCAGTCAAGGATCTCCAGACGCACCAAGTGGCGCGGGCGGTGGTCATGGCCACCGGCCACGGATGCAAGGTGGAAGACTTGATCATCCGACTACGCAACGGCTCGAACATCATCATCGTGAGCACGAGTAACGAAGAAGCGGCCCAGAAGATCAGAAGCATAACGCAGTTGAACTTTGGAGGCAAGGACTACGCCATTAGTGCCCACGTGGCGGCACCGGAAGGCACGCTGCGTGGCGTTATCCACGGCGTGGACCAAGGAACCTCGCCGGAAGAACTCAAGACCAACCTCAGAACCCGCACGCAAGGAGTAAAGATCCTGGCGGCCCGCATGCTGGGCAACTCTAGCACGGCCGTCATAACCTTCGACGGACCTACGCTCCCGAAGCAAGTATTGTATTACGGCGGGGAAATGTGGTGTTACCCGTACCGGCCCACGAGGCAAGTGTGCTACGCCTGCGGCCAACAGGGGCACCGAATGGACGTCTGCCCGTTCCCGGAATCCAGAACCTGCTGGCAATGCGGTTGCCGAAACCCGGAGGACATGCACCAGTGCACGCCAAAATGCCTGCTGTGTGGCGGAGACCACGCGGTGGGCACCAAGGACTGCAAACAACGCCTCAAGACGGCGAGCGAGCTGAGATGGGGCCCCAAACAACAGCAGCGACGCGGACGCAGCCGCGGAAGACGGCCGCGATGGTTCCGGAACGAGAGCCAGGTCCGGAGCAAGTCGCGGAGCCGCAGCCGAAGCCGGAGCCGGGGACCACAAGGCCGGGACGAGTCCTTCCCGCCCCTCGGCAAGCCGGGCCAGAAGAAACAGCAAAAGAAGAGCGGCGGCACTAAGGTGAGCTGTAGAGACGGCCCTCCCAAATCTCTTTATGCTCCGCACTCAAACACAAACACACAAGACAACCAATTTAGGGAAGATATTAAGAACCTTAAGCGCGAGCTCGAGCAGAGCCGTAGAGAGTCGAACGAGCTGAGAAGACAGCTCAATGAGCTCATTAGAGAGACACAGGAGGTGAGAACAGGGCGCTCACCACATAGAACACCAACCCCTCCCCCTATGGAGACGCAACAATGCAACAATGAGGGAAACCTCGACAGCAAAATAGAAATTTCATGGCTCAAATAATGGAGCAAATGAGCCAAATGAAAAACGAAATTCAACAAACTCAACAAAAGTTTGCCCTACAGGAGTAAAGCTTTAGGAATTACGTAAAAAATCAAAACACCCAAAGAGTCAATGACGCTAGAGACAGACTATTTAACGAACGAAGGTTCGGCACAGAAACCCAGAGTACAACCAACTTTAACCAATCATGGCAGAACACAAACAACAGCAATTAGAAATTTGGCAGTGGAACTGCAGGGGGTACAAACGCAAGCAAGGCCTCCTCCAGCAATTTATCCACACCCAAGCAACCCCACCAGACGTAATCATCCTGCAGGAAACTAACAACACCCCCGCACTAAGGGGCTATACATGTCAGGAAAACGGCCGTACGGCAACGCTCATAAGCAACAAAGTAGTAGCCATAGTGCACGACGAAATTAAAGATACCCAGATAGAACACGTAATTACGGAAATAATACCCAAAAAGAAAAGGAAAGCCAACAGCACCTTTATCGTAAACCTATACAGCCCGCCCAGCCAGACCAAAGGGGACTTTATCAGACTCTTTGCGGAGGCGAAAAAGAAGGCGGGACAAAACGCACTGGTAATTGCGGGCGATTTTAACGCCAAAAGCCCAAAGTGGGGCTACCCCAAAGAGGACAAAAAAGGGTGCGGCATATGCACGGCGGCAGAAAGCGTGGGCTGTGAACTTCTAACCGACGAAAATCAACCGACCAGACAGGGAAACAGCGTGAGACCAGACACGTGTCCCAACCTAAGCTTCGTCAGGGGTGCCAAGAACGCAGAGTGGGAGAACCTGCTTGAGAACCTTGGCAGCGATCACTACATTCTAAGAATCAGCCTTACGGCGGAACAAGTCAGGAGGAAGATTGGCACGGCTCGGCTAACAGATTGGGACGCCTTTAGAGCGCACTGCAAGCAGCTCGAAGGAGGAACCATCGAATCGGCGGAGAACTGGAGCCAACAACTAAGACAAATCCAGGACCTCTACACCAAAGAGGTAGTTAGAACAGAACAGACACCCGAGGTGGACAAGTGGCTACTAAGGCTATGGGAGGCAAGACGCGGACTCACCAAGCGGTGGAAGAGACAAAAACTCAATAGAAAACTCAAAAAAAATTGCGGACATTACCAGGCATGCGGAGGAGTACGCGAACCAGCTGGCAAGACAGGGATGGCAACAGTTTAGCAACTCGCTGAACGGCACCCTCAGCACGGCTAGGACGTGGCAGATCCTCAAGGCCCTCTTGGATCCGAGCAAAAACAAATCGGAAAGCAGCAAAGCGATACAGCGGCTAACCCATCAATACCAAGGGACAGACGAGCAACTACTAGAGGAAGTCAAGGTCAAATGCTACGGCAAAGACCAAGTCGAAAGTTATAAAGAAGAATACCGCGGAGAAGACAACCCCACGATGGACAGACCCATCACGAGAGAAGAAGTGATGGAAGCGGTCGCGTCGGCAACAAAAAACACAGCGGCAGGAGCAGACAAGATCCGAAACTCCTTAATTCGCAACCTCAACGACGAGGCAATAGACCAACTGACCAAATATCTAAACACGCTATGGCAGGAAGGAAGAGTCCCGGCGGAATGGAAACACGCCGTCGTCGTGATGATCCCGAAACCAGGCAAGAAACTACAGATAGATAACCTCAGGCCGATATCACTCACGTCGTGCCTGGGGAAGCTCTATGAGAAAATAATAACCAGAAGAATCCAAAATCATCTAGAAAAGGAGAAACTGTACCCGGACAGCATGTTTGGGTTCAGAGCAAACCTATCCGCGCAAGACGTCCTACTCCAACTCAAGGAAGAAGTGCTCGAAACGATGCCGAAAGCGGGCGAAAACGTGGTCATGGCCATCGACATAAAGGGGGCCTTTGACAACGTGAGCCACGTGGCCATCATGGAGGGCCTGAACAACGCCAACTGCGTAAAGAGAACCCACGACTACGTCAGGGACCTTCTCGGCAACAGAACGGCAACGGTAGGGCTAGGCGAGATAAGAAGCGACGTCTTCCACACCCCGTGTAAAGGCACACCTCAAGGCTCGGTCATCTCGCCCGTCCTCTTCAACGTGGCAATGATTGGACTAGCAAACAAACTAAAGAAGATCGAGGGAATTCAGCACGCGATGTACGCCGACGACATCACGGTCTGGACCACCCGGGGATCCCTAGGCGAAAAACAAGAAAGGCTGCAAGAAGCTGCCACCTGAGTGGAAAATTACACAAAGGAAAGAGGACTGCGGTGCTCGACAGAGAAATCGGAGCTCCTCAGAATCGGCAGACATCCCACCAAAGCAACCCTGGAAGTCACCCTCGAGGGTCAACTCATACCCGAAAAGAACATGATAAGAATCTTGGGCATGTGGCTACAAGGCAGCCGCAAATGCAGTCACACCATTAGCCTGCTAAGCAAAGCGGCAGAGCTGGTGGGCCGCATGATCAACCGCGTCTCTCAAAAGAGATACGGCATGAGAGAGGAAGACACCCTCAAGCTAGTAAACAGCCTCATAGTCAGCCGAGTTACGTACTCCCTGCCGTACCACGCAACCACCAAGGCGGAAAGAGAACAAGCCGACACCATCCTGAGAAAGGCTTACAAGACGGCTCTCCACTTACCCAGAAACACGTGAACCGAGAAACTGCTACAATTAGGCATCAGCAACACTTTCGACGAACTCGCGGAAGCGCTGCTGGGAGCACAAAAAGTCAGACTAAGAGGCACTCCTGCGGGACGGGCGCTCCTGAAAAGGCTGGGTCGGGACACTCGCGGACTGACAGACAGATACGCGGAGATGCCGGACCACCTTAGAGAAACCTTTAACGTTAAGCCCATACCGAGAAATATGGACCCTAACCTTCACGCAAACCGACGCAAGGCTAGGGCGGAGTACGTAGAGAAAACGCTAGCCTCGGAAGAAAACACAGTTACACGGACGCTGCCGTCTACCCGTGCGGGTCAGAACACGCAGCCGCACTGGTAGTCGTAGACAGCAAAGGAAGAATGCTAACGAGCGCCGCAGCAAAAGTCGCGGGCGCAGCGGAGGCCGAGGAAATTGCCGTCGCGCTGGCGGCAGCAGAAGGCTACAGAACCGGTCGCCCACTCAACATACTAACAGATTCGAAAGAAACGTGCAAAAACTATACAAAGGGCAGAGTCAGCAAAACGGCCCTTAGGATACTCGGCGGGGTAGCCCCTGCAGGGTTGGAAAAACTCAGACATAATTTAATTTGGATCCCAGGCCACGCGGGAATAGAGGGGAACGAAAGGGCGGACAGCTTAGCTCGAGGGGAAGCAATCCGAGCCGGGAAGTCACACGCCCCGGGTCTTCACCTTCAAGCCTGCGAGGAGGGATACACAGAACTTTTAAACCTATGCAAAGGCATCAGGATTAGATACCCGCCACCACACAAAGCTCTGACAAAGGAGGAGGCCACTGCTTAGCGCAGATTGCAAACGAACTCCTTCCCCAATTTATATATACTAAGCAAAATGTACTCATCGCAATACAGGGACACCTGTCCGTGGTGCGGAGCCATACCCACACTCTACCACATCACATGGGAATGCGAACGTAACGAGGCATTTCACAAACACAAACACCCGAGTGCGGAGCAATGGGAGAGCCGTCTCACCAGCAGCGAGCTCACGGCCCAGAGGGCCTTTATAGAGCACGCGACCGGTGCAGCACGACTCAGTGGAGCCTTGGAATAGGGCCCCACCCTTGCTGAAAGAAGACTCTAGTCGCCGGCGCAAGCACGAAGACGACGGAGCCTTCGATCCGCGAATCCCTTTGGAAATCAAAAAATGTTTTCACTCACTCACTCGACGGCTGCCACCTCCACGCTTGAAAGACACGATCTCCGCTGCGCTGTCTTCCTTCACACCTCGGTTTTCTGACACGCCAGCTCTCCGCTCCTGGTGCTCGCCACGCTATTTGTCGCCGTCACCTCGCACACACCCTTCGCACGCGCACACGCGCAACGCTGGGCTGGCACGCGCAGCGCTCCGCTCTCCGACGCACAACTGTGGACGCGCACCGCGTTCAAAAATCATCCGAGGACCTTTTGAGCGCCTCACAGCATGTCATCTACATGACCATTAATGACGCTCAGCTCGGGGGCCGGTACGCGGTACGGCCATTAGTGCAAACAGCGAGGAATAGCATACCAGGGTCAAAGCTGTGAACTACAGGTGACTTGTGGTCTATAGACCACGCAGCGGAAAGCCGCATAATGCACTCGAACACAGAACTACCGGGTTGGTGTGGCTATGCAGCGGTGTCTAAATGTCGGTATGGATGGCATAATGTAAATGTGAACGGGAGCCGTACTATAGTAGCAGTAGGGAAAGAGCAAAAAGAGCGAATTGCATCAATATCAATAGAAGGGCATAATGGGAAACGACATAAATAAGACAAAAATAAGCTTGTTGAGTATACTTGAGGCTTGCGTCTTCTTGAAAATTACTACCAAAAAAGAGGAGTCTGCACTCCATTGTCACAAACCTAACATATGGTACGCATTAGCAAGGGGAAACACCTACAAAGAGCTTGCTTCGCTTGAACATTTTACATGTACAGGCACAATTTGCATTTTATGTTCCCAGGAAGCACTGTTTTTTTACCACTTTTAAAATCGGCAATATTTTATCAAGAGCATTACTTCACGCAGAAAAGCACGCTCTTCTACGAATCTTTAAGAATTACCGTAAAGGGACACATGCATACTATGTACCATATCATTTCAATAAATGCCGTGCAGATTCCAGCACAACATAACTTCTTTTAACGACATAAAAAAGGTCTTTAAAAATTGGGTAAAGTGAGATGAAAGCTGCATATCGTTTCCCGTCTTGTGTTCCTACGGTCTGGGTTCATGTCTAATCCGCCGTTTTCAGAAGCATGAACCACCATCCAGCCCGAACGTCTGCCCCAGTAATTTTGTATGTGTTTTTCTCAATATTTGTTCTATAAGAACGTGCAGAGCACTTGCGTTCGTTTCTTTTAAGCGTCCACTAGCCCTGCATCGTGCCCATTTATTATTTTCATTAACAAATTTTAACGCAGTGTTTCTCTGCCCACAGCTTGCATAATTTTAAGTTTGATTATTTTTTATTTTTTCTCTCTAGTTTGGTGTCATTATTATTTTACAAAAGCATCTATTTTGTATTGGCTCTACGTTTTATAACGACTGATTTCTCTCATATTGTCAAACTTTCACTTGTTCAATGTGACATAAGCAATGCATAATAATGATGTCCTTACTAACAAGGATGCGTAGAAAAAAAGCCTGTTAGGTTTCCTGGTTGTGTTATTTTAGTGGTTGTTTTTTCACGTTTCTATATTAACTTTCACGGTTTCATGCTTAACAAGCGGCAGCGCTTAAGCGGGACGGCCTATAATTGTGTACAAGACTGAGATAAACATTTATTCTATTCTATTCTATTCTATTCGTGTCTGAGTTTCTGTGTACTCAATTGATGTGAACGTATACAGAGCCTAAAGGATTGAACGTATTTTAATGAGGAATAGGTGAATTATTTGCGGGTAGGCTATCCTTGCCCCTCGTCAATTCCCTGCTGTGCTGTTTAACGAAGCCCGCCATGTGGACTTACCTACGCTAATTACGTTGCAAAATATTATCGCAAGGGCTGACATTGGGAATGAATAACTGAATTTATTCGAGAAACATAAGAACTGTGTAAGGCTTGGCGAAATAAGCCTGTTTTCCTTTCGTATTCCAAAAAAAAAAATGTGTTTGTGGTTTCTTGAATATAACGTGCTGGTTCTCTTCAGTCCGTCTACAGCAGACTGCCCGCCTTCCGTCAATGCTAGTAGTCACCCTCGCCGTCGATGCACAGGTCCCTGCTGTTCGGTGGAACATCTACGCCACAGGTGTCCACAAAGTGGTCAATGCAGTTTTGTGGCACATTATCTTTCACTGATCTCTTTGCCCAGAGAACGCACTCTGAAAAGTAATAGAAAGAAGAAATTGCTCTCAGCATGGTTCGCAGGGATGCCGTTTATAGGAAAAGGGAAGTTGTGAAACGGCAGTTGTTCGTAAATTGAGAGCCATTGATATCTTTACTTTCGCATGTCATTAACAGACATTTTATGCCTATGCGACAGTACCGGCTGACAGATCGCCGCACAATGAAACGGAAAAAAAAACAGGACGCCTGTCCATCTGTTCCATTATTCCACATTATGCCGATTGCACTGCTCCTGCATTCTGCTGCAAATAAGGAAAAACAACTTCAGATTGCGGATTCCGCACCCTGTCTGTGACTTCTGGTGTGTGAACGTTCCAGCATCTATCAGCCATTCATGTTTACGCGCACTGCTCTTAACTAGTAGCAACTCATTGTTTGTAAGTTGTTCAATATCTTTTATATAATCTCTGCTGTTTACAGCATTCGTTTTTTCTTTTTTTGATATGGCAGAAGAAATGTTGCGTTCGATAGCCAATGCATCCTTTTTTTTCCTTTAAACTTACCAAACTATCTAAAGCTAACATGTGAAAGAACACGGGGAGGCTTCGCGAGTGAAGCACGCATGCATTTCAAGTTGGGCATTCGTTCACTCGTTCTTACTATAGATTTGTTGGTGGCCTCAAGACACTCGTTGCTCTCCTCTAGGTTGACATATATCAAGGAAAACGACAGAAGGACAGTCAATGACAGAATGAATATTAGCCTGTTATGAGCTCTTCTGAACTGCCTCTCAAATAATAAACCCGTAAAATGTTTTTAAAGCAGTTAGCAAAACCGGCGCCTGATCACACTACGTTCCACTGACATTTGAACCAAATGTTCCACCTAAAAACACCGAAAGGAATGCACTATATTAGTGAAAGTGTAGCTCAAAAAGATTTCATAACACTTTCAAGCTTCGAGCATCACGCGAGCGTATGTATAACAAAAACGGCTCATGCAGGCATCTGCAAACGTTACAAACCTAGCCACGAATATTAGGAGTCATAGCCAGTGAAGCTGAAAAAATTCCATAATATTAGCGACCGGAGACGTTTGGTCGAGGGAAAGACGCCTAAGTCGTTTTTCATGCCGTGTGGTTGCGCTTGTGTGTGGATGCCGATGAGCAGTTGTTTCTTATTTCGAGGACGCATACTATTGGCGTGGGCTCAGAGGCATTATTTACTGTCATAGTAGTCGACCTGCACTCAACGCTTACTGTCTTAGAAACCAGTTACACCTGGACATACATCACCAATGCGCATTGAAAGTGCCGATCACGTGAGTTGAAAGTGCTCTAGTACTGTGATTTACCCCGAACTGACGATTCCGTCTTCACCCTGCCTCTAAACACGAGATTGCAACGAGAGATAAAAACAGGCGAGAGGCTTTTGTCCGTGCCTCCTTTTAACCGCCATAGAAATGCCGGCAAAGCTCAGCCTTCCGACGTGCTCGCTGCCGGTGCGAGGAACGGAGTTTCTAGAAAGCACGCAAGTGAGCGCGCAACCCTTTACTGCGTTTTCATCAGCGCTGAAAGAGCCTACCACACACTCCCACATGGAAGGGAAGCTTTGACGGAATCCGAGTGACATGAGGCTGCAAAAACTAGTATTCAGAACTAAGTTGCGTGCAGTTTGGAAGTGACGTCTGCAAGTACATACACCGACAAAATATTTAGAATAAAAGAGAACGTTCTCCAGTGACCGCATAAGAACGCGCACTTATAAGCCTTATGCAACCACTATTGCACTGTTTTTACGAACAGAAGGAAACACAACAGCTCCAAAGGGCCTAGGTGGCTTTGATAGGTGTAGCCATGTCCGGCTATTCTTGGCCGCTCAAGGCAGTGCTGTCGTGTTCTCTACCGGGGCGGTTTCTTAACTGAAGTGTAAGGAGGATTGGTAGAGCAGGGCTGTTTAGAGCGACTTACGGTGTCTGCGCTGCTGAAGCCTGTTTGTGAAAAGAGTGCAGCGGGGTGTAATATTGATGCAATTGATAGGAAAGAAAATGCTTCAAAGTTTGCTTCTGTGATACTGGAGTGGCAGTGGTTCTGTACTGGTGTGAGCAATTATATACTGCTATTGTAAGACAAATTTTAGCCTGTGAAATTAAGCGTTCAAGTTATAAGTTAAACGGAGGGGGGCGGGGGAGTTGTTGGGCTGGTTTTCCACTTGTGAGGAGACATCGGCTCAGATTGCATCTTAAGCCGCTTAAGAAAGAGAGTAAAGCTGGAAATAGACTTTGTTGGTTTTTCGGGGTGGACTTCAAGTAAGCGCGCTCAATGTTTCCAGCTGTTCGCTATGTGGCCAAGTAGGCAGTATGGAAGCTACAATTCTATCAGGCATTCTGGCCTGTTTTGGCAAAACAATGTGGAACGGTAGCGACATTCGTTTCTTAAACTATTTTACAACTGCACTTGTACTCACCTCGAGTTCTTGTTTCGCCTCAAATACCTCGCTCCATGCAAATATTCCAGATAGTCGGAGTAAAACCAAATGGGATAACATGCCATAGTCTCTGCCATGATTTCTGTCCCCGTGGCAGGCACGAACCCTGCACTGCTTCAGAGGTCTAATTAAGCGCGTCCGAGCAGTTGCCGAGAGGTAGTCATTAATCTAACCCAAACATATCTCTAGTACTGAATGCTTTTTTTTCTTCCTCTAAAGCGGCAAAGGAGCCTTACGATGTCCATGGTACTCCATGTCAAGGACGACGCAGTTCTCGTAATCTGTGTAGTAGTATCGACCTTCCCTCAGCGTAGGATCTGAAGAAAAAATGTGAAAAGGAGACGTAGTGAAAAGTTGCACATCGCCGTGGTCCAATCTCACAGTAGAACATCATTATTAAACATGTAAAACTTTAAGGCCCGAACTTTGTGTGGCCGATCAGCAATGAAATCCGGCGCCGTTGTCGGCGTCCAGGAAAAGTGCTTCACAAAATCTTCATTACAGAGAAAAAAATTTCTTCGAAGGTGCGGGGGATCGAACGAAGTATAGGGGCCATCAAAAGTAAATGGAAGGCAATCTTAGCCAAGACATTTATTTTCATCGTCCTCATTTTATGCACGAATGAATAACTCAATTTAGCCAAATTGTGACTGTGTGAATTGCACAGTGCACCAACAAACCTCGACCGCTATGCTTTGGCTTCAGAGAAATTAATTTTTTTCGATGCAGTTGCCTTCTGTTTACTTTTGTCGCGGGTGTACTTTCTGATTTCGAGGCGAGCACGCAATCTATAGGGAGCAAAACCTTTTTTTTTCTTCAACATGGTATTTGATGTAAGAGGTTATGTATGTACAGAAACTGCTTTACACAGGTTATTCGCAAAGCACCCAGCTACTCGCTCCACTGCACTAGTTTGACATAAGACAGCACAACTAAAAGGTCGCAACGATAGACACCGTATCACAGCGGAAACCAGTCTGCTAGAACGTCTCATTCATCAAAAATGTCCCTAGGCTAGATCATCATTCGGCTAAAATGCCTTCGGTGTGAAACAAGAGGTTCAGCGTTGAGGCCTAACATGTACGTTTTTCTTAGGTTATGATATCCAATTGATATCCAATGAGAAAAAAAATCATGTTGTTGGGTTCGTAATCAGGTTAAGTGGCCACAAGGTAACGCACGCTGTAGAAATTTGAAACAAAGTCCTAAACGAAATCACATCCTTGCAGTTGATAAAAAAGTGTTCAATGGCTTCAGGTACATTGCAGAGACGACACTGAATAGAAGGTACAAAAATATGCTTCCTATGCAGCCACGTTTTTACAGGTAGAGATTCGGTGTGTAATGTATAGCAAGACGTTTTGCTGCAAGGAGGAATCGGCATCTTGGACACTCGCGTTATAACACATCATGACCCTTCAGGCCAAAGTAGGCAGACCGACACCATGGGGGCGGAAAGTGCATCGCTATCAAATCTCTCTACAGTCTATTACGCGAAACAGAATATAAGTACTCGTCACAAAATCAAACTCTAAAATATTTCACAGATACACAAACTCTGCATAAAGGCTAGGAAATAGGGGCGCTCCGTAAAATTGGAAGAAACAACGAAAGTATGAAAAGGGTCGGGAAACTGAACTGCAAGAATGCTCTAATAACTGCATGTGAGCAATCGCAAAAAAATAAGAAATGGGCGCCTGTCTGTCTCACATACAGGTGAACTAAGCCCAATCCTCCTGCGCAAACAGGCCTTAAAAGACTATCACGGCGCATGGGCTCGAAATTAGATACCCAAATAAATTTGCAAATATTCGATGAGAACGCTATCGGCCCCGGTGCATCTAGGCGAATAAAGGTAAATCCAGTGTATGGGTTGCTTTAGCGCTGCATGCTAATGAGTGCGTGTGTCATTAGGAAGGGAGAAAAAAATAAAAATAAAAAAAACGATTTCGCCTTGAAAGCACCTGGGTATTCTCAATGCAAAGATGGTGGATGGAGCCAGCGAAACTGACGCAGGGCAAAAACGAGGAGGCATACACACAACACCGCTGGACTTACACCGTATTTAATACGATGAATTGAGCCACATTTATGCATCATTCCTGCGCCAGCGCACACTCGGAACATGGCGATTGAATGCTTTACAAAGATACAAAAGGTGTGCCTTTGCGCAGGAATGATGTACAGTTGTGGCTCAATTCATCGTAATAAATACGTTACAAGTCAAGCGCTGTTGTGTGTGGGCATCCTTGTTCTTGTCCTGCGTCTGTTTCCTTGGTTCCACCATCTATGCATTATGAACCAACTAGCCCAGCAGTTTACTCTATTGTAGTAGCCTTAAGTGCCCTCAGTAACTCTTTTTCGAAGAGCACTGCACGATTGAATAATGTAAAGAAGACTGAAGGAGTAGAGACATGCATCTCTATGACCAGGGAAACAAAAAAAAAGTGTGTACTTTGAAGAAAGCAGTGAACACAAAAAATGAATGAGCAAATGGAGAAAATGTAGAAATTAACAACGAAAAGTGTACCCATTTTCACCTCGAGCAAACGGCTGCTCCGAGTATCACACTTCAGATGCCGAAAACAATAAAAGCACGACGAGAACTTAATATTGCGAATATTTCAGCGTGAGCGGTTCTGTTAAGGCGAGGAACTTTTAAGGGACATATTAAGTTTTGAGGTTTGGTTTGAACCAAAACTGATCGTATATTGAGCAGCTGTAGCTGAATGGATTGCCAAAAGCTGGTGAATGCCTGAGTTGCAAGCTCTGTCTTGATCATTGCCTCGACTTGCTGATTCCGCCCCTTCGCTCCTGCCCCGAGGCAGAAGCGATGGTGACAAAGTGAGGCAGCTAAGGCTGCACTGACTGCTCTAGGTTTGTTGTCTACTCGACACATCTGGGCTGCGCGACTCGGACTGCAGAAAATTTGCGCAGGTTTTTTGTGCGGCGCGAAAAGAACGAGTCATCACTTTCACGTCACCTTGCTGTTGCCTCCTCGGCACGTAGAGAGAGAGAGAAAGACAAACGGAAAGGCAGGGAGGTTAACTAGGCAGCGCCCGGTATGCTACCCTGCACGTGGGAAGTGGAACGGAGGGAGAGATAGAAAGGGGAGAGAACGAAAGGAGATGAAACTTCTCCCCATGTTCGTTGGCCATTGCTTGCAGGGTACACAGGGCACACACTGATAGTTCACAACCTTGCACTCAGTCCTGAGTCCTTCAAGAACTTGAAAAGTGCCTTCAAAGATGTCCTCTGCGATGAAGGCTTACTCCAAGGACCCAGAATCTTGGCTTCAGTGAGGGGCCGGGGATCTAAACTGCGGAGTGTTGCAGCCAGGAGTCTGCTGCGGCCCGTACGGCGGAATTGCCATTGCGGGCTAAACGTTTACGCTAACGATCACTAGCATGCCGGATCATTTCGGGATAGAAGGCTTTACTTCAGCCACCACATTTCAGCGACAATCATCAGGTGTTCTTTGTGAATAACGCCTTATAGCGTTTTCTCATAAAATTACTGAGCTCCTGTCTGATGTTCGAATGGGCGAACCTCAACACACGTTGCCTTGTGCATCATGCCTCTTCCACATCGTCTCGCCGGCTTTGCCACCGAACACACGATGGCGCAGTCGGGCGCAGTAGCGTATTGGCCAGCTGCACAGTTCGACGTGTGAGCCGTCACAACCGGCACTCCCAGCAAAACCTAAGCAGGCCATGCCAGCTATGGCTACTGCTGTAGGTCACGTGCGGACGGCACAAATCAGAGGAAAGAGCTAGAATCAGCTAATGCTAAAACAGAAGAAACAAATAGTGACCGTAATTTACCAGAAAATGACGGTAAAAGTTGCCATGAAAAGGTCGTTTTTCTATTAGTGCGTGTAATACAGGACATACACACAAAGAATAGGCCTACGATTTCAATGTCAGGTCCTGTCCTGTCTTCTGTGTGCTCTTCTATTTTAGTGTTGTGGAACTTTTCTTTTATTCAGTACGTGCCAACTAGCCCAGCCATTGGTTTTACTTGCAAACTTTTGATACAAGGTTGTTCAAGGTAGAATGTTCAAATTAAAACCGAAAAGAAATGGTGATCATAGACGACATTTGGTTTTTCAAAATCGGTTTTAACCAAAAATGATCGGTATTATTCGCATGTATTCCATGCCCTGGTGGCTACTGAGGGCGAGTTGCAGTCGGTCAGACAGAATTAATAAAGTTCGGAAGATAGGAGAACGTTAAGCCGACGAGATCATTCGATTAAGCAGTGCAGAGGTAAGTTTTGAAGAATAGCTTCGCTACATTAGATAACCGCCCGGTGCTGACAGGGGCGCACCGCTACCTCTTCAAGCTTCGTGTAATAGAGTAACATATTTTGCTCACATACTGTCATCATCTAATCAGAGCCTTTCCTTGGTTTAGTTTTTGCACGGCATATAAAGAAATTGACAATATTTGTAACCGTAGCTGGCCACCGTCCACTTGAAAGCATGCACAAGCGCGCGAAAGAAATTCCCCGACAATCAATATGACGCCCGTCGGAAAGTATGCGTTAGCATTTGGGCCCCAATGTGTGACATATTTATGTGGACGGCGCGCTTCCGCATCGTTGACCGAAGGATCAATATCCATCAGTGTCTCACTAAATGTCTGCGCTAGTGAAGGCTCGCATCATACAATGGACGCAAGTTGTTGAACTGCTCCGGAGAAGCGAGGAGAACGCTCTGTGCACGTCCGACCACTTCAAAGAATGAATGAGCATTTTTTATAGTGAAATTTCATGGCGCAAGGGCATCTGTGGCCAAAAAGCGCCATGGCACGGGTATTTTCATTTGCTAAAGGCGGGTTGAAAGACCCATTTTCCAAGCATTTAACCCCGATTATGCCGAGCACCAGACCACGGAAAAGCTTGTACCCATTGTATCACCGGTGGGTACTCAGCGGCACTGGGGATCGAACCCCAACCTCCCGCATGCGAGGTGGATGCTCAACCACTAGGTCACCGCTGCGGTGAATGAAAATTGTTGTTTAAACTGTGGGTTATTCTAGGGAGCGGATACTAGACGCTGGGTACGCTGATCATGCTCTGGCATCACTCTTTGCGTCCAGGGGTAAATGGATGTAGGGAGGAAGAGGAGGGGATTAAAGAAGTGAAAGCCGCCGCGCTCTGACTGCGCTTTCTCTCTCTCCGTCAACCCTTCTCCTCTAAACCACCCGTTCTGAGATTGGCCTCCACGCCTCCTGCTCTCCCCCCAACTCCTGGCACCGATCCCTTGCACCGGACGATTCAGACTGATCGCGTCGACGGTCGGTATTTACAAAGATGGCAGTAATAATGCTTTCGCATTAAAAGAGCCGTGGTCTGGCTTTCCCTACGGTTCAGCGGCACTTACAACGCTTCCGTTATCACGCGGAATACGCGTTCGGAGGACCTCTGACTCAGTCTGGGTTTCGGGCTCGGTCACTTATTTGTTTTGCTTGCTAAATGTAATTATGAAGCGATTGCTGTTTTCAGAGTTCGTGTTCGTTCCATGACTGAAGGAGTGAGAAGTGGGGTGTAACAAAGTGACCACGTGTATTCAAGACAACCATATGAGGGTATTCCGACATAAAGGTGACAAATTACAATTAGGCGCGGTTCCACTTGCCTAAGCGGTGAAAGTGTATCTATGGTTGGGCTGTTCCCATGTCAGTTTCGCATTTATTGTCCATTAGGGTTCTTGCGTAACTCATCTTTTAGACATAAATTTGCTGCCGCCTGTCTTGAGCTGTTCTACACAATTGCTGTCAAAAAAGAGACCCTCTTACCGTTGGCTACTGTAAATGTTAGCGTTCCAGGCTCGTCGCCCACCTTGACATAGAAGGGGACGTCACGCCTTGAAGGATGGAATAGAAAGCAAAAAGATTAACTCGCTACCATGGTTCTGCCGATTTTCACAAACATTAGACCATTTTTGTTTCGCGTGCGTAGAAGCTTCACACAAGTAGAGCTCTTACGGGCGACCAGTGCGGATGCGCAGAACGTAAAGTTTCTGCATGTGTCTCACGGACGTACGTGAGATTCTGATTTTTACGTTGAGGTCTTTGCGTTCCTTGCGTACGTGGCATTGACAATACGGCGGAGGCCTTTCCCGCCTGCTTCGCAGCGATTACAGCTTCGCCGCTAATCCCTCGCCACGATACCGTGTTCACAACTGTTGTTTTCGCCTTAGATTTGCCCATTCTTACCCTCGCATAAAGTTTTAATTGACAAATAGTCTTTGTTCTTCAGATAGAAGGGCGATTTTTCAGCTATTCAGCCTGACGAAGTAATTGTTGTCATAGCAATGCTCCGACTGAGTTCGACTGAATTTGCTTTGACGCGTCTTGCATTTGAGTGGCTACACCAGTACCCGTATCTGCTTGTAGCTAGCGCGGGAAAAAACGCGCGGCGTGCGACGCGTACGTGTAACAATTAAGGTTTCTAAGGAAGTGCGCGTAGAACCGACTCTCTGCCAACTTTTTATAATTCTGAACTTTGGGAAGAAATCTTGCAAATAAATTCTGGGCGATGACGGACTTGACGAAGCCTTGGTAGTAGCATTCAAGCTCGTTTCCGCGGGACTGTTGTGAGGATGTAAATTTTATTGGACGCTATGCACTTTACGGGCACCAGCAAGTTACTTTAACGTTGGCGCTGTAGCGATAAGACACTGCTGCATGTCATTTTCGGCATAAAACCAGGGTACTTGAAGCCCTACCCCTAATTGGTCGTCATTTACTACCGTCATGCCTTCATACCAAACCAGGTGCGTTACAAAAATAAATTTCCTTGTGTTTAGCAGCATGCTGGTGCTATTGTTTTACATATATACTTTATGTGTTATTGCCTATAAATGTCTGCAGTACACGTGAGCCACAGCCGACCCCTACAGTTATAAACTGATTAGTGGCTAAAGTCTACAGTTGCGGATGGGAGAGTGGGGGGAAGTCGTAATATTGGATAGCTGCAGTCTATGATAGTAACAGGAGATCACGACGCAAAGCCATCCCACTAATGCGCTGTGATCGCATATAGCGCGTTCTAGAGACCGTTTTTCTGGTAGCAAAAGTACTTTCCACCGGCTTTAACTGCAATGAGCTGGCTCAATATCTGAAGAGCGTTACAACAAGAATGACTTTATAATCGCTTCTTGCTCTGTATCAGCTATAGAGCCTATCTCATCGACAGCTTATCTATGATCTCAAGTGCAGATGCCGTAAGCGCCTACTTTGGTGAGTAATCAGTCTCCTGAAAGAGCCACACGAATGTTGCTGTCTGCGCCGCTGGGTCGATCTCAGTTCGGTTCGCAGCTATGCATTCCAAGACGCCGTCGTGGTCAGAGTCCCCAATGGCTACAGAGAACGGGAAGTTTTCGAAAACCTGCAGGGCAATCAATCAATCAATCAATCAATCAATCAATCAATCAATCAATCAATCAATCAATCAATCAATCAATCAATCAATCAATCAATCAATCAATCAATTATTCCGACCTACGCATGCAATGAAAGCTTCATAAAGGCCGGAGAAGATGGCACAAGTAGAGCGCGAGGTCTCTACATAAAAAAGTGTATATGTCGCAAGTCATTGCTTTGGTCTTTAAATACACACCAGAGAAAGTATATTGGCCAATAATTACACGTTACGCAACAGAGTGTGCACGGCTACGAGATCATCTGCATTATTCTATTCGCCTGGTTTTGTGCTTAACGCAAATGAGAAAAGGAGTAGCAAAAATTAATAGAAGGGATGGCAATTAGTCGCTCTATCAGTTGGAGACTTCGCTATCATTAACATTATGTGCTGACTGCATAATGTGACGGCTTATGGGCTTCGTCATGCGGTTTGCGTTGCACACCGAAGATAGTTCATGCCGGTGAAGGCTGTAGATTTGAAACTTCCGGGAGAATGTGATTGATAACATGTGCCCAGTGCAAAAATCTCTGATTATGAGCTGTTGGCTTTGCTAAGGGATAAAGGCAAGATAAGAATGGGTTCCTTGGCTTATGCAATAGAACCCTAGTTCTGAACTATATTACTGCGGTCGTCTACACATTTTTAGTGATGTACAAGCGAAGTTTCCCAATGCTATCGATTAGGACCGCAAGAAGGAAAAGTCGAGTATGAAAAACAGCACGAAAATAAACACTAGTACCCAACGATACGAAAACACACAACGAGCGCTCACTCTCAACTGACTTTATATCGTATGGTGGACAATTCTTGCACGCATGAGAGTTGGAATCGGAGGAAAATAATGAGAAAGTTTACAAACATGCAAGAGTAAACGTGAGAAGAAGTGCGTAGTGAAATTAGCTTGTGCGCAGGAATACGACCTCATTATGTGCGAACACTACGAGGTTTAATTATGCACGCGTCCTGGCTTTCAGTGATGAGGTAGGATTATGCCACTTCCCGAAGGCTCCATCCAAGTGTTGGCACTCTTGTGGAGCTAACTCTAAAGGGCAGCCCTTGCATGTGAGACAGTGGGTGGCAATGCGTCGATCAGTGTCGTTGTTTTCGACATTCTTTGTGCTTGCCAAGGCGCTTCTTCCGACGTCCTCAAATATGCTCTATGAACTGCTGTGTTATGCACGTAAGTCGATCTGACCCACAAAGCCTTCGGTGGCGCCAAGAAAATTATTATCATGGGCTACAGCGTAGCCGCTATGAGCACCACGCTTCGGTGGATCAAGCATGCAGTGCGCGGATGGGGAGATGCGGGCCAGTTTAATGGATGCGGACAAAAATGGGAGATTGGACGATGTCTGAACACATGCCTTCGCAATCACGGATAGAATATCGAAAAGAACAACACCTACTCACTCGTTGCAGCCAACTGTCTCATTAGCAAGGGGCGCTCTCGAAAATTTAGCACAACAAAAGTGTTATAAAACACTTGGATAGAGGACGAAGGAGGTGGTAGAATGATATCACTTTGCTGGAAACAAGGACGCGTGCATTAGTATACCATATAATTCTTGCAGAGAAAGAGGTTGAATTTCTTGTCACACGTTGATTTCACTACGATCGGAATGTCATGTTTGTTCTTGTATGTTTGTAAACTTTCTATTTCTTTTATTTTCCTTAGATTCCGACCGCTTAAGTGCAAAGCATTCTCTGTCATGGTCAATAAAGTACATTTGGAGTCAGCTTTTGTAGTGTGTCTTCGTATCATTTGGTACTCATGTTATTCTCGTCCTCTTTTTCATGTTGAATTGTTCCCAAATCACCCAAATCTCTGACTGAAGAGTTGTTGAGCGGATGAGTAAGAAGTTTAGTACCATTTAGGATTTGAGGTAAAGTGTCAACATTGGATGTAAACATCATTTGTAAAATAATTGAAAAGCTAGCTTTTTCTCAATCGTATCATTGTGTTGCCAACATTTCTGTTGTACCTATGCCAGATCCCCGTTTGGAGGCCTTACCATTCATTCGCATTCCAGTCTTATAGCTAAGAAGTTAACAAAACATTCCTTGACTTCTCTGCAGTTTTCTGGTAACGAAGAAGGCTGATTTAAAGTTGCGGTGAGTAGTTTCTGCAAGAACAGCAGTCTGTAAGGGGTAGTACTCGAGCTAGCCGGCGAATACGCCGGCTTAGGTGAAGTCAGAGAAGTTCTGGTTGAAGTTTTGGCCCACGAGAACAATTAACATACGGGCAGCAACCAACGCACAGTGTAAATTGGGCAGGATGGAATTACAAACATTTCCCAAATAAAGCCGGCGCAATTAGCGTAGGTCAGGATCCGTTGCAGTCAGTGAAGGAGGCCTTTCTCTTGCAGCACGCGTCGTTAGGCTGATGATAATTCCGTGAAAGAAGTTTCAGAGAAGAACAGAAGTGAAAGTCAGTGCTTGGCAGATACGTCCCATGTTATGAGCAGTGGCTTACTGCTGCAGATTACATGGAAGTAACTGATGCGCTGCCTTTGCGGGCCTGAAACATAAGTGACCTCTGAGAGCCTAAAATGAGACTAGGGAAGCGCATTCAGCAACTTAAGAAAAATGACATGGGTAACGTTAACCAAACTGTAAAGCCGAAATTAAGCTCAGAAAAATAATGTCCAGAACGGGGTATAAACTACTGAACATTTTGACGCTGTTATATAAGAACAGTAGAGTGAATACCAAGGGGCGAGGAACATCATCCAGTGGGGCACGAACTGACCTGAAGAGAGGAAGTCAGAAAACTTCCAGGAAGAATGGCTACGGCTAGTGCAGGATTTTAAAAGTTGGTATTCCTGGGATGCTCCTTCGACCTGCTCTAGACTAACCATGGGCAATTTGTTGGCAATGAGGAATCACGGGAACGTTCCTGTGCAAGCGTTCAGTATGGGGCAGGGAATTAAAGTGCGCGTAGAGTTGCAGTATAGAAGGAAGAATGCGAAACAATTCCTGCAAGTACAGTGGCGCATTGTGACATCAGTTGCTGCCGACCAAGCTGGAATGAATGCCTCTCCCGTCCGTGAGCGAAAGTAGTAGAAGTTGGTGGGATCAAATGTTGTACGCACAAAGGAAAAATTACACAGGTATAGCACAGGCATGTATGAGACGAAATTTGTCATCGCAGGTCTGTTCATGTCCTCTCTATAGATATTGCCCTTTTTGTCCGACTAAGCATTGAAGCTGTGCAAAATGCGATATCGCAATGCTGAGAGTCCAGTGCTTGAATTTTACAACTTGAAAAGGGTGCAAAGCATGTCTTCACGTCGGAAGATAAATTGCCTCGGATGGCCTGCGCAGCGGCAACGCTAGTTCGTGCAGAACCTAGTTATTGAAGTCTATACGCTACGGGTAAAGATCGCAGTGCCGCGATTGGTTTAGCACTGTGTTGCTAGCGACATCTCATGTGAAAGAATAGTAGCAGGAGTTGCGTTACCTTGAAACTATCCGCCACATCGTAGTGCAATTGGTGAGGACCGCCAGGGTCGGCCAACTTCGCTACAACAGCGGTAGCGTAGCAAAAGGCCACAACATAGAGCGCTGCAACCTGACCCATCGTAGCGTCTAGCAAGCTTCGGCAGTGTAGAGCTGTCTGTTGGAAGTTTATATTTGCGCTGCGCGCTTATTGGCAGCAAGAGGAGAGGAACATACGACATCGCTTTTGTGTCACTCTCCCCCGCAGCGAATAGCGCAATTCTCTACATGCTCCGTTGACATCCCACCTTTGTTGAGCTGTGGTCTTTAGAGTATTGCACATACTCTAGCACAAAACCAAGCGAGCTTGACAGGCATAAGCAATATAAGAACTTGACACTCAAAAGTGGCAGAGAGAAATGATGCTTAGATGATGGCAGCTTGTCGGATATATATTTCTGGCCATTTAGAGACCACGCTAGAGTATTTGAGCATGGACTTTTTCAGATCACACAGCATGGATGTAGCCAGCGCCCTGCACACAGGCGCCCAAGTTGTTTTGAAGTTTTTGATCGCATCCCGAGAGCTTTCACCCGGATGTTACTTGTCCCCCTGGCTCCTGTCACTTGCGCTAGTGGCGCTCACATTTGGCCAGTGTCTCCGAAAGATTTCTCGTTTTGTGCGGTGTTTCTCTTCTGTTTATTATATATTGAACTGTTTCTTTTCTTTTTGCAACTCAGCCAGCAGAATCGGCTTGATATAAAGTGCAACGAACTCATGTTCAGACAAGTTGAAATTGCATTGTGTTGAACAACGACAGCAGAACTGGGCAAACGGACGATACACACTGACAAACGTTATCCATTTCGATCTTCTCTGTCCCTTTCTCTTTTCAATTATTTTCCTCAATATATAGTTTCGGTTATTGTTTTGCGTTGGTTCAAGTTTTGAGCTCTGTAAGTTTGCGCACTCAAAGCATCACCATAACAGAATGTCTAAAGCGGGGAGGGGGGGGGAGGGGTATGAATACATATTTAATAAAACAATTAGCGACCAGCGACTGCTTTTAAGGCATACGTATGAAGGCCGATAGTGGTAGAAAAACAGATCCTCTCTAAAAATATAAAATATGGTTTCTTAGAACGGTGGCCCTCAAGAATTTCTCCGCCGGCTCTTTTGAAGAGAGCTAAAAATATCTGAATTACTTAGCGTTTAGCGTCTCAATCCGATTATTCCTAGATATTTCGAGTAGTGGTTTTTATGACTTGAGAGATACATTGAAAACCTCCGCCATTTCCACGTTCCCACATTGCAGGCAGCGGTCTCGCACCCACAGACTGCTTTTCTGCTAAGTGCGGGTAGTGACACACTGCTGAAGATTGGCAGTAAGGAGCAGGGCTCTGTGACATACACTGAGAAAGAAATAACAAGAGCGAATCAGTTTCTGAAGCCGGAGTTCGAGAAATTTTAGCTCTCATACAATGGGCAGAGCTGTACGTGGAGCTGTAGCCATCGAACGAGAACACAATCCCCGAGAGGCAATGGCACAGATGACTGGCCTATACTGAGAGTTTGTACAAAACTGAAAATTCGGCGCTCTGCCTCTTTGTTTAAGGATCGTATTGAAAACACCATGTCTCGTCTTCAGCAACGATGCTGTGGATGAATGCAGCATCTTTCTCTGCCTCGGAGAGCAAATCAGCTTCCACTCATGCCCGCGTGTCCTTCTGGTCCTTTGTGAGGGAGGGCGGAACAAGCCTGGCATTGAGCTTTTGGTTCCTCAAGTTCTCATGCAAAATTTGGTGGCATGTCGTCTTACTAATGTCGAGAGCATCTGATACCATGCGGACTGTTGTGGTGCGGTCTTGCTGTACGATTTCCCTGATCCGAGCCACGTTGTTTCCATTCCGTGAGGTTGAAGGGCGCCCCTGCCTTGTGCCGTCTTCCACTGACGTTCTCCCAGACACGAACCTCTTGTGGCACTCGAAATCTCGCGCCCGCGATAATGTCTCTTTGCCGTAAGCGTCACGACGGAGCTCATGCCTCTTTGTGGCTGTCTTGCCAAGCTTCACACAGAGTTTTATGTTTACACGCTGTTCGAGGTGGACGTGCATCTCTCCACATCCACTCACAGCAGAATGCGCAGACTAGTGACAACGTTTTTTTCTGCATGTAGGGTGATCTAGCGGCAGCCACAGCAATTAACATAAATATCTCAGGTTAGCCCGAAAAGATAGCGCTACACTACGCACCAACATTTGTTTTGGGGAATGTTTTCGATGGAAGAAAATAAATCGGTCTCGAAACTTTACGGACAAAGGTTGCATCTTTTATACCAGGGTTGTTTATGTGTTTTCTATTGCTAATGTACAGCCGGCCAAACCATTAGCTAGCTTGCTCGACAGCTGAGTTTCTGGTGCTCCTGCACCTTAGAGCAAAACAAACTTGTTGAAAGCTCAAGATTAAGCATGGGTTTGGTAAGCCTGTGCCGAGATTTTATCTATTCGCAAGTTTGCTCCATCACAAGGCGCAGGAGCGGAGAAAAGGCCGTCGTCGAGCTCGCTAGCTAAATATTTAGCCGGCTATACTAGAGGTTATAATGAGTGGTATTTTGCTCACGGCTAGTAATGTGAGCTGAAAAGCCTGCGCCGAATTTCGTTTGTGTTATAGCCCAAAGAAAAGTTTTTAACCTTTGCCGGTGTTTTCTATTGTGCTGCACAGACTGGCTACCGAAGCGGTCGGCGACGTCCGAGGTCCTATTGCATTCCACTGTGCAATATAGGCAAGCTTGTTACTACGCAGTCCAGTTTCACCGCTATCGTGCGCCGCTGCACTGCTACCTTTAGTATTGGCAATCAGAACCGAACAACAGCTATCACTGAGATAAATTCACATGGCTGCTTTTGCAGTTTCATTTAGAAGTTATAGCAGCAACGTCATTACAACCTGACAAAGACTGGGACGAAAGGAGGAGGAACACAGAACGAGCACTAGTCATTTTTCCCTTCCGGTTTCATCCCCGTATTTTGACGCTGCTACCCTCATCAATGTATTAACAACTTGCCCGTTTAGCAGGTGTGCTGATACAGAATATGAACTAAAGGACTGCTAAATTTTATCATCCTTGAGTGCGGTGACCTGTACCGTGCCGTGACGAAGCGCGGGACAGCCGATTCTAATATTTAATTTCCTGTCTTCAGTGGACGGATGCTCTGAAGTTTGTTCTTTAGTGGTTTGTGAAAGTGAGCCGACTGTATTAAAATTTGAAATGAAATACCCATAACATTTATAGCTTCTGAGGGCTTTACGTCCGAAAGTGTCTCAAGCTATGAGGGACACTGCTGTGAACGGTTCTCAAGATTTCTACCCCCTGCGCTTCTTTAACGTGTACTTACATCGAACAGTACACGGGCCTATAACAATACGCCTCCATAGAAATGCAGCTGCCGCGGCCGGGATCAAACCCGCGTCTTGCGGGACATCAGCCGAGCGGCATAACCACCGTGCCACCGTGGCGGCCCATAAGGACCCATGAGGGTTTGCATATATTTTCTCTTAATGCCTAAATGTAACTCGTAGAATACTTCTGTAGTGTACATCGTAATAATTAATTGAAGCGAGCCGAGTGTTTCGCCTTTTTGGGTTCGACTGGATTTCCGCAGTTTTTTCCTTCACTGACTAACGGAGGGTGTTTAGAACAAATAGAAACTTTAGGAGCCCAAGATAGGAGTAAGCCGGCCACTTTGTCTTTAATTCTCTTTTATATTCGGCTATTGTAGCGGGACTCGGAGCTTTTAGATGATATTTGAAAGAAACGAAAGGAAACAGAACGCATAAGAGAACGAATGATGGATACGTATCTCAAAGGGATCGCAACAGGAAGCAATTTACTTCGTTATCTTCTTTGCTGTGTGCTGACTTGAGCTTGGAAGAGTGATGGTAATTGACATGCTTGTGTGTTGCCTCACAGCTGCGCCTGGTGTTCTTTGTCGCACATGGAGAGCGCTTATTGAGCAAGCTGGGTAATTGCGTGTTGTCCGAAAAACGTGAAAGATTTTGTGTCGGAATTCTTTTTGCCTTCTTTTTCATTAATAGCAAAGTATGAAATTGTTGATTAAGGAATATTGTTTCTTCGAATGTTGCTTGTGCGAGAGCAAACTAGACCCGCGTTGGGGAGAATTGTTTCTTGATTACAGTTTGTCAAATCATCACAGCGTTTTCTTTTATTTAGAAAGACGGTGTAGCTTCTCTGACATTTTAGGCGTTGAAAAGATAGTCTTTAGGCCGCATCATAACATTAGTAGATAAGAGTTTGAATCCCTTCATTGCGCATACTAGGTTGGCGCTCAAACTGCCTACAGCGTAAACAACTACGTGAAACAAACTTAGCGGGTGCGAGCCTTCCTATGGTGCCCGCATTTTAACGGCTAAGATGCCCAAAATTAACGCTGTTTGCTTGAGGTTTTCGTGCATTCCACGAACACACCAATAGGGGCACACCATCCCATTTTTGGCGGTAGTAAAAACTGGTCATTCGGCTCTCTCTGGCTTCGTTAACTGAGGAGCAGGAGACGCATATATTAAAGCAGTAATGCTACTTTGGAATGGCTAGTTGGTCCAACCTTTCTACCTTACAAGGTTCGTGTTGAGTATAAGTAGCATTTTTATCATTAGAAGACGGTAATCTCTTCATAGAGGACAACTGAAGTTGTGTACAATGCCCGTTTAAGGACATTAAGTATTCGAAAGGACTCCAAAGTGCGGTTTTGAAACGTTTTCAGTGAACACCGAGCATGAGGTTATTCTTGGTTCGCTCCACACTTCCTGATTTTGTAGATTTTGGCATTTTGGCGTGAACCGGAATCTATAGATCGTTTTTGTATCTTTTTCCGCTGTTTCGTCTCTTTGAGACGAAGGGTGTTGCAGGAGCCTTTGCAGCATCTTGGCCTTAGTTCAGCAATCTGTGCTTGTTATCTTTTGGCACCAGCACTTTTAGGCTCAGCCACTCATCTGTTTGTTCCACCGGTGAAATTTCTGTGCTGGAAACTCATCGACTGCACCGCTAACTCTTGCAATATTTCTTTTTCTGTTTATACCATCTCACGTTTTAAATTTATCGTTACTGATTACTTTATGTTCAATCCTTTTTCTTTTTCATCGATGCCGCTGTTGATTTCGAAACCACTGCTGGTGTATTGGCGCCTGCTTTTCATCTGCTTCTATTTATTACTTTATTTGTTTACACTATTATTGCATTTTCCCACGTAAATTTGCAGGTGAATTGCTGTTTATGCAACACATTTCTTGACGGATCCCCCCGCGTGGGCAGGCATCACCATTTGAAATTTTAAGAACAACTACATAACCCCCGTCTGCTCGTCGGCCCCTCTAGCGTCGCACTAGTCGACTGTGAGGTCCATGGTGTGCTCCTGATCAACATGAAGACATCGAGTCTTTTGTGCATTTCCGTAACACATGAAAACGCCATCAAATCCCAACAGCGCATTTAGTTATCAGCACCATCGTGGCATCACCGAGAGGTGTGAGAATCCCCTAGTACACCGGAGCCGTAGAAAATGGCAAAATCGAGGAATGTCGGCACTTCTTCAAGGCTAAAGAAACCGCTGCGGCGTGGTGACACGAACATATCCTCACCGTACCGGTGACTGCAACGCCAGTCAAATATTCAAATTCGAATTTACTGAGATCTTCGGAAATGACAAATAGTGGTCAGGGACGAAGGGATCATTACGCAGCCACTTCACAGCAACTTTTCACCTTATGAGCATGACCACCCGCATGATGTGACTTCAAACTTGTCGCAAGAGCGCAAACCTAACAGTACCCGAGAACTTTTAATTGCAAGAAGTGACATGTCTAGCATTTCCGCTTCGTGTCGAGGCTGCTGCATTCCGCCTCCACACTGGCCAGCAAGAACGGGACAGCAAAGAGTCAAAAAGCCTCCAAGCATTCCATAGTCATTTTGGTGGTAAATTCAGCGCGGAGAACGAAGGACACAGAAAGGGGAGAAAACAAGCGCTGTCTCGCAACTAAGTTTTATTAAGAAGGAACGCAAATATATACATACAGAAAAACAGAATAGGTGCGATAGGCACATTGTACAAAGATAGCGAGCGTAGAGGGCACTATCACCTCCAAAGTTCAAAAACCAAATATACTGCGCCACAGATCAAAAAGCTGGCACGTCACGAGGCATCTAAAAATCCTATCTCTCTTTCAAATAACGTGACCGAGGGAGTGCTAACACAGACATCTTTTTTCTTTTCGATAAAATACACCTCCACGATCTCTCGAGTGCGCTGGTCGCGATGCCGGTACAACGCGGTGGTTTCTTTGAAAACAGCTTTGCATGCCTTTTTATTTTTCTTGGTGCCCTCTGCACAGTGTTTTCTGTATGTATATATTCGCGTTCCTTCTTAATAAAACTTAGTGGCGAGACAGCGCTTGTTTTGTCCCCTGTCTGTGTCCTTCGTCACTCCGCGCTGAATTTACCGCCAAAATGAACTACATCCAACTCGCCCAACTCACCATTCCTCTGCATTCCATATTCACTAGAAATAACTTTGCAAGACGTCGTAACCACACCTCATTAAACAACCCGCCGCACCTCTCCGAACATCGTAGGTTTAGGATTACATGTTTTAAATCTATTGCGCAGGACATGAGAGCACCAAACTGTCTATACCCACCCTAGCTTTGACCAATACCTTCAAGCTGTCCGCGCCATCACAGGGAATTCTTCACGAACCACCAGGAGCACTCACCTTCCTGAAGACCTCTAAATCAGACCATAAAGCAACGAGGCGGAAAACGGCAATGCGTTGTAATATACCTTTGTACATTTGCGTACTTGCTTCTAGTGCTCGCAAAGGTATTTTTACAAAATTCGTTTGTGTGGCATTTTTACCTAAGGGCTTATAATAAATCCGCAGAAAAATTTCCGCGGTGCGTAGATTCCAATGCAGCTTTTCAAGCTTTTTAAAGGCGTCATTCTTGCATGACTTTTGCAATTACGTGGGAACAATTTGAGGCCATCAATTTTTCCAGCTCTGCGTACACAAGATTTCTTGTCTCCTGTTTTTTCTAAGCTTTTGCAGTGCACTGAGTAAAGTGTTTGAAATTGCATGAACAAAGCGCTATAGTAAGCATTTAATTGTGCAATATTTTTATGGTCACTCCTTAAAAGCATTTTCCTGTTGGCTCGGATAGAATTTTACGTCGCATATATCAGAACGCCGTTGAAAAGTGAAAGAGAACCCAAACCGGCTTTTCACTAAGGTATTTGGTAAAAGGCTTGAATGCTATTCGTCGTGCACTTCACATGACATTTTGTTTAAATGGCCGTTTTTCTTCTCGCGTGGCCTTGATCTATTTCCAGACATCATAATGACGAAACAACGAAGAGACATCGAAGACCTGCCATTCAATTTGAGCTTCATGGACAAAAACAGACCAATTTATGTCTCCGAGTTACATGGCGCTTCATGACACATCCTGCACCGCTTTTCTTTTGACTCGGTGTTATTTCTCTCTCGGCTTTGACGAGGTAGCCTCAAACGCGCAGCGATTGCGAATTAGAGCATTCAGCTGGCGCGGAAAAGGCCGATGGTTCGAATTTTTTTGCTGCCGTGATTCTCCTCCGCTAAACGTTTTCTGTTATGGTATTTTTATTTTTGCACGACCACTAATGCAAGTGCCAACCAAGTGGCTTTTATGCGATGGTAGAAATAAGAATAAAATGAAATAAATACAGATTAACTTAGAAAGCGCGGTGTTTAAGGAAGATTTCACAATGTTCTGTAGTTCACCTTACTGTGTATTAGGATTTTATGTAAGTGAAATATTTTATTTTATATGATAGATCCTCACTGCAATTTATAGGTTTGCTTTATTTTTATTTACATCCTATTTTATTGTCACTATTTAAATCTGCGTGTTATGCTTCTTAAATTGAGGTGCAATTGATTACATTTAACATTCTTCATGCAGTTCACTTTGCCGCGCTGATTTTATTTGTTTTCCTTCCATGTCCGAGTACAGTATGCACTTTGGGTCCTCTTAGTGTATATCATCTAACCAGGCGTAAGTGTTGTGAACAATTTAGGTTGTGGCGGCCCTATCCACGATGGGCAAGCCAGCTTTTGGGCACTGGGACTTCTAGTATCAGACATGCAGTAAAATGAAGGTTTCTGTCAAACCTTGTAAACTAAATCTACTGCCAAGAGCACATGGGCTTCTCCGTGTGCAGGAAGCATACTCCTATCCTTTTTGTAGCAGAATTAAGTAGCTGGAGGGCCTCTTACGGTCGTTGCGAACTGTCCGTTCAATTTTTATTAGTGAGGTCTATGTTTCTTGCTTTGCCTTTAGGAGGTTAATTCGACATGCAGGGAAGCTTGAGAGTTTTCTATTTATCTGTGCTGCGCTTAGGACAAAGTACCGTTATTCAAGTCAGGAACTCCCTTTTTATGCTCGCGCTCAGACTGTACACGAACTTCTTTGGTCCATTTGTTCTAAGCGAGTGTCTAAACAATCATTGCCACAGCCTTTTCGCGTAGAGGAAGTGGTACTGACCACAGAGAGGAGTTATTGCAAAGTGCTTCTGGCTCAACAAGACGAAAACCGAAGGCGTATAGATCGGGTAGAGCCTACCCGTGCCTTATTATGTTCACCACAATGAAAATGTGAATTTTACACGGACACGAAGACGTAAATACCTTTCAGCGGAGTAAGCATCTACAAGGAGTATGCTAGGTGCCAGTAAGAAAGGCGGGCAAGACAAGAGTACGGGGGATGCCTTCAATGTACAGGAAGATGAAAGACTGGCTACTTTTGAAATCAGAAGTTCAATTCGCATTCAGAGCAGGCTTTCACACTAAGCAGGCTTCCTGTGTCTGAAGTTCAGCACTTCATATAATCAGGATGATGTAATCAGAAATGAACGCCGAAGAAATGGACAGCAAAAAAAAAGGTCGCCACCGTCTAGAAGACGTTGAAGTAACGAGCGTTAGCTGTTTGGTTTACTAGAATTGATATGAATGAGATTAAAGGGAGGTACATCCATGTCCTTCAAACACATTGTGGTAGTGAACGTATCGGCGAATCCAGCGCTTCTGAGGGCAGCTCCCGAGGAAGACGACTCATTACTGATGGATGGATGGAATGTAAGAGCGTCCCCTTTGAAACGGGGTGGATTGCCACCATGCTCGGCTACGCGTGCACGCACGCCGCCTAGCGGAGCGATCGACGCCTAGCTCCATTTATAACAGAAATTACGATGCACGTCCACCCGTTGTGGAGTTACACCGCCTCAAGATACGTTGCAAACGGAATTTGTTTCGTTTGAGGGATCAAGGCGGGCAAGGATATGCAGAAATTCTGGGCACGAGTATTTTTCAGCGCGAAGTTGTTTAAGAACACAATTTTATCATACAACTTGAGATTCCAATATATCGCGTGCTCCTCGCGGCAGGTCGAAGACGTTCCTCATTGTTTTTTTCTTTTATGGCAGTCTTAATTACTCGATGCAAGCGCGATGGACATATTGTAAAAGGAATACTGTTCTTCGCATAGGAAGGTAGCCTTACTTTCGATATTTCCATAACAGTACCTTACGATATTCCACTGTAGCCCCATAGTAAGACTAATGTCCAAGAATCCTGGATTTCGTTCGGTGTGAATCACACGCACGAAAAGCTCACGCCCGCCCACGAGCTGCACTGAAATCCCAGAACTCGGATGAGGCCAACTGCTAACAAATAACAAAAACTTTTTTATTTCAAGCAAAACTAAAGCGGCTATTTTGTGAAATCCATAAACATCGGTAAAAATTTGGCAGTTGTAAAAGCTTGACTCGAGCGCACTCTTGAATGTTCTGTGTGACAACTTTAGATGGTTGCATTTGTAAATGGCGTGTTCAAAATAAGCACATTAAAATCAGTGCAGATATGCTAACTCGACTGCTTAAGTTAATAGTTTGTACAAAGAAAATTCAAAGTTACGAAATGGCGGCTAGCATGGTTACAGCTACAAGAAATGACTCGGCGTACAGAAACGTTGTTTGTAATCTTCACCCTTATGTATATTTATTGCGGCTAACCTGTTTTTGTGGGCATGGTTTCCTGTGTTCCAAAACTGCTGCTCCTGGTATGTAGTCGGGCATCACTTTGTGGAACTAATAAGCATTACACTTAATCTCACACTTTAAAACATATGAGTGTTTGCGTCGTTTTGTTATGTGTAAGGTAGTTGCTAGCGGACGATTAAGATAAATTGATATCCAAGAAAATGTACAAAGTCATTTGAAGCACCTGAGAGCTCCCAACTCTCAGCAGAGCCTGATGTTCGTACTACTTGCAGGTGGTATTGATGAAATCTATACTATGCAAGCGCGCACTGTTTCGACTAGATTATACGCACCATCTGCAATGAATTTACTAGAAATAAACCCCTCTCTCCTGCAACAAAGCGTTTCACCATAAAGTTAATATTCAGTCATTCTTGTCTTTATGCCCAGGCTACTAAGCTCTCTTTGCGTCACGCAGATGTAATGAGAAAGGGCGAAAAACAATAAACCTGGACAGGGACAATCACAAAGGCAAAAATGGTTTCCTTTGGTTACTGAACTGGCGCAAACATTAAACACTGGCTGCAATGTGCATTCCAGAGAGACGAAAGAGACTTAGTGTGGTGTGTCGCAAAACAAAAATGCAATAAATGGGCACAAACGGGGCAATAAAATTTCTTGTTGTTCAGCGGCATCACACCTCTGCCGGGTGTTTAAGGGGAGATTTTAGGTGATCTTCAAAAGTAGGATTTTTGAGGTATACTTGTGGCTTTTGCGGAACGGTATTGCCAGGGATGGGCGGACACTAGAAAACCGATGAATCATGTTAACTAGAAAGGTGCTTAAATACTTTCAAATAATAAACTTCTTAATTATTACACTTAGGCAAGTGGTTGCAATTAGAGATTTGTAGCTGGTCGTTAGTAACTAGCATATATGTTTTAGAATTTCGAAAACGGTATTATCCACGCTGCTGTGCCGCAGCAAAATTTCGCCACATCGTGGCAAAATATATGCGCAATCGAAGAGCATGCAGGCAAAGCAACCTCTCCAGTGCACGTAACTAGCAGAAAGACAAATTTTGTAGGGCCAGAGCGCCGAGGGAAATCGCGTTTTCGAAATTCTAAAAACTGGTATTGTGTTTACTAACGACCGGCTACAGATCTCTAATTGCAACAGGCGCATAAATCTTAGAGTTAAAAAGTGAAGTATTGGAAATAAGCTAACCATGTTACTATAGTTAAGACGATTAACCGGTTTTTTGACGTCCACCAAGCCTGCCTGTACCGTGCCGCGAAAGCCATACTTTAGCTCTAAAATCCTATATTAAAAATTAATTAAAATCTTCCCTGAAACATCCGGTGTATGCTGCAGTGTGCATTTACAGATAAAAAAGAAGAAAGCAGCCCGTCATAACAGGCACGCAGGAGTAGGGCTTCGTTGGCGCAAGAGAGTGCATTTCCATTCGATCCGGAGTCAAATTCCATTCCACTTTTCTATCACCAGGATGAATTGACAGCGGCATCTTTAACGCACTTCCAAATTGCACACGCACTGATTATGTTTACTTTGATAACATGAGCAATGATGCACGCAAGGAGATCTTATCTGAAATTTCCTCTTGTCCACTATGTGCACACAAAGCCGTATTAAATTCTTCTTGTTCACCCGTTAAAGATGCGAGTGTTCATTTGAGTTACACTATAGCGAAAATGTGCAAACAGCAATGATCTCTTGGGTTCCTTCTGATAAAATTCATCCGTTTAAATACTTCTGAGTCGCTTCTTGAGAATTCGTCAAGCTTCGAGAGTCCGAATGTATGGATAGAAAGCATGAATGGCCTGACCATGGAGAACTTTAGGCACGCTTTCATCCTTTTATTTTTAGTGCAGCCGAATTCAGAGCCTTTCTTTATGATATTGCCGCATGCAAGAAGACGCCAAAGATGAAGACTTGGTCTACGAGCGCGAGGCAAGAAGAAGAAGAAGCTGAAGTGCGCAGGGACTTTTTCTGGTTAACCAGTAAACCGTTTTACCTTCAGCTCTCCTCGGGGTTCTACCGAGTCCTGACACTGGTGGAGGTGCTGAGTACTACCCGCCGCTCAACAGGGAAGCCGACTCACCGGGCTTCCGCCGCCGCTCCCCATCTCCACGGCGTTATTCTTCACCGACGCGTCGTAGCGATGCTGACGTTTGCGGACGGCGGACCCCGAGCCCTCGCAGGGGAAGCTAACCGCCGCAACCTTGCGAGGGGAGGCTGCAACCAGTCGAAAAGTTTCAAAGCCCTCACTACCACCGCAACTGCCGACCGCAACCCATGACTGTGACACCTCTGTTCACATTGACGCTGCCGCACTACCACCGAAAATGCCGCCTACATTAGCGCCGAACATGCCGAACCAGATAAGCAGCCCCGACGACGAAAATGACAGCTCCGACCTTACCGCACTTCCGCCGCAAATGCCGAGAGAGACGAGCAACCCAGACGACGTTGTTAGCGCTGACCTCGCCGTTTGCACTGATGGGCTGGAGGTACACGCTCTGGTGGATACCGGGGCGGATTTTTCAATCATTAGTCAAACACTGGCTTACAAGCTGCGCAAAGTAAAAACCGAATGGACTGGGCCAGTAATAAGAAGTGCTGGGGGTCAGCTACTGGCACCGACTGGGAAGTGCACTGCCCGCATAGGAATTGGAAACTCAGTGTTCGTTGGCAGCTTCATTATCCTCTCAGACTGTTGCAAAGACCTCATCTTGGGCATGGAGTTTCTGCGCCTTCATGGGGCTGTGATCAGCTTTCGGGACAACGTCGTTGCCTTCACCAAAAATCATGGAGACCTTGGCTATGTGCAAGTACCACTGATGCCCTTACGAGTTGCCAATGAGGGGGTGACATTACCTCCGCGATCGTGCTCTCTTGTTGAAGCGAAGTGCGACGTGGCGCATACCGGCGATGGCGTCGCCGAACGGGCCGTCACCCTGATACACAGCCGAGGTGCTTCTATAGCTCGAGGAATAGTCAGTTTGACCAATAGGCACGCCGAAGTGCTGCTGACAAACTTCAGCGACGAGCGTCGGCAAATTCCGAAAGGCACAACTGTGGCCTTCTTCGATAGCGTCCCAAGTGACCAAGACTATTTCTTGCTGCAACTGGAAGGATCAGTGAGCAAGGCGCCCGCACCCATAGTCGATGTGAGGCCAAATCTTTCGTCTTCAGAACGGGAACGCCTTTTGGATCTCATAGATCACTTTCGAGACTGTTTTGCTTCAGAATCGCGGACGGCCAAACACCTTTGACCAAACATCGCATTATCACGTATGACGCGATTCGCCCGATTCGACAAAATCCTTAACGTGTGGCTCCGAAAGAGCGCGAGGCTATTCAACGTCAGGTGGCCGAAATGCCTCGAGACGACGTTATCCAGCCGTCACAGAGTCTCTTGGCTTCCCCCGTGGTACTTGTTAAAAAAAAGGACGGGAGCTTACGATTTTGCATTGACTACCGCAAGCTCAATCAAGTGACCAAAAAAGACGTGTACCCGCTCCCTCGCATCGATGATTCCCTTGATCGGCTACGAAATGCGCGTTACTTCTCTTCAATGAATTTGAAAAGTGGATATTGGCAAATTTAAGTAGATTAGAGGGATCGGGAGAAGACAGCATTAATCACTCCTGACGGATTGTATGGGTTTAAGGTTCTTCCATTCGGTTTATGCTCGGCACCAGCAACATTTCAAAGGCTGATGGACACTGTACTCTCAGGACTCAAGTGGCAAACATGCCTGGTGTATCTTGACGACGTGATCGTGTTTTCGGCAACCTTCGAGGAGCACCTGCGCCGTTTGGTAGCTGTTTTTCAGGCCATACGATCTGTGGGCCTCACACTAAAACCTGAGAAGTGCCACTGTGGTTACCAAGAGCTGCAATTCTTAGGACACGTTGTTAGCCAAGAAGGTGTCCGGCCTGACCCCGAAAAGCTCTCCGCAGTCGCCAAGTTCCCAACACCTACGGACAAAAAGACGCTTAGGCGCTTCGTGGGGCTTTGCGCCTATTACCGTCGATTTATTGCTGGCTTCTCACGAGTTGCCTGGCCATTAACTTCACTGACACGCGACAACGCTGTCTTTCGCTGGGGTGAAGAAGAGCACCAAGCTTTTAATGAACTCCGGAGACGCCTACAGACGCCACCTGTCCTGGCGCACTTTGATGACGACGCCCATACCCTACTTCATACCGATGCAAGCAATGTGGGTTTAGGTGCTGTATTGGTGCAGCGCCAGGATGGTGTGGAAAAAGTGATTGCTTATGCCAGCAGGACTCTGTCTAAAGCATAAGCGAACTACTCGGCAACAGAAAAGGAGTGCCTTGCAGTTGTATGGGCGGTTATGAAATTCCGCCCTTACTTGTACTCTCGCCTCTTTCAAGTCGTTAGCGACCATCACTCTCTCTGTTGGCTGACGAACTTAAAGGACCCTTCAGGGAGACTCGCGCGTTGGAGCTTTCGGTTACAAGAGTTCGACATGACGGTTATTTACAAATCCGGAAAGAAGCATGCGGATGCTGACTGCCTTTCGCGAGCACCAGTCGGACCCTCCACAATGACCGATGAAGACACTGCTTTTTTAGGAGTCATAGATGACGCAACTCTTGCCCAACAGCAGAGAGAGGACCAGGAATTGCTCCCTCTTATTGGTTTCTTGGAGAAGCGAACTACGGGTGTGCCTAGGATTTTCGCCCGCAGCCTCTCGTCATTCTTCGCAGCGACGTAATTTACAAGAAGAACTTCCGTCCTGGGGGGAACAGTCATCTACTCGTCGTCCCAACAGCTCTTCGCACGGAAATCTTGCAAGCGTGTCACGACGAGCCAACCGCCGGCCACCTAGGCTACACCCGCACGTTGGCTAGAGTACAGCGCGGATACTACTGGCCAAAACTACCGGCGACAGTGAAGCACTACGTACGGACGTGCGTAGACAGCCAACGTCGTAAATCACCCCCTGAAAAACCAGCCGGTCTACTCCACCCTCTTCAACTGCCAAAGACACCTTTCAAGCAAATTGGCATGGATCTCCTGGGACCTTTTCCGACGTCTACTGCCGGGAATAAATGGATAATTGTCGCCACCGATTATCTAACTCGCTACGTGGAGACAAAGGCTCTGCCCAGGGGTACCGCCGCCGAAGCAGCTCGGTTCTTCGTTGAGAACATTGTCCTCAGGCATGGCGCTCCGGCACTCATTATAACTGACCGAGGAACTGCCTTTATGGCCGAGCTTTTGGAAACCGTTCTCCGCCTCAGCGGTACCAGTCATCGTAAAGCGACGGCCTATCACCCCCAAACCAATGGATTGACGGAACGCCTCAATAAGACAATCGCCGACATGCTCTGTATGTACGTGGACGTAGACCACAAGAATGGTTACGAAATTCTTCCCCACGTCACTTTCGCCTACAATTCGGCACAACAAGACACCACTCGCATGACGCCTTTCAGCCTTCTTCATGGCCGACCAGTGACAACTATGTTAGATGCCATGCTGCTCACGAATGCCGACGGCGACGATGTCGATCAGGACGCCGAGGAATTCGCCCAGCGCGCAGAGGAAGCTCGCCAACTAGCGCGTGTGCGCATCAGAACTCAGCAGGAGGCTGACGCATGACGCTACAATCTTCGCCGCAGACATGTCATGTATGAACCTGGCGACAAAGTGTGGGTCTGGACGCCTATTCGCCGTCGTGGACTCTCCGAAAAATTATTACGGCGGTACTTCGGGCCCTATGTTGTGCTGCGACTTTTAACCGACGTCACGTATGAGGTGGTGCCGGACGGGTTATCGACATCCAAGCGACGCCAGCAACAAGTCAACGTCGTCCATGTTGTACGTATGAAGCCGTACTACTCGGACCGAGCTTGACCTCCCACTTCCTTTTGTTACCATCGAGTCCTGAGGAGGGGGCAAATGCCGCATGCAAGAAGACGCCAAAGATGAAGACTTGGTCTACGAGCGCGAGGCAAGAAGAAGAAGAAGCTGAAGTGCGCAGGGACTTTTTCTGGTTAACCAGTAAACCGTTTTACCTTCAGCTCTCCTCGGGGTTCTACCGAGTCCTGATAATATTGAAAAGAAACAAAAATGAAGAACGACCTTAAGAGATCCAATGATGAGATCGCATCGCGAAATGGTCGCACCAGGAAGTAACAAACTCCGTGATTTTGTTTGCGCTTTGTTCTATTGAACATGAAACAGTAATTGAAATAAAATTTGCCGTGCTCCTCGCAGCTACGCCAGATGTTTTTTTATCCCACATGGAGAGCACTCATTGAGTAAAGTGGGCAAGTGCGTGTTGTCTGAATGCGGCAAAAGTTCCGGTGCAGGATCACTTTTCTCTGTCTCTTTGTTATCAAGACAACACCAATCTATCGGTTAGGAAGTACTGTCTGTACGAATATTTTTTGCACGAAAGCAAAAAGTCTTTTCATGATAGCCCTTTGCAAAGTGATCAGACCGTTTCTTTTTCATTGGGGAACACGAGTAGCTTCTCTGACCTTCGAGACCTTCAAAAGGCAGTGTTGGCCTGCACAATTACCCTAGGAGACCACAGCTGAGATCCTTTCATGGTGCGTAATAGCCTGGCTCTCAAACCACCTAAAAGGAATATAACTCTGTGAAGCAAAGTTTTCGGTGTGAAGCCTGCTATAGCGGACACATTTAAATGGCTGCGAAATAAAGAAAGAAAGCCGTTTATTTGAGGTTTTTTCATCACTGCTATAACATGTGCTTAGAATTATTCCAACCCAATTTTTACCGGGAGTAAAATACAATCGTGTGGCTTTATCTGGTTTGTAGACAATTGTTCGAAAGCAAAAAACGCATAAATTACTGTTAGTTTTCGATGCACCTTAGCACTCATTTTATCTCAATTTATCTTCTCTATATATTTATTTCATTTTACCTTTCCCGCACCACTCTCATTTCCTTTTTATCTCCCAGATCCCTTTCTCCACGCAGAGTAGTATGCCAGCAATATATAAACGCCGACTAAATTCTGTTTTTATTTATTAAAGGGTTTCTCTCTCTCTCTCCCAGTTAAAAGTATCATAATTTTTCTCTTCTAATGGATTGAAACTTGCTACGTCAAGATAAAAAAATTGGCTATGGTTTAGCTCTGGTTGACCCTAGTTGAATCGCGAAAGCTTCGTTTTCTCGGCACGTCGTCTACGCAGCGTCTCATTCCGACGCTCTCGAGAACTCCAACCGGTCTCTTCCGCAGTTGAAACGTCACCCCGGGACGTCCCACTACTTATTTTAACCGCATCTTCGTTACGACGCTTCTCGAGTCGTGCGGCGCGCTCTTCTTACTTGCTCGGTGGCTTGGTTGGTTGGAGGACTTCATGAGCACGTTGTCTCTTCCTCTCTTCGTTCTGTTGTTGCTGCGTCTCTTTCGCGCTCTCCATAACGACTACATTACACTGAGGCGAAGCGCATATATATATATATATATATATATATATATATATATATATATATATATATATATATATATATATATATATATATATACTCCCCGCAAGGCGACAACTCCCCTCCCTCTACCCCAGCGGAGCACATTTGGTGGAGCGAGCGGCGTCGACGGCGGCGCCATCTGTTGAAGCGCGGCTGCGGTGTTGCTAGGAAACGGCGGCTCAAGGTCGTTCGTGGGCCCGCGCATACGGTTGAAGTGCGCGACGAGCCGAAATGGCTTGCTGGCTGGAGAAGTAAAGCTTTCGCTTTAAAAAGGACTCTGCGATCACCGTTAGGAAACGAGCGGTGGTGTAAGCTGGCCTCCGAGATTCACGCTTTCCAAGGATTATCTTAAAGTCGCTGCAGTTTGCTTTCGGAAGCGACCATTGGCCGCGATACCAGTTGTTAGTCTGCTTGCCTTTCCTACCTGATAAGACTCCGTTTTCTGTGAAAATAGCCCATTTATTGTTGGAATGCGGTAATTTGTAGGCATATGCCAACTTCAATTTGTGCTTAGTTTTCTTGCAATAGCACCGAGGATTCGAAAGAAATCGACACCTCCTGATTGCGGCCTCACCGACAGCTCATGCGTAAAATGCATATTTCAGTTTTTAAATTTATGCACTGAAGGCTGCGCACCAGTTTACACTTAGTTCGTTCCGCACTCTGATGTTAGTGATAATTAAAGCGTTAGTCTCAGTAGCCCCACTGAGCGAAAGCCCGTCTGTGTGTGCGTATGGCTGTGTGCACTGACACTCGATGGTACCCATAAAAGATGGCGACCACATGCAACCTGGCAGATGGCGGTTAAATTAATGGTTGCTCGGGAAGAGCGCCCTGGATCGCACAAGTCGCATTCAAGGCAACACCTGCCATCCCATGGCACCGGTGCGCCACTACACCCGAAGTGGTATGAGGGCCTCGAGGAATCTATGAGTGTTACGTAGAAAAAACGAATTCTGCATATATGGGCATTAACGAATTAGCTATCACGCGGGGCGCGGTATGGCGGCGACTGCCTTCACGAAGCTAGAGGACAGATAAGAACGGGTACGGTGGCATCGCGGCGGCTGCGTGAAGCCATGCAGAGGTAGAATTGCCAGCTGAGTGGATGCAGGTTACATCTCGCTGCGCGTCGACAGCGTTCAAAAAGTGACCGCGCGGGCTTGCGCTTTCTCAAGCGTAAGCAGTGTCTCTACCCGACTTTTACCAGGAGAACATATTCTTGGGTTAAATACCACAGGGCTTCTGGTAACTACATTAAGCAGGGAAGTTTGGCGTCGATTTCAGCAGTTGTTTTTTATTTCAATAATTCTACATAAAGGTCGTTTCTATACCGTGGTGGTACGCGGATACGTGAGGTTGCAGGCTAAAAGCGTACATGGAGCCAGGACTACAATACATACAGCGTTAATGACTAAGCAGGGCTTCACGGATTATCTACAGTATCGCACATCACTAACCAGCGTCGAGCACACTATATTGGAAAAACCAAGGTGCCTTCATCCTGACGAAGGGATAGAGGCAGAGGAAGTGGTCATTGCCATGCACCGGTTGTGTATAGGAATACTTGGCTAGCAGCGCCATAGCCAGAAATTTTGTCCGGAGGGGGGTGGGGGGGATCATGTTACAGCGCGGCCTCCTCATAAAATTTGTGGAAGGATCAAACGCAACAATAATAACTGCATTACCATTGTCATTGACAATGGCATTGTGTATTAGATAACACTACGCAGTGTCATTACAAGTGAAATATATATTTTTTAATTAAAAGAATGTATTCGTATGTCTTGAATATCATGACAGACATGATTAAAAACATAAAACTGAGCAGGGAACAAGAGACAGGAGAGAAGCAAACAGGACAAGCTCTTCCTGTTTGCTTCTCTTCAGTCTCTTGTCCCCTTCCCAGTTTTATGTTTTGTAGTCATGTCATACCAACTGTCCCCTTATCGTTCACTCGTGGCAGACATAACTGATACCAATGCTTCCATGTTTTTGTGTATTTATTAACTAATGAAAATATCACACGAAGTCTAGAACTAGATCGGTCCGGAACCATCAAAGCAGTGCATGCCGCTGATATGAAAAACGTAAAGGCTATGAAATTAGCAAGTTGAGGTCAAATATTTTAATGAATGTTTGTCGTTCAAAAACCTTTACATTTTTGTACATATGCAACGGCCAGGGAAAAATCTCAATGACGCTGTCCTTTCTTCCAGTGTACTGTGCAGCAGCAGCTGTCACCGGTCATGTATTGCGAGTAATTGCACCGAGATTTTAGTTGCAGCAGCGAGCCATTGGTTGGCGCTTGAAAGTTTGTGCTAGGATAGGGCCCCTTGCGTTACATGAAGGGAGGTGCATGGGCGTTGCCACGAAATTAAACCCGAGTTCGCAAAGTTCGCACCAAAATGTCTTTTCTAAGAAAGTTTGAGAAAGACACTGTAGGTGTCAAAATACAGAATAACTTCCGGCGCTGGTGGTTGTTTTGGTCGACGTTGCGTGACAGTTCGAAAAAGTTTCGGGGGGGGGGGGGGGGGAGAAGGATGAAGCCTTATATAACCCCCCCCCCCCCCCCCCCGGGCTATGCCCCTGTTGGCTAGGTACAAGAAAGTGAGCGTAAAACGCTCTAAACAGCGGAAACTAAATGATGGATAAACTGTTTAAAACTTGCTAACAATGTTAACCGTTCTAACGATTACTTTCGTTAACCGTCATTAACGGTTAGCGTTGTTAGCGGTTGTAAAAGGGCTAACGATGGAAGCCTCAGTCTTCTGTGTGCTCTCACTTTCAGTCTGCAATTCGTCTTGTATTTTCCCTTTAGAACAGGCGTCTGCGTGTCTTGCAGCTTTGACGTGGTCATTCATCATTGACATTATTGTCATAATTATCGCCATTTCATTTTCTTAGTCCCATTCAGGGACTCAAAGATGACAATCCTAAGGTTTTTCTGGCGAACACTACCTTTTCACGTCCTCTAATTTGATATTGGCGGGTTTTTTTTTCGGGCCCATCAAATGGCCCCTGTTAAAGCGCGTGACCGGAATAAGAGAAATGTAAGAGCGATTTCCGCCTATGCATATCATGTAGAGCACAGTTCTCGTACAAGTATTTCGTCACCTGTGCGCCAAAGCGTGCGTCCCATCTACGCTTGGGGAGCTCATTCTGTTCTTCATTGCATTACGGCAATCACTCGAGGGAAGTCCTCTCCTATTTCCCTATTTAAAAAGTCAACACGACAAAGTGGAAAGACTGCGAGGCCGCAGTAGTTGGCTCAAGGTACAGAGATGCAACGACTCTTCAGCGCAGTGCGGACCGCGGTAGACACGTATGTACTACCTGTTCACTACACAACAACACTGCTTGAAAGAACCTATCTGCAGACCTTTCATGCGAAGAAGCTTGTGCGATATGGTCAGTCGATACCTTGTTATGTCCTATTCAAGTGAGTTTCAGCTAAACAAATTTGTCCACACTGCAACTCTAGTCAGCACGCACATCTGGAAAGCATTAATGCGCTCCTTTCGAGTCAGAATCCATCCTCCTGAGAGATAGGCGGCATTTCTATCTCGAGCAGCAGCCGACAATATTGGATAACCAGCATGTCTCGCAAAGAGGGTCATTAAGATTTTTCAGAAAAACCTGCTTCAGAGAGATCTAAAAAAAAAACTTGTGCATAAGAGCGGCACTACAGTGCTCATAGAAATTGAAAGCTCTCTCTATCAAGCACAAATTTCTATGAAAAATTGGAGCATAAAATGAAGGACAAACACGCCCAGTCTAATAAAATGCTGCAGGGAATAGAAAAGTCTCTCAGTAACTTATCACGGTTGATCGGAAATACGAAGTACACAACGCATGCGTAAATTAGTAATAATTTGGAAATATATGATTTCGGAACCCTTTTAGGGATTGAAATGGATATTCTGGATCCATGGATCCTCTCTCTAAGCGTCCATGAATCCTCCAGGCATTTATAAATTGAAGTTCGCGTGATGCGTTTCAGCGTTAGAGACGAAGGGCTTGAACCTTGCTGCTAGATTACAAGAAAGTGGAGGAAGGAAGATTGCGCCTGTTAGACCGCATATACGGTGGCCCGCGTGTGCATCCTACTTACTAGAAGACGAGGCCAAGAAATCAAGAGGTTCATTTAGCCGACCTTTTCTTTCAGTCATCATTACATTCCGCGTTTATGCCCTGAGGCAATAAATATTGCATTAAAAATAAAAAGTTTCTTTAGTGGCCATTTTGGCGCGTGGACAATAAAGTTCATGCTGCGCCCCTGAACGACGCGAAGACGTCAAGCTTTCTGCGCCCTTCCCTAACACAAGAAGACGCGATAGCGGCCAAAAACGCTTTTTGCGAACGGTATCATGACCCGCCGTGGTGGCTCAGTGGTTAGGGCGCTCGACTACTGATCCGGAGTTCCCGGGTTCGAACCCGACCGCGGTGGCTGCATTTTTATGGAGGAAAAACGCTAAGGCGCTCGTGTGCTGTGCGATGTCAGGGCACGTTAAAGATCCCCAGGTGGTCGAAATTATTCCGGAGCCCTCAACTACGGCGCCTATTACTTCCTTTCTTCTTTCACTCCCTCCTTTATCCCTTTCCTTAAGGCGCGGTTCAGGTGTCCAATGATATAGGAGACAGATACTGCGCCATTTCTTTTCCCCCCAGAAAACCAATTATTATTAACGGTATCATAATGGCATAAATGGAACGTGTAGGAATTTTCTACTCCTCCGGAGCAGCATAAAATGTCCTAGTCTAGGAGTACCGCAGCCGTCCAATGCCAATGCGACCCCTGCTTCGTGATGACGGGAGGATATCCTCACCAAATTTGTGAATAGAACACTGTTGAGGAGTGAAAAGTCCACTTCACAGTAATCTTCGAAAATGATGAGTAGTGGCCAAAAATGAAAGGAACAATGCGCGACCACTTCGCACCTTACGCCAATGGGCGGCCTGTGAGGCACTATTCATTTCTTTTCGCCACTCAGCGCACGCCTGAGACACCGCACTTCGTCCAAGCGAACGCTGGCACCCGCTCAACACTTTTTCACATAAGCACGGCTGTCCGCATTGTCTAACTTCAAGCTCATCGCAATAGCGCAGACCTGACATCACTCCACAACTTGTTACATTGCAAGTAGTGCCATGTCTCGCTTTTATGCGCACTGTGCAAGATGTTGCTTTCTGCCTCCACACTCGCTAGCAGCAAAAATACCGTGTGAATAGTCATAAAGCCTCCAGTTCCTCTGGAAGCATTCCACTTTCTCGAGGAGGAACCTTGCAAGTCGCCTAAGCCACATTTCATTCAACAACCCGCTGCACCGGGACGAGCCTTGCCGCAGTCTTCCGCAGCGCACATCAACAAGCAGCATTCGGGCCAGCCTAATACCTCCTACATCCAGAACACTCGCCCAGGCTGTACTGCGAAGTTACGCCTCATGCGGGGTCCTAAGAAGCCTCCACATGCGTTCTGTACTGGCCAGAAATTGACGGCCACCCTGTGGAAATTTACATCATGTAGCAAGGCGCTCTACCTTATCCCGCGCACGCCACTCAAAAGAAGACAGCACCGCCATCCGGGTCTTGCACCACCATCCAACCGCCGAAACCACCGAAAATTTGCAGCGTAAAACAGACGGAGACCGCCCCATTTTTGCCACCACACATCACCTCACAGTACACAGCGATACCGTCTTAGTGCATAATGCGAGCAACCCTTTCCCCTGTACTGCCAAACAAGGTTAACGGATTACAGCTATTATTCATAAGAGACAGAAGCCAAGCGAGGTGCCGTGCTACATTCTCACTTCTCTGCAAGAATGGTCCGGATACATCGGAAGTAGTCAACTGCCTATTACGTTCAACAGATGCTAAGCTGTCTGGGAAGGTTGTTCTACGATTGCTCCAGATATAATAAAAATAATCGTTTGACGCTATAGTTTAATGAGTTACTTCCGATATTTGCAGAAGGTCGTTCTCCATTTTACATTCATAGATCCGAGGACTCCTCATACCCGTCCTGGCGCAGTGGTGCAGTATTTAAGCGAGGTACCACTGCCCTGCGAACGCAGATGCTCCCGAATGTGATCCTTGTGCGGCCTAGGTTGCTCTTCCCGAGCCAAGAATTATTAATTCAGCTGCCACCTGCCATGGTGGGCCGTTTGCTCGCTATCGGAGGCCAGGTTTTGATGACGCCAGAAAGTTAGGTTGCTCTTTGGGCAGTACCTGCCAGAATAATGCTCGTGGTGTTTCGCTCAATAATAATAATTGGTTTTAATGATTGCTTTTTTTGGGGGCGGGGGGAAGGAAATGGCGCAGTATCTGTCTCATATATCGTCGGACACCTGAACCGCACCGTAAGGGAAGGGATAAAAGAGGGAGTGAAAGAGGAAAGGAAGAAAGAGGTGCCGTAGTGGAGGGCTCCGGAATAATTTCGACCACCTGGGGATCTTTAACGCCGACGCCGGATTTTCTACGTATTGGGGCATTTAACGTTGTTGCGTTAATACTGCGATAGTATCAGAGGCCACATCTCACTTACGGTATCACCACCGAAGCTCCGATGGCGGGGCATCCACCTCAGGTCTTTCCCGTGCTACAGAAATATCGAGCGCCGTACTCAGACTGCACTGCTCTGGCTGTCTTCAACGACACAACCAACATGGACAACAAGAGACACACGTTTTTTGCCAAAAGCTTTCCGGGTTCTTCGTTTAAACTTAACTTAGAGAGGGTTGATGGCAGGCAATGGAGATCACAGTCCTTTCGGACCACTTACTTCGTACTCGTCACTTCACCTCAAAGCTGGAGGACGGGGCGTATGGGGCACGCGTGTTGCAGTGGTTATTAATAGAGAAGGATAACAAAAAATACACAGCATAGTTCAGCCATCATGGCTCTCTAGTGTCAGGTATATAAATATGAATGTGTTTTACTGTGGGGATTCATTTATTTTTTTAATTTTATTTAATGCACTGCGAAAAAAGTAATGTGCTTGCAGTGATGTTCCATCTTTAGAATTATATGCGTAACCAAAAATTCTGAGGAAGCGCATTTTTTCAGAAGAGAAATATTTTTTAAACGCAATTTTTTCGCTTATCGTTAGACTTCAACATAACAGTGGATATATCCGCTGATCTCTCTTCGGGAGCTTGTAGTTTTCTGCTCAATATTTTAAAAAACGCACCTCCTCGGTATTTTATGCCACTCTTTATTCTGTGCAAACGCAGTACAAACTTTAAAAGCTATTTATGGTACGCATCACATTAGACCATCCCCGTCAATATGTTCGTAGCAGTATCTTGCTATGCTCCACAGCTGCCTCACAATTGAAAATCATCAACAAGAAAATTGGACTCAGGGTTCGCGCAAAAACAAGCCATTTGTCTCCATCGGCCATTTGCTCTGCAGCGTAGTTACGTACTTTATGTTCGCCGGGCACGAAATGAGAGCACCACATTTTCTATACTCGTCCGAACCCCGGCCAATACCTTACAGCTGCCCGCCACGCCATAGTGAATTTTTCGCGGACAGCCAGGAGCATCAAACTTCTTGAGACCTGTGTAGCAGGCGACATTGCAAGAAGGAATAGGGAAGCGCATCCTATACTACCTTTGTAAAATTGTTGGCTGGCTTCTACTGCTCACCTAAAAATTATTTTCTAATCCTCGTCAATTTGGCAGTTGCACTCATAGGGCTTATAATATTTAGGACTGCAAGGTTTCCTCTTCCTGAAGATTGCAAGACTCTTTGTACACTTTTTCACACCTTTTGAGATGGTCAATCTTGCTCCCCTTTTCGAATTACGTGGGAACAGTTTTTCGTCATGCGTGATTTCAGTGGTCGAGCCCGGCTTCCAAGTCCTTTTCATTTATACGCTTTGACGCGTGCATTGATTGACGTGCTTGTGACTTTCAGTGGTGCCATCATAGAGCGCGAAGGCGCTTGCGCAAGCTTTTTCAGGTCAGTCACTCTGGCATTTAGCTTTTGCCTCGGATAGAATTCTACGTCGCCCATAACAGGGCTCCGTCCGCAATTAAAAGATAAGCCAAAGCACTTTTCTCAAAAAATTTTGGTAAATGACCTCAACGCTTCTCGGCGTGCACATTACACGACACTGAGTTCAAATTGCCGCCATTTTTCCAATTTCCAGCAATCATGATTACCTGTCATCTCGCCTAACCTTCGTGGACAAAACAGTCCAATAATTTCTGACTTCGAAATATATAGGGCTCTTGGTATGACACATTTTGCACCGCGTCAATTTCACTTCTGTTCTCTTGCTTTTTATTCTGACGAAGGAATCGCAAGAGCCAGCGTTGGCGTAGAATTGCAGCAACATATCAGCGTGCGAGAAGCCCCTGGTTCGAATTCCGGTGCCGCCGATGTTCTGCACCGTTAAACAAAAGCTCGAGCATTGAAGGAATTTAACACGGATTGTGGTGCTGGCTGATGCATTCGAACAGAGGCTGGGACTGCTACATCGGAATGACGTCACGCCCGATTACCTCGTGACTCAGACTTACGGCAACTGTGATCGCCGCTCTCCTCCTCACAATCCTTCACTAGCGGTTTTCGCACAACGCCTACATTAAAACGCTTCAAAACAATAAACGTTGTCTTGGCCCAGCCACCGCTGTGTATGGTGTGGATTCTTCAGTGGCGACGGAAGTTGTTCTGTATCAGAACGCTGCCATCACGTCTGTGCAGTTTTTTGGTAATTTGTGCTATAATCAGGGAGGCGCCGCTTCCTTTTTGCCACGGCGATGGAAGTGGAGGCTGCTGTGCCTCTATTGAAACCAGGTGGGTCGGCAGCAGCCGCCCAGAGGAAGCGCCTGCACCGCCAGAGTGACTCGAGCAGCCAGGGCACTGTTGTGTACTCGGTGCCAAGTGAAGACTCCTCGTCCTCGGCCGACGACGATTTCATACCGGTTGTTATCAAGAAGGCCAAGCGCAGACTACGTAGACAAGCCGAATCGTCCTCATCGAGCACGTCAACGGTGTCCTCATCAAGAACGCCAACGATCATCACGGCGCGAAGTTCCTCAGCGCATACAGCCTTGTTTGTGCCGTTGAACTCAACGGACAACTTGAACCTACTGAACAGTCAAGTCATCTTTATTTATCTGGAGAGCCTTGTACCGGGAGGCACAAAAGATGTCAGAATCAACACAAAACTCGGCAACATCAGTGTACGCCCCCTTATTCTCCAGGACAGCGGCACTACGGCTGGCGTAATCTACAACGTCGATATCGCCATCTGTGATGCAGATTTACCCATGTTGATCAAGCCGGCAACCGACGGCATTTCCATCATTCAAGTTCAACAGTTAGGCAGATCTCCATGCATCAAACTGACCTTCAAGGGTGACTGCATACCATCGTACGTGAAGGTTGGGCACTTTCGTCATCCACTTCGACCTTTTTGCGCCTAAGCCGCTTCAATGCAGAGAGTGCATGAGGATCGGCCACGTGAGCGGAGTCTGAATCAACTCCATCGTGTGCCCGCGATGCTCCGAGTCACACAGCGGTGATGTTTGCCGCGCGACTACCTTCAAGTGCGCCAACTGCCACGGCCCTCATGACTCTTCCTCGAAAGACTGCCCCCGTCTAAAGACCGAGCGGGCGGTACTGAAGCAAATGGTGAGAGACCATTCTACGCACAAACAAGCCGCCGCAAAGGTGCGACGACGTCGTTCGCGCCGCCGAAGGTCGTCAAAGAAAGCAGTCACATTTGACAATAATGCCCCAACCCAACAGCAGCTTGTCTGCCTCCATCAAAAACCGTACCAAATCAAGGGAGCCCGACGCTTGGTGAGGCTGCACCTGCTGCCTCAGATGCAACTTGGCCACCACTGCCAAAGCCTTCTACGCCTACTGCGTCAGGGATGTTGACGCACTCAGGGCAGTGTGCAGCGCCTACGACTGATCCAGCAAACAGGCACGATCAAGGCCATGACCCAGATATGCAAGTAATTGCAATGCTCACGACACTAATGAATGTCATGCGTGCTCTGCTTTCCAGCCTACACACGCCAGGAGCACATAGCGCACTTCAAGTGCTGGACGCGCTACATCCAGTTCTTGCGGCTCTACAGTAGAGGGCATCATGGCTCCTTCGCACCTGTCTTTTCAAAAGAAAGTCAAGCAAGCTTTCATTTTCCAATGGAATGCTCGTGGGCTCCAGTCCCGGATTTCCGGTTTACGCACTACGTCTACGAGAATCACTTCCCCATTCTTGTGATTTGTGAACCGAAGGCACCGAAAATTTTGCGAATATCCGGTTACGAGGCATTTTCATCACCCACGTGCAACAGATCCAGCAAAGTCATCGTCTACATTCGACGTGAACTTACATATGTGCAACATTCAGTTCCTCCGAACGAAGACAATCAGTACGTTTGCCTGACGAAGAGCCGTGACCTGACGTTTACACTACTGGCGGTGTACCTGGCGCCATTAAGTCGTTTCGACGCCTGAAGGTTGAGTGGTTTGATGGCAGCTACAGCTGCTCCGTGGGTTATTATGGGTGACTTCAATGCTCATCACACCATGTGGGGAGGCGTTAGGATGGACGTTAGGAGAAGGCGGCTTGTGTCCTTCGCCTCTGATCATGACCTCCAGTGTCTGAATGACGGAAGCCCGACATATATACGAGGGGTGACTTATAGCAGCTGTTTGGACTTGACTTTCCTTTCAAAGTGCCTTAACAACAGCGTCCGGTGGTTTTCGGATGTAGAAACCCATGGCAGCGACCATATCCCAACCTATCTGATTATTACCGGCCATTCCACATTTTCCCCAGCCACGTGTAGGCAGCGCATTGACTGGAGAGTTTTTAAATTACTTATGGAGGCTGCTTGCGCAGAGGGCTTCTCAACTGGTCTTGAAGAAAAAATTAAGGAGGCCATGGAACACGCCACCTGCCCCTTTAACCCTGTCGCTAACTACACCGATTTTGACTTCGACTTGCAGCGACTGCGATCACAACGGCGCAGGGCAGAGTGCAGTACCGACGCACAAAGTCACGCCTAGACCTAAGAGATTCTAGGCGCATACAGAAGAAGATTCAGCGCAGAATTCAGGCACTGCAAACAACGGTGGAGGACATTTTGCCAAACACTTGATCCACGGAAGCCTTTGTCACGCGTTTGGAGTATCATTCGGGGTCTGCGCACGTGCCCTCCACAGCGCTGCCCGTTCAAATCCGTAGCGCTCCACCAAAGGCGCAGTGTGGCTAGCTGAAGATTTCTGCGCAAGAATAACAGACCCTCCGAATCCAGGCGCAACGCTGCACTGCAACAATGTTCCACCCTCACGGGATTCTCGGATGGATGCCCTATTCTCCATCGAAGAACTTGATGCTGCGCTGGCTTGTTGTAGAAGGTTATCATCACCAGGGCCCGATGGTTTGACGTACTCCGCACTTGCTAACCTTGGCAAAGAAGCTCGACGGGCTCTTTTGGACACTTATAACAAGTCATGGACTGCTGGCATAGTTCCTTATGATTGGAAGACCAGTCGTTTTTTTCCACTTCTTAAGCCGGGGAAATAACCGCTCGACCTTTCATCATACCGTCCAATTGTACTCGCCAACTGCGTCGGCAAAATCATGGAAAGAATGCTGATCACACGCGTGGAATGATACTTGGAGCGATATCAGATTTATCCAACCTTCATATCTGGGTCCCGACGGAGCCGCTCTTCTATTGACAACGTGGTTGACCTTGTAACGTCGGTGCACCACAGCAAAAGTTTGAAAAGATTGACCGTGGCATTGTTTTTTGATATCAAGGGCGCGTATGACAACGTAACGCATCAGGCCATTTTGGACGCAATGGAAGCTGCTGAGATTGGAGGCCACACGTTCAGCTGAATACGCAGCTATTTATCAGAGAGGTCGTTTTTTGTCCTGACTGCGGACGGACCAACGTCCTTACACCGAAATTCGCGCGGAGTTCCTTTAGGGTAGAGTGCTGAGCCCAGTTCTCTTCAACCTTGCTCTCATCGGCCTGGTCGACGTATTGCCACAATCTGCTCAGAGCTCGGTATATGCAGACGACATCTGCATTTGGGCATCAGGGGTGACCAGTCCTCAAGTTCGTGCAAGACTTCAAAAGGCGGCATCGATATTGAAATCTTATGTTCGCTTTCAGGGCCTGAACATTTCGACCGAAAAGTGTTCACTTGTGGCGTTCACACGCAACATAATGTCACGCTACACCATTCGCATTAATGGTGAAGCCATTCCCTATGAGAGAAGCCACAGATTCCTTGGTGTTGTCATTGACAGGAACCTCTCGTGGAGTCCACATGTCTACGACATGAGAAAAAGACTAATTGCGATTGTCCACGTCCTCTCCTTCTTCGGGGGAAAGCCCTGGGGCGCATCAGTGCGCTCTATGCTGCAACTGTACCGTTCCCTATTTCTGGGCTACATGCGGTACAGTCTTCCGATATTCAGTTCCATTAGAAAGATAAATATCAAGACTCCTCAAAGTGTGCAAGCGCAAGCTCTCCGTATCTGCTTTGGACTGCCTAAATGTGCATCAAGAGCAGCAACTGTTTTTGTTGCCCGGGAACATCCGGTTACTACATACATTGCTGGTGACACTATGAGAACTGTAACATTAGCGGTGCTGGTCGCACTCTCCGTTGTAATCTACAGATAAAATTGCCCGCTTGCCACGATATATTCATTTCTTTTGCCATTCCCTGATTGGCTGCTTAGCGCTCAAAAAGCGCGTCGCCGAACGAATAAAGGACATTGTATTCCTGGCGCTGCGTGGGTCGTCTGTTCCTTGGGCCGGTCGTCCTGCCGCCCTCGGCGTCTAGCCGTCGAATACGAAACAGCTGGTGGCAGCGGACTGCGGACAGCGGATAGCGGATAGCGGACAGTGGATTTAGCGCACGTCGGCGGTTACCTTGGTGTCCGGTTTGGTGAGAGCACGGCTTACTTGACTTCATTGGGAGCATTAGCGGCATTTACTTGGTAGTCGAGGCTTTTGACTTTGCTAAATATTAGTACGTGTAAGAGTAGCACTTGTTCTCAGCAGTCATGAACCTCACATCGTTAACGAAACCCAACTTAGTGTTGCTAGCAGAAGAGTTAGGTATCCCTGTACAGAAGTCGATGCGTAAACCTGCAATTATTGAAGCAATATCCAAATGCGAAGCGAAAGACGACGAAGTCGAGGAATGTTTGAAGACAATTTCCGAACAGCTGAAAGAAAGAGAGATAGAACTGAAGTTAAAAGAGATGCAGCTGCATAGCCTTGAACGAACTGACAGTTTCGGCATGCGCGGATACATGCAACCTTTCAGGGCTGGTAGCGACATCACTTTGTACCTTGTCAACTTTGAGAGGACGTGTACTAGAGCAGCACTTGCAGAAGGGACCTGGTCGCAACGCCTCTTGACATTGCTTCCAAACGAAGCAGCAGACGTAATCACGAGAATGCCAGAGGAAGATGCGCGTGACTACAATAAAGTAAAGCTTCAGCTGAGGCGAAGGTACAGCTTGTCTACAGAAGCCGTAAGGATGAAGTTTCGTAACACGAGGCGCAGTCAAGGAGAGTCATTCTCGGAATTCGCCTATAAATCAATGAGCTTGTTGGAAGAATGGCTTAAAAGTGCCAACGCATACGAGAGCAAGCAAAGTCTGATTGAAGTGTTCGCGCTAGAGCAATTCTATGCGTCCATTCCGGAGCAAATGCGCCTGTGGATTCAGGACAAGCCAAACGTAGCTACGTTGCAAATGGCAGCCACTTTGGCTGACGAGTACTTTTCCCGCAGAATGCTAACTTCAGAAGTGCAAAAGAAACCGTCGGGAGCATTCAAAAAGTTTCAGAAAGGAGAGAGAGAAATCAACTAAGGGAAATCCGAGAGCGTTCCCGCCCAAATGCATGCGGCCAACTCGAGGGAACCAAAAGGTTCGAAGTTTGAAGAAAAGCGACCGTTAGTCTGTCACAAATGCCAACAACCAAGCCATATCGCAGTAGGGTGCCGACAAGCAACTGTGTCCGTTAATTTGCTAACTGAAGAGAGCGATTTACATTTGCCTTACACCTATGACATGACGGTGAATGGCGTCAGTTGCAAGGTTCTACGTGACACAGGAGCTGCATTTGATATCGTCCACCCGTCGTTTGTTAAGCCCGAAGACTTCACCGGATCGTGTGTATGGGTGCGTCAGGCAGTAGAACCCGACACGAAGTGCTTGCCGGTAGCCAAAGTTGAAATGACGGGCGCCTTCGGCAAATTTCAAACTGAAGCCGCTGTTTCAGACAAGCTGCCGCAGAGAATCCCTTTTATTTTTCTAACAGATCAATGAGGGACTTCGAAAACGCTGGAATGGAACTACATGCGAACCCTGTAATGGTCGTCACAAGGTCCCACACAAGAGCGCGAGCTACTAACTCTACTCGTGCCACCGACGTTCCAGAGCAAAGTGATTCGTCACAAGCTGCCGCAACAAGCGAAGCCGTTCCAGCCACACCATCCGTTAATAACTCTCCGGCCGCTTCTGCGCCCGGAGACGAAACGATAAGCCCAGTCAGTGACAGTTTCCAACTTCTTGCAAAAGTAGACAGAAGCGTTCTCAAAACGGATCAAGCGAACGACGAGTCACTACAAACGTGCTGGGAAAGGTCAAGACGGAACCAAAAGGGACTACTATCGTTCACTGTAAAAGACGGCCTCTGGTACCGAACATTCAAAAACAAGAAAGGCCGCCCTTTCGAACAGCTGGTATTTCCCCAGAAGTATCGTGCTGCACTTTTCGATCTGGTTCATACCAATAGCTGGGCTGGCCATTTAGGGATAAATAAAACTAAGAGCAGATTACTGAACGACTACTACTGGCCGATGTGCTTCAAGGAATAAGAGCCATGGGTACGTTCGTGCAACGTTTGCCAAAGGACCGGACGGCCAAACGAAAAATTCAAGGCGCCTTTGGTCCGAATGTCTTTGATTGGCGAACCTTTTCGCAGATTGGTAGTCGACATCGTTGGTCCATTACCAGTAATATCGGCGGGCAACAAATACTTGCTAACACTCATTTGCCCTGTCACAAAGTTCCCAGACGCAGTGGTGCTACCGGAATTAAGCTCCACAGCTGTAGTCAACGCGCTACTCGGCGTCTTTTCCAGAATCGGATTTCTTAGCGAAATCTAATGCGACCAAGGTTCTGTGTTTACAAGCGCGCTTACCACGACATTCTTGCAGAAATGTTGCATATGCATTCACCACAGCTCTGTCTACCACCCGCAAAGCAATTCAGATGAAAAACTTTACTCGGTAATGAAGCGCATTCTGCGTCCGCTCTGCTTCGAGAAGGGCACCGACTGGGACGCAGCTGTTCCCGCAGTTCTCTTTGCTCTGCGCTCAGTCGCTCACGAAGCAACTGGATTCACCCCGGCGGAACTTGTTTACGGTCGAGCGCTTCGCTCCCCGCTCAACTTGCTAAAAGAAGAGTGGGAATACAAATCCGTAGACAAATCCGTTGTCGAGTACGTGCGGACCTTGTTGAAACGCCTTCGTGAATCGCAAGAATTGGCGCAAATAACCATGGCAGAAGCGCAACAACGCGCGAAGGTGTATTACGACAGATCTGCACGAACTCGAACCTTCAAGGAAGGCGACAAAGTGCTAATTTTGAAGTCGTCGAAGGCAAACAAACTGGAAGTAGCATGGGATGGCCCGGTCACAGTCAAGCAAAAGCTTTCAGACACCAATTACATGGTAACGACGCCCGGTAAACGCAACGACGTGACAATCTACCACTGCAATCTAATGAAGCCATTTATCGAACGTATGGAAACGCTGAGCATCGTCCTAAACGAACCAGAGGCAATAAATGTTCCAGTCGCTCAAGTACCGACCCCTTGCTCTTCCCCGTCAAGAGAAGAAATACTCGAATCTGTCGCTAAACAAGCTTCTTTGACAATCGAGCAAAGAAAGGAGTTAAAAGAGCTTGTACACAACTTCAGCAATTTGTTCAGTCCCTATCCCGGTAGGACAAACCTTGTGGAACACGACATTGAACACGACCAACCCTTCCGTACATGGGCCCCGTCATGAGAAGCTCTTGAACGATTCCGTTCAGAGCATGTTGACACTGGGTCTAATTGTGCCAAGGGAAAGCGAATACGTGTTCCCGATGTTTATCGTAGGAAGTCCGGGCAAGGAACCCAGACCCTGTATTGACTATCGCAAGCTGAATGCGATAACAAAACCAAAGACGTTTCCCATTCCTAATGTTGAAGCCTTGATCGAGAAAGTTTCCGCGGCACAGTACATTTCTACGTTAGATATGGTACGCGGCTTCTGGCAACTGCGACTGACGGAGAACGCCAGTAAGCTCGCCGCTTTCATGACTCCGACAGGTACATATCGCCCTCTGGTGCTCACTTTTGGCCTCAAGAATGCACCGTTCGCATTTTCAAAACTAATGAATCAAGTACTCACAGGCACCGAGTCTTTCGCTGCGCCCTACCTCGATGACATCGCTGTTTTCTCTAGTACTTGGAAACAGCATTTGGACCATCTGCAGCAGGTATTCCTTCGAATCTGCGAAGCAGGGTTGACTCTCAAACTCAGCAAATGCTGTCTTGCAAACACTGAAGTCCACTACTTGGGGCGCGGTATTGGCCAAGGGAAGCGACGCCCTTCCGAATTAAATGTTGAAGCCATCACTAGCTTTCCTTTGAAAAATCAGACTAACTTGCGTTCCTTTTTGGGTTTAGCTGACCATTACAGAAGCTACATTCCAAACTTCGAACATATCGCTAGTCCTCTTACAGATGCTCTGCGCAAGACCGAGCCTACTATTGTGCGTTGGAATACAGAGCGTAAAGACGCATTTGCTGCGATTAAAAAGATTCTTGCCAGCGCACCAGTTCTCGCGGCACCAGATTACTCTCTCCCTTTCTTAGTTCAGTGTGACGCCAGTGACCACGGAATGGGCGTTGTTTTCAGTCAGGTGAACGAAAAAGGCGAGGAGCACCCTGTGGTCTCCGCAAGTCGAAAGCTAACGTCACGCGAGCAAGCCCACAGCACAACAGAAAAAGAATGCGCTTGCTTAGTGTGGGCTCTCGAAAAGCTCTCATGTTACTTGAAAGGTTCTTCCTTTATATTTGAAACCGATCATTCCCCCTTAGTGTGGTTAAACCAAATGTCAAACAAAAATGGTCGCTTGATGAGGTAGAGTCTAGCGCTTCAACAGTTCGATTTTCTAGTGCGGCACAAGAAAGGCAAACGCCATGCCAATGCTGACTGCTTTAGCCGCATTCCATAGTTTCCTTTTCTTTATTTGTTTGTTCTCGTGTGCATGCCAGTAAATGCAAGTCTTTTCATTCTCGTGTTCGGATTTCACGTGTTCTGCTCCCAGTGAATTCATCGACCGGGCTTTCCTAAACATGGGCGCGAGGTTACTTCTGACGTTGTTACTGCGATTCTCTAGCTCGTTCCCTATGCCACTTCAGATCCTATCGTGCCGGCTGACGGATGAACCCTATGCCAGAGGTCTGCGGCCCGCTCCCTGTCGCTACGTGCTCGGCAGCCTTCCGGCACTCGGCGAGCAGTGCTAAATATGAGCGTCACCTCCTCCTGGACGTCTGAACCCCTCTCCATGGGCCTGTTGTTCGAGCCTGAAGACGATTGGTGCCTTCTCCACCATTACGCCGATGTCCAGCTCAACTTGCCCGCCTGTGCCACCCAGCACCTCAACGTCTTTTCCAAGCGCAAGGACAATATGATCTTGCAAACGCTTCAGTGCTGTGCTTGGACAATCTAGTTGCCCTCCTGTCCCCGCCTTCAGTTGTTCAAGAAGCGTCATCCTCTTGAACGCCTTCCGAAAACGGTGGCTTTGGCCGAGCTGTAACATTCGCGGTGCTGGTCGCACTCTCCGTTGTAATCTGCAGATAAGATTGCCCGCTTGCCACGATATATTCATTTCTTTTGCCACTCCTTGATTGGCTGCTTAGCGCTCAAAAAGCGCGTCGCCGAACGAATAAAGAACATTGTCTTCCTGGCGCTGCGTGGGTTGTCTGTTCCTTGGGCCGGTCGTCCTGCCACCCTCGGCGTCTAGCCGTCGAATACGTAACAGAACACATATTCGGCACCTCACACGGGTTCCCTGTCATCACCTCGCAACACTCCCAATAATTAGGCTGCGTACTGCATTCGCCAAAGCCATTGAAGCTCATCGCGCATATTTTCCAACGGAGTTCACCCCTGCGTCAAGACCGTGCTCACCCTTATGGAGTCTTCATGAACCTCGGGTTCACCTCTATATTCCTGGAATTACGAAGAAAGCTGGTGTATCACTACCCAATCTCAAACAACTGACATTGATTTAACTGCATTCTTACCACAGTCACGGCATACATGTTTACACAGATAGAACAGTTCACTCGACCAGTTCTGCGGGTTCGGTGGTGATACCGGCCAGATCCATCTTCATGAAAGTGAAGACGACCTATCCAACATCTTCAACTGGTGCGGAACTCGCAGCCTTACGGGCTGCGATAGAGTTCATCAGTCAGGAACCTCGACATGACTGGACGGTTTTCACCGACTCTAAAGCAGCCCTTCAAGCCCTGCAAGCTGCGCTACGCCGAGGGTCGCAGGAACAACTTGTTGCTGAGATACGTCTACTGTATCACGGCACCGTTTTTAAATGTCATGACATCATTTTTCAATGGCTGCCAGGACACTTTGGTATTAACGGTAATCACGAGGCCGATGCGGCTGCGCGTTCGGCTCACAACGGTGGACTTCCAGTGAGGATCCCAATCTCAAGATCTGACGCAGCGTGTGGGCTTCGCCCTTTGGCGCTGGAGCTCACACTTTTAGCGTGGAACACGGGAGAGTTTTGCAACTTCCGCGTCAAGGCTTCACGTAACTTAGCACGTCGCGACGCAACATTGTTATGCCGTTTATGGATCGGCGTTGCTTTTACCAACCATTATGCTTTCCGGATGGGGATGGCCGACAGTCCTGCCTGTGAAAGCTGCGGTTGTGAGGAGACCGTCGCTCATCTTCTCTGTGAGTGCCCTGCATTTGCGAGTGCAAGACATACACTGTGTTGTGCCCTGGACCGCCTCGATCCTCGCCCATTAACAAAGCGAAAGATCCTCGGTCCGTGGCCACAGCAGTCGACTGCCCTCAAGGCATACAAGGCACTATTTGCCTACTTGAGAGCGACTGGATTGAGTGACAAATTGTGACAGCGTTGTGCATGTGTGTGTGTGTGTGTTTTGCCTTTTTGCCCTTCTCTCTTCCTCCTTTTAGCCCCCTAATCCCTCTTCCCCAGTGCAGGGTAGCCAACCGGAACCCCTTTCTGGTTAACATTCCTGTCTTTCCCTCCTCCTCTTTATCTATCTATCTTCAGTGGCGACGAGGATGGGATCGGAGCAGTGCTTTCTCAAGATGTCGGGCCCGGAGTGCGTCGGCCCGTAGGCTTTCGTTCTCGGGTACTGACGGAAGCCGTGCGAAATTATTCACAGCTGTAGTGCGAAGCTCTGTCCCTAGTTTTTGGGGTCTCGAAATTCTGACAGTACCTACTCGGTAAGCAATTCACACTGTTGATTGAACATAAGCCGCTTGTGGGACTTTTTCATCCAGATCGGGATGTACCAGTGATGGCCGCCGCTCGAATCCAGCGATGGGCCCTGCTGCTGAGTGCATACGACTACGTCATCAAACACCAGCCGGGAAAGGACAACGTGCCAGCAGATGCCCTCAGCAGACTCCCGACGTCCGCAACGTCTCAGCCAGAGACACTGGACGAAATCGGAGATGGCGAGTATGTGTTGCTCACGGAAAACCTCAATGACGGTGTTGAGCCCGCGAAGCAACTAGGCGCTCTCACCTCGCACGACGACGACTTAGCAAAGGTGCAAAAATGGGTGCGGGAATGATGGCCAAGAAACTCGGGGCCCAAGGACTTACATTTGAGTCCATACTTAAACCGGAAAGCTGAGATAACATGGATTCATGGGCTTCTATACAGGGGCCATCGCGTAATCGTGCGTAACAGCGCAAGAGCGGGAATGTTACACCTACTGAATGATTCCCATTAAAGAATTTGCTCAATGAAGCGGCTAGGCCGCTCCCTGCTGTGGTATCTCAGGATTGATAACGAGACTGAGAACATGGTTAAGTCGTGTCCCAGATGCGTACAGGCAGCGCCTATGCCCCGCAAGAACTCTCCGGTCGCATGGCCAGAAACGGGGGGCGTTGGTCCAGGCTGCATATTGACTTTGCCGGGCCGATTGATGGACACATGCTTCTGATCGTTGTGGATTCACATAGTAAATGGATCGAAGCCGTACCCCTGAAAAGCACCACAACCCACGCCACCATATAAGCCTGCGCACCTTGTTCAGCACGTTGGGATTGCCCCGGACGCTGGTTTCTGATAATGGCCCGCAATTTACAAGTGCTGACTTCCGGGAGTTTATGAAACTGAATAAAATTACACATCTCCGGACTGCACCGTATCATCCGCAGTCCAACGGGCTCGCGGAACGCACCGTGCGAACTGTTAAAGTGTTTTTGAAGAAGAACGTCCATGGGTCTTTGAAAACACGCTTGGCAAGGATCCTGCACAAGTACGGAAGGACGCCGCAATTCGGGGGCAGTACCCCAGCGCAACTCCTTATGGACTATGAGCTCCGTTCCAGACTGGACAACGCAGTGGCACAAACGGGACCTCTCGCTTCGCATTCTCCAGTTGACCGCCACGTTCCTGGTGTGTTGCGGCCGAGGGAACCTGTCTGGGTAAAGAGCTTCGGGCGAGCCGATCCATGGATTCCAGCCCCAATCACGTCATCGGACGGCACTCGCATGGTGAACGCCGATGGTCCAGAGGGAGAGAACATTCGTCGACACACCGATCAGATCAAGCCACGTGTTGGGGAACATGACCTGGACGACGGTGCTGATGACACTGAGCGCCAGGATGGAACCGCCAGCCCCCAAGTAGTTGGAACACCGGGACAGGGGCCAGGAATACGCGAGGCTGCCCCAAGCACCCCAACGCTCGCACTGCGCCGGTCGAGTCGGACACGAAAACCCCCCGACCGCTAGGTACCGCAGGGTGAATGAGATGCTACATCGGAATGACGTCACGCCAGATTACGTCGTGACTCAGACTTACGGCAACTGTTATCGCCGCTGTCCTCCTCACACTCCTTCTCTAACCGTTTCGCACAACGCACATATTAACACGCTTCAAAGCAATAAACGTTGTCTTGGCCCAGCCATCGCTATGTATGGTGCGGATTCTTCAGTGACCAATAACGCTGAGCTAGCGAATGTTAAATCTCATTAGAAAGCTTCACAGACAGAACAAAGATGAAGCACTCTTTCACCAGAACAGGATTTGGCCATCCGGGTGCAGTGCTTGGCCACCACCTCCAGTATTAATACACCAGTAGCCCTCGGCCCGGAGTCCCAAACATCTGAGAGCGCAACCCATACGGCACAGGCAATCGGGCCAACATAGTAATTGGATGGTTTTGCTCGGGCCTTCTTAAGACCGGAATTTGACATTATATTTCCAATATTGGGCTGATTACCTGTGCTGCTCGGGAACTAATCAAGACAGCGGTGTTCGAACTGCGTCCTCGCCGAGGCTCTTAAGAAGCGATGGATTCGCACTAGCGCAAGTACAAAGTGAACGTGGCATCATTTAAACGGACAATGAGAATAACTTGATCCAAATATTCTTGCTAGAAAAACAGAGATACTTTGCCCCTTTCTTTGTCGGCGTTTGCGAAGAATGAACAAACGCATTTATCGCTACGAAAATTGGACTTAAAAATTCACCCCATAATCCACTCAAACATGCGACGAACTCACCGAAAAGGAACGGCTGTTTTCGTTTTGATGTGGATGTAGGTGTAGCGTAGACTCCATTGCCGCGAATATTTCAGTGTTTGTTCGTTTTCAAATCTGCCGCCACACCACTTTATCGCTTTGTTTGCGACGCAAGACGCGATTAAATTTATTTCGATTGATCGCAGCCAGGCAGAGCTGATTCTACGTTGTTCCGGAATGTTCTAGTAACTTTGCACGCTTTATCTCGAAAGTTCGCTATCAGCTTAAAAATGAGCACGGCTGACAGCGGCAGGCGTCCTGTTCGACGACCGCCGAGCACGCTTGTCGCTTCGCCGCCGCCGAGTGATTCAGTCCCTTTTGGGTGCAGGTCAGCCCAATAAACAGTTTTCTTTTAGAAGACCCTTTTGTCCGTCTTCATCGCTGCTTCGACTGCCGTCACTACTACGTGACATCTAGAAGCCAGCCCTCAGCGCTTCGCACGCGAGGACGAGCCAGCAGCTCAGCGAGCCAGCCAACGTCTCCAGGAAGAGGAGCCTGAGTTCGGGAAACGGCCGGACCGCACCAGCCAGCGAAAAGACGCTGCTACGAGCACCGCAACCTCGCCGAAGATGTAGACACCGATCATACTGCAGCAGCCGTGGGTGCCGCCAACTTTCAATGGATACCTAGGCGGAGACCCTGAAGAATGGTTGGACCAATTTGAGCGCGTGGCGTCATTCAACAAGTGGGATGATGCGGCAAAAATTGGACACGTGTTTTTCTCATTGGATGGCTCCGCACGCACGTGGTACGAAAACTACGAGTCGTCCCAAACGATATGGGAGCTATTCAAGAGAGAACTATTGAAGATATTCACCTATGTCGTGAGGAAAGAAAGAGCCGAACGACTCCTCGAGTCCAGGATCCAGCTTTCGAATGAGCCCGTCCGCGGTTACGTCGAGGAGATGAAGCGCCTATTTCGCCGCGCCGACCCCGAGATGACCGAGGAAAAAAGAGTTCATTTTTAATGCGCGGCGTAAAAGAACAACTCTCTGGCAGCCTCATCCGCCAGCCGCCAAAAACAGTCGAGGAATTCATGCAAGAAGCCTGCTCGGTTGAGAAGAATCTCCACGTCCGAGCTCGGCAGTACAATCGCCCTTCCACTGCCTGTGCAATCCGTTCGGACATGACGGCCACCACCAGCGACAGCTTGCGGGAAGTTATCCGCGAAATCGTCCGAGAGGAGCTGCGCCGATTACTGCCATCCTCCCCTCAGCCACAAGCAGCGACTCTGATGGATGTGGTACGGGAAGAAGTGCAACAGGCACTTGGCCCCCTTACGGCCACGGATCCCCAGGTCATGACCTACGCCGCTGCAGTAAGGACTGCTCAGCCCCACCGACAACCCACACGTCCTCCCCGAGATGAGCCACTGGTTCCACAACGCCGCCTCCTAGCGCCCGCCCGCCCAGGCTATGACCGACACTGAAGCCCTAGGAAATGCGACGCCTGGAGGACTTCCGACAACCGGCCGTTGTGCTTCCATTGCGGTGAGGCCGGCCATATTCTTCGTCACTGCCCGTACCGACGTATAGGTCTTCGAGGATTTGCCGTTAACGCCCCACAACCACGCTTCGGACAACGTCCGCGGGAAATCGACGAGTACCTGCCTCGAGAGGAGTTTACGCCGAACCGCTTTTCGTGCTCACAATCGGCGTCAACCTCGCGCTTTGCGTCGCCACGCCGCAGCTACGAAGCCGCGGTACGAGGAAGGTCTCCCAGCCCCCGTAGGGGAAACTAAAGGCAGCAACCTCTGGAGGTGAGGTTGCTCATGAGCGAAACGCCGAAGATCCTCCACCGAACACGCCCCATGAAGACGTTGCACCCGCGATGCCGCATGAAGAATCGACACTCGCTGCACCGACGTCGCACACAATGAGAACCCCGACCACGACGCAAACTGCCTTGAAAACGGCTCCGCCACCCAGGAGAGCTTTGACCACACGCCTCACCCGCGACACGCATACGCGACGAAGTCATGACCTGACGCCGAGAGCGGCATGCAATGCAAGAGCCAGGACCTCCGACTTAGAAGTGACTATCGACAGCCGGAAAGTTACCGCTCTAGTCGACAGAGGAACCGATTACTCGGTTGTGAATGGAACATTCGCTGCAGAGCTGAGGAAAACCACAATGGCTTGGGACGGCCCACAAATTCGCACCGCAGGGGGCCACCTCATTACGCCATCAGGACGATGCACAGCGCGAGTGACTGTCAAAGGACATACCTATCCTGCGACCTTTGTTGTGCAACCGCAATGCTCCCGCGAAGTGATCTTGGGTATGAATTTCCTTAATGAGCATCAGGCGATCATCGACCTGCGATCCAAGCTGATCACGCTTTCGACGGATGAAGCCATCGCTTCGACAAAAACTCGGGAAAATCACGTTGCACTGAGTATCCTGGAGGAAGAAGTGAGCGTTCCACCCCGTTCAAGTGTTATCGTGACCGTAGGCGCCACGAAAGCCATTAACGCTGAAGCCATCATCGAGGGCAACATGCAGTTGCTTGTAGACCGAGGAATGAGCATCGCAAGAGGCATCGCACATTTCTGCAATGGCCAGGCCGATGTACTGCTGACTAACTTCAGCGAAGAATAACGGCACATTAACAGAGGAACGACGATTGCTTTCTTCATGGAAATATCCGACGTACTAGACTCCTTCGCCCTCTCCGACCCCTCTGCAGAAGATACGAGTGAACAAGAGAACTCACGCACTTTCGACATCAACCCAGCCCTGCCCCAGAACAGACAAGACGAGATCCGATATCTGCTACAAAGCTACCGTGAGTGTTTTTGACATCGCCGAAGGTGCGACAAACGCCGCTTGCCAAGCATTGCATTATAAGGGACCAACACGTCCGACCTCTCCGTCAAAGCCCCTACCGTGTGTCACCTGGAGAACGAAAAGCCATCCGGGACCAAGTCGAAGAAATGCTTCGCGACGACGTCATCCAGCCTTCAAACAGCCCATGGGCGGCACCGGTTGTTCTAGTGAGAAAGAAAGACGGCGCACTTCGATTCTGCGTGGATTAGCGCCGCTTGAGCAACATAACCAAGAAGTACGTCTACCCCCTCCCCCGCATCGATGACACACTGGACCGCCTCTGCAACGCCAAATATTTCTCATCGATGGACCTCAAGAGCTGATACTGGCAAATTGAGGTCGACGAAAAAGATCGCGAGAAGACAGTATTCATCATTCCGGATGGGCTGTTTGAGTTGAAGGTGATGCCATTTGATCTCTGTTCCGCACCAGCGACGTTTCAGCGAGTAATGGATACAGTGCTGGCAGGCCTGGAGTGGCAAATTTGTATCGTATATTTAGATGGTATCGTTGTCTTCGCCTCGAACTTTGAAGAGCACCCCAAAAGCGTTCGAACAGTACTAGACGCCATCAAGTCGTATGGCCTAACCTTGAAAGCAGAGAAATGCCACGTTGCCTACGAAAAGCTGCTGTTTCTAGGCCACATCGTTAGCAAGAAGGGAGTACGCGCAGACCCGCAGTAAACAGCTGCTATTGAAGTTTCCACCGCCGGCCTATAAGAAAGCAGTGCGCAGATTTCTCGGACTGTGCGCATATTACCTACGATTTGTGAAATACTTTTCGCGCATTGCCGAGACCCTGACGCAACTGACGAAGGCAGACGTGCGGTTTAAATGGGATGCGCCGCAAGCAGAAGCCTTCAAGGAACTTCAGCGTCGTTTACAGTCCCCACCGATCCTCGCCCATTTTGATCAAAACGCCGATACTGAAGTTCATACCGACGCAAGCAGCTTGGGCCTAGGCGCCGTCCTCGTTCAAAAAAGCGACAGGCTGGAAAAAGTCATCGCATACGCTAGCCGTTCCCTTTCCAAGGCCGAGGCTAACTATTCGACAACTGAGAAGGAGTGCCTTGCCATCATCTGGGCTACATCGAAATTCCGCCCCTACCTGTACGGACGTGCGTTCAAGGTTGTCAGCGACCACCACGCGCTGTGCTGGCTTGCAAATTTGAAGGACTTCTCTGGCCGACTCGCTCGATGGAGTCTGCGTCTCCAGGAGTTTGACGTCACCGTCGTTTACAAGTCTGGACGCAAGCACTCTGACGCCGATTGCCTCTCACGAGCCCCTGTAGATACACTGCCGCCGGACGACGATGAGGACGCCTTCCTGGGACCCATCAGCCCGAGCTCTTTTGCTCAGCAGCAACGCTAGGACCCCGACCTTAAACGCCTCATCGAGTACCTGGAAGGCAAGGTTTCTTCATCCCTCGCTTCATTCAAGCGAGGACTATCTTCCTTGTGTGTGCAGAATGAGGTCCTTGTGAAGAAAAACTTTGCAGCGAGCAAAACGGCCTACCTCTTTGTTGTACGTGCTTGTCTCCGCGAAGAAGTTCTACAGACTTCACACAACGAGCCGACAGCTGGACATCTCGGGTTTACTCGCACCCTCCGCCGCATTCAAGACAAGTATTACTGGCCCTGACTGTCTGCCGATGTCGCACACTATGTGAAAACCTACCGAGATTGTCAGCGACGAAAGACCCCTCCCACACGACCAGCAGGATTTCTGAACCCCATTGAACCTCCCTCAAGGCCCTATCTGCAGATCGGCATGGACTTGCTTGGCCCTTTTCCAACGTCAACATCTGAAAATAAGAGGATCATCATAGCGACCGATTACCTGACCCGCTACGCCGAGGCGAAAGCCCTGCCGAACGGAACAGCAGCAGAAGTCGCCAAATTTTTTGTGGAGCGCATTCTTCTTCAACACGGCGCCCCCGATGTGCTCATCACGGACAGAGGAACAGCATTAACGGCGGAACTAAAGTAAACCATCCTGCGTTACAGCCAAACCAAGCCACCGGAGGACCACTGCATACCATCCGCAGACCAACGGACTGACCAAGCGCCTGAACAAAACCATCGCCAATATGCTCGTCATGTATGTCGATGCCGAACACAAAACCTGGGATGTCATCCTGCCTTACGTCGTCTTCGCCTACAACACCGCAGTGTAGGAGACCACCCAGATGACGCCTTTTAGGCTCGTCCATGGCAGGGATGCCACGACCACGCTAGACGCCATGCTCCCCAACATTACAGAAGAAGAGAACGTCGACGTTGCCGCCTACCTTCAACGCGCAGAAGAAGCTCGAAGGCTTGCCCGATTACGGATCAAAGATCAGCAGCGCTCCGACGCCAGACGCTACAACCTACGAAGACGCAACGCGGAATACAAGCCAGGAGACCAAGTCTGGGTGTGGACACCCATTCGCCGCCGTGGATTGAGTGAAAAGCTTTTGCGACGCTATTAGGGTCCGTTCCAGGTTCTTCGTCGGCTGGGTGAACTGGATTATGAGACATCCCTGACGCTATGACTGCATCCTAGCGACGCCGCGAACGACCAGAAGTGGTCCATGTAGTCCGTCTGAAGCCGGATTATGCGAGCTAAAGGCCGCTGCATTTCGATGCTCTATTTTCGCAAGATCCGTTTTTTTCTCTTACTAGTCGCATTATTTGTTTTAATGCATCGGGTCGATGCTTCTTTGACAGGGGAAGAATGCCGCGAATATTTGCAGTGTTTGTTCGTTTTTCAAATCTGCCGCCACACCACTTTATCGCTTTGTTTGCGACGCAAGACGCGAATAGATTTATCTCGATTGATCGCAGCCAGGCAGAGTTGATTCTACGTTGTTCCAGAATATTCTAGTAACTTTGCGCGCTTTATCTCGAAACTTCGCTACCAGCTTTAAATTGAGCACGGTCGACAGCGGCGGGCATTCTGTTCGACTACCGCCGAGCACGCTGGTCGATTCGCCGCCGCCGAGTGATTCAGTCCCTTTTGGGTGCAAGTCAACCCAATAAACAGTTTTCTTTTAGACGACCCTTTTGTCCGTCTTCATCGCTGCTTCGACTGCCATCACCACTACGTGACACTATTACCCGCGCCCAAAAATCAGTGCCTGCGCGTGCATTTTACTTGCGAAGCCGGAAGATGATTACGACACCTGTCTTTCGTTTCTCGGTATTTTTTGGCATGTAAGAGGAAAGTTTTTGGTAAGTGCACCTCTCTGTCACTAATCAGCCGTACACTATAGATACAGGCGAATTTCTGTTTGGCTTCACTTTAACTTTAATGGAAAAACTTTCTTGCTTAATGCACCTTGCCAGTTATTAAATCTGTTAAGAAAGAACTCCATTAACTCTATATCAATAGGCGTGGCCTTTTCTCTGCAGGGGACGTAGTTGGCCTGATGACTACGATGATTCATTCGTAACGCAACTATGCTGTTCTAACTTTCAATTGCCTTGTGAGGAACTGTCCAGATTTGGAAAACATAGTATGTTCATATCGTGACTAAAAGAGACTACACAGCTTATGTCTTCAATGGGTTCGGTTTCTTAGCTGCCCATAAAAATAAGGTATTTACCCAGAGAGGAAGAAGTGGTACCGATCGAGAAGTTAGAGGGCATACGTGAAGTCGAGGTGGTTCTACATGACGAATAACATACACGCATAGACAGAGTAGAATGTATCTGAGCCTTACTAATCTTCGCCATACTAGAACTGTCACCGTCCTACGCGCACAGATGCATAAATACCTTCCAGAGCGGTTGAAGCTGCAAACATTAAAGCAGATGCTGGCAGTAAACACCACAGTATTCTTCTTATTGGGACGCGCGAACGAGAGAGCGCTTTATAAAAGTGTACTGCATGCATTTACTCTGTGAGGAGAGCAAAAATGGGCTGCTTGTGGAGGCAGAGTCTGGATTTATCGCGGCAACACCACGCATCTTGTTTCCCGTCTCCCTGTTCTGACAATGTCACAAACGGTCTTTCTCTTTATTTTTTAAGTTAATTACTTCATATCTTTAGGATGATGCAATCAGCAATAAAACGAACAAGAGACCGACGGCAAACAGGAAGTTAAATTGCAGATCGCATTTACTTGCGGATGTTTTTTTCTGCCGAGAAATACTAGGGTAACGTCCAGATCGCCTGGCACAAATCGTATTTCGATGGAAACAGGAACTAACCGTCGACATAAGGCGTGGCTTCGCTCATAAATCGAGATATAAAGGCAAAAAAGACGCCATTTCGTAGCGTACTGCATTTTATCTGGTGGTGAAAAATAGTGAAGACAACGAATGAACGTCACCTGAACAAGCTTTTGAGTTGAAATATCAATTGCAACATTACCAGCCGAAACTCCATTGAGTCCAAAGCAAATACTTTAAGAGCGTTAGCTCCTACTCATCAGGTTTCGAGATTTCGTGCGGTCTGCGACCACCCGGAGATCACAGCGCCATCTGTGGCAGCAACTAGAAAACAGCGCATCTCGCATCGAGACTTGCAGCATTGTAGAAACAACCATCTGCCGCGTGCCAGTCATGACGTCCCGGTCCAATATGTTGGATAGAGGTGGAACTATGTGAGTATGACGTCAGGGGACGAATGGCGTCATAGTTTCGTTTCTCGAATCCAATGCCCTAATGCCGATAATTCCCTGGGCCGATCCCGGAGGGAATGCAATACTGGGCCAACCTAAGGCGGAGGTGAAGCAAGCTGCAAGCACTCCTCCATATTTCCAAAAAGGAGTTTAATATCTTAGGCCCAAACGGGGCCCGTAGCAGATATGTAATCACATACATTCTTTCCGCTATTTGTACTGCGACCACAAGGGACACCCATCCGGGGACAGTTGTATACCGAATTTGATAGGCAAATTAAACCCTATTGGTTGTGGTATCGAAATGAAACAATTAAATAATAGAAAAAACAGTGTATAGGTGCAACTACAAATTGATGCGTTACGATATCGCACCGAAAGTCGAATTATAGGCCCACCTTGACCCCCCAAACGAAGAAAACTCAGTATTGGATGTATCTTGAGGGTGTGCAACTCGACAACGGGTAGACGTACATCGCAATTTTTCTGATAGATGGCGCTGGGCGGCCATCGCTCCGCTAGGCTGCGTGCGTGCACGCGTAGCCGAGCATGGTGTCAATCCACCACGTTTCAAAGGGTATTTATTACATTCCGTTTGTCGAGACGAGCGGCGCGTCTTTCTTCGCTTTCCTCATCTAGTAAATAATTCAGCTAACGCTTGTTACTTCAACGTCTTCCAGACGGTGGTGGCCTGTCTTCATTTGAACGAGTTTCAAAACACTGAAAGTGCCAGTGCAGCGAACGTTCAGAAAACTGTTAAGAGGACCCTGAAAAGATTGCGATGGTCCTCGTGTGTGTCGTTTTTTTTCGTGTGTCCGTGTTTCGTCGCGCTGTTTCTTAGTTTAAATGGATTACCAACTAGCCCGGAACCATGCTCTTATTTCCTATTCTAGTTCAACAGATCTATTGAGGTTGTCTATGAGGGTATTCAAATCAACCCCAAAGGTTTTCCTTGAGCCAATAATTTCCAAATAATTTTTAAAAATCACTGCTCGTGGTAGCTCGCAACCGATAAAGGCGGCATCTCACAGCGCATCGTCTACCCTGACGACGTTAGTGGGCAGTCTGGGCGAGCCCACTGACGTCAGCAGGTGCACACAGGGAGCGTGGCCGGATGGTGCGCGGGGGCACTTTCTTGCCAGTTTTCTTTGTTAATTTTTTTTATGGTGTGGCATCGTGCATGAGTTGATGGTCGAGGAGGAGTATCATTTTTAATCACCGATATCTTCGATGTTTGTGAAGCCAGCTTGAGCATTTTGACGTGCGGTGACGAGTGATGGAATACCGATCGCTCATGCGCTTTTCTTAGCCTTGGTATGTGCCATTTCATGATCCCTTTAACGTATTCTTTCCAGTTTAAAATGAATTATTTCTGCCAACATGTGGCAAGTGTTTCTACCAAAAGTCGGACACTGCATTTCTGAAACTGAGCAGCTTCGTATGAAAGTTCCGCAATGCCTTTTGACCAGAGAACGGTACATTTCCCAAGCAAAATATTTATTTTACGAGTTCACGTTTTGCTATGGAGTTCCAATGCCAGTGGCAAGTTCGAAATAAGAAAAAGTAAATAAAATAAGTCTTCCTTTACCCAAACGTGTCTCAAATTGCTTAAGGGGCATAAAATGCACTTCAAATCACTCATTACTTAACACGTTTAATGAAAGGAAATTTCGAACTACTGAAAATAATGTGCTGAGATTTAAGCTCCTATGGATATGCATTCTGGCAAGCTTCAATCGCAGGCGCTGAGTGGAACACGATGTAATATAATTCTGAATATTGCCAGAGGAGCCGATAGGCAATTTCACACAAGCAAGTGACGTCAATGGGCACAGTGCCAATTGTTGACACGGCATTCATCCCACCTCTCATCAACCGCGCCTGCCGGCGTTCACTGGGTTGGCCGGCGGACCCTGTAGGGAGTGCACCGGTCCGTTAGCACTCAATAAAAACCTCCGTAGTGAGACCGACGACAACGCCAGTACTACCTATGCCAGGGTACCCCCATAATGTGAATGGCTTTCTAGAGTGCGGAGCGGACGAAACCAGCGGCGGACGGTCACCTGACGAGACAGCAGATCTGTTGGCTGGCGAAAACTTCCCGCTGATGACACAATGCGAATAGCCGCGCTTCTCTTCGTCTTATGCTTATCAGAAACAAGCAAAAAAAGCAACCTAACATAATGCGCTCCTTGTGTTCGCTCATCAACACTCACCAGCGGTGAACGCTTACCAGCTTATTAACTTTTAGTTGATGCCGGCTTCTTTCCGTGGCGAGTGAGTCTAATCAGTCTGCAAGGGTGTACGTTACATCGGTGACTGTCGACAGCAAATTCAGAAGTTTTTGCGAATTCAAGTAATCCCCGAATGGGCTTTTGGTCGCGGTTTCATGAAATGAACGGTCGCTTAAATCGCAGAGCACACACCGGATCCACAAGATGCGCCCTTGCTTTACGAGTGAACACTGTCTGTCGAGCGATGCCAATGAGGCCGGAAGCAGGAGTATCTATTAGCCACATCGAAGAAAGCGTAGCTTGCGTTTCTTTATAGGAGTGGCGAGTTGGGCTTGAAGGTTCCTGGTACTGTTGGCAACGGTGCGAGGACGGGACGACAGAAAAAACTCACCACAAGCGGCGACGTTTAGCTGACCCAGCTTATCCCAGAAGGACATGAATATATACTGCATCGCCGCAGCAATAACACAGACAGATTCAAGGCGCACCGCACCGAATGTTGAGATGACAAGCCTATGAGATGAAAGAAGTTGACTCTACAACTGTCAAAAAATCTAAAAAAATACAAGTGTAAACAGTGACAAACAACCAAGCGACATTAAATAACGGTGAACTTGCGGCTGTATGCGCGTCATGGTCATGATGATAAAGATATAATTCTTTAGGAAGCAACGTGATAGCCGGCGCCCTGACATAGCTGTCGTCTTCATTCTTCGCGACAAAAAATTCCCATATTTCTCAGGTATCCTGGTTAAGAAAACTAAAAAAATCACGCTGGTTTTATGAAAGAGGGAAGGCCTTCTTTGCAGTTCACGCGGTATATTAATGTGTTGGAGTCGGTTGCAGCAATTAGACCATGCAAATACTCAGAATGCGATAACCGGCTCCAACTTAGGAATTCCGCCCGCGAATTTTAAAGATTGCCTTCCTCTTCATGACCTAACCCGCGTCATTAGGAGTTATCGGAGCCCCAGTGCCAGAGAAATCTGAAAAAAAGAAAGTTTTGTTATCAAGAATAAAGACGTCAGCTGTGTCAGTGCGCCATCCGCCTTGTTGCTTCCTAAAGAAATAGTATCTCTTTATCATCTTATGCATGGCGCTCGCCAAGCCACAAGTTCACGCTTCTTTAATCTTGTTTCGTTGTTCTCACCTATTTACACTTGCTCGCTTGTTGGCACCTGTTTACACGTGTTGGGTAGTTAATTGTCATCATTTGCACTTGTTTTTGTTTTAATCAATGTTTAGCAGTTGTACAGTCAGTTTGTTTCATGTCATAAAAGCGAGGAACGTGCATATCGCTTCATCATTCAGTACGGTGCGCCTTGAATCTGTTTGTGCTATTGTTACGGCGATGCGGTATATATTCATGTCCTTCTGAAATAAAAATGACAGTTGGTAGTCAGCGCTTGTGTTGTACTTTTATGTCGTCCCGTCTTTGCGCTGTTACCAACATGAATGCCTTTCGTGGTCAGCGAACAGGTAGTGTAGGTGTTTTCACGCTCAGCTACGTAAAAACAACCGCGCAAAAGTGCAGTCGTTCTCGCGCGGGAAATGCTAAATAAAGCCCTCATTTAGAGAATACAGGAGTTATCTGCTAAAGAATCACAAGAAAAAGAGAAGGCTGTATTGAAATTAAAATATCTAACAACGCGTTGAGCCAAGCGGCATGATTGCGGGCAGGGCGAAATAGACGTCGACGGCTATTGGTAGGCAGGACCAGAGAAACCAGAACCGCGTTTCAGACGGTCTGGACGAGTGTACTTAGTGCGTGAACAGAGCGTTTTAGCACCGTCACACGGTAAATACGCAAACTATAGGAACTACGGCTGCATGCCAAAATTAGGTTTTGCAAAAAGGCAATGGAAGCAACGGTAGCAACGTCAAAGCGTTGCCGTATTGGCCGTACATCTTCAAACGTGAAAGGGTTAATCGTCCCCGCTGACGGAGCAGCAGCCCTGGACCCAAATGTATATTCCAACTGTGAAGTTGGGATTACTTGGCTACACACCACACGCACTGGAGGCGCCAGCACACGTACTTCTCACTTCATAGTTTTCTGAGCTGCGTCATCATTGATACTTCAGGCCGTCGACCATGACGTAATGGAGTCATACAACGCTAGCTGAGCCGAGACCGAGATATCCAGTATAAAATCGTTTGTGCTTAATTAATGAGGCTGTGCACTGGATATTCGAGCTATTTTGCATGATTGTAGTTATTCCAATAATTGCGATGTATGTATACCCCCACCATTTCTTTCAACAGACTGCAAGCGCCACGTCATTTTATGCACGTAGCCTGATTTCAAGGATGTCGTATATTCATGTCACACCGAAAGTCTATCGTGTATACGGCAAGGTTTAGGCATTTTAAATAGATATTGTGCGTGTGTGTATTCGGTGGTTCCGATCGCTTTTAAAATACATACCAGCCATGTGCGACACTAGAAATAGATAATACTTAAAATTAAGCCCGGTCGTTCGCCTCAAAACCTATCCAATCTCCTAGCCCAGGCAGGTTACTGTGCACTGCGCGGTGCGAAAGGTCCAGGATATTTTATTGGTGACCACCCTGATTTGCGGCTTCCATAGTATCTAGGCTTATTGGCGTCCACTGCTCTCAGTCACTGCAAGCACATTAGGTTATCTTTGTTACACCTTATTCGCGGTGGATTAGAAGCTACGAGAGCGGAGCCAAAGCTTACAAATTTCTGTGAGTCACTTGCGAGCGCGTGAGAGGACACTTGTTAAAGTCATCACCTCGCCTTAAAAATAAAAGGGTTATCTGTCTTGGAAGAAGCTTCGGGCACCTTGGAATTGTTATCTTGTAAGTTATCATCGCTTCTTGCAGGAATTAAGGCTTGATTTTTATCATTTCTTAAAATGGCTTGCAAGTGCAAAGTTGTGCTATCCTGATCGTGACGACGCCATCGACATTGACGCACGAGGCAAAATAGTCGTACCCTGGCTAATACGTGGTGGCAGGCATCTTTTAAACCATCTCAGGGCTGTAATGCAGAATGATATGAAGGGTATGCATTCCAGTTAATGCGACACTCATTATCAATTTGGGCAGCAAGTGATCGTTACGGCCTTCCTAATATCAGGGTTAGAAGAGTCGTCGTATAAAGCCCCAAAGCGACATTGCCATCTCAGAAAATTTGAAAAAAAATTCTGCTAGGTGGCTTAGCCCCACAGTCATGTGTGCGTTTGTTTAGACGGGAAGTTTTCGATTACCCCAAATAATATATGGTTCGTGGTACTCGGCACACTATTCGTTTAAAATAAGTAACTAAAGGTCCTCTCCTGTCTGGTGCAATGCGATACCAGAACTTATGCACCCTATCTTACAAATTTCTTGGCCCGTCTCTACACGTTAAAGCTAACTGCTTTATTTCTGCTTAAATAACTAATACATTATCAAAATACATACGTTTGCGTCACTAGACAAATTTCTGGCGCTAAACTCTGCTAGATTCAGTTTACGATGAGAGTGTGCCCTGTCACATATTTCCTTGGAACTCCATGCTGGGTTTGCAGCTTGACAGCCGACTATGTGAATTACTTTGCAGCCGAAGGACTTAGGGTGGCTGGTTAATTGACACGTTTATATGGGAGGCAGTGTTCAGACCTGTGCTGGTGGTTAAGAGCGTTTTTCTTGATACCTCATAAATTCGTTGTTTTTTCGCTACGTCTTAACTTGCGCAGAATTACTGGTTCTCAATTTTCAACGTGTCTACGCCCCCCCCCCCCCCCCTCCATGGCTTTGTTTTAAATCTCTTGATACTCTATGTGTAACCGGTGCATTAGCACGGGTACACGATGAATAAATCAGGAACTATGGGATACATGGCCGGCGCTCTACATCGACACCATCGATATAACGAGGTGAAAAATTTCACATAGATCCCATGTTTAAAAACCTGCCATTTGAATCTCTTGAAGCGTTTAATATCCTCCCATTTGCCTGACTAAGACATCTATCGTATTGCGACACCACTCATGGCCTTCACAACAAGGGGAATACAAGAAAATGTAAAATAGGTAGACATAGGACTTTATCACTGACTTCTAGCAGTAATGTATTGCCTTCTTGTATTTGTAGTTTTGTAATTGAAATAAAAAAGTGCGTGCTTCAGAGGGCATTGAGAATTAATTAGCTAACCCTTTTCTACTAGCTCACAAGCTTCTCGTCACTGCATGAGTTTCTTGTTTGCTTTTGGAATGACGTTGTTCTCACAAAGAACATTACAGAGAGTATTCCTGAAATTAGGTTTTGGAGAAAGTTTTAGGCAAACAGCAGTTCCCACAAGCAGCATTCAAACTTACGCGATGAAGGCTAGCATGGTTATGTCTACGAAGATGTGATATACATGGACGTTGTTGGCCATTGTCATAGCTATGCATAATTATTACGGGTAACCTATCTTTGTGTGCATGGTTTCATGTGTCCTTGACCAATTTCCAGTTTTTTCTGCAGTACGACAGCACTTTCTGCAACTAACAAACTTTCCACTCTGCCGTACAGTTTTGCCACCGCGCTTCCTCAGTGGTTATGGCACTCGGATGCTCAGCCGAAAGACGCAGGTTCGATACCAGCCGCGGTGGTCGAATTTCGATGGAGGTGAAATTCGAGAGGCCTGTGTACTGTGCGATGTCAGTGCACGTTAAAGAACACCAGTTGGTCGAATTTTCTGGAACCCTTCACTACGGCGTACCTCATAGCCAGAGTCGCTTTGGGTTGTAAAACGCCGAAAACTCGTAAACTGCATCACAGTTTGAAAAAAATATCAGTTTTTCTGTTGTTTTTATACATCTGGGATTGCTTTTAGCTGACGACTAAGACAAACTACGGCAGTACTGAGTAACGATCATTTTCATTTGGCCCGGACGTCAATGCGACGAAAGCAAGAGCATGTAGAAAACCAAACGGCTAATCGCCGACGCTGCTACTGCCTCGTACCATCGCATCCACTGAGTAACACTGATAAAGCTGCAGCCAATCCGTAGGACAAACGACGCCCAGTTCTTTGCCGATACTGGATTAGCGATGATGAAGCTCTTTTTCTGGCGTGTGAAACGTGTCGTCGTTTTCCGTGGACTTCGGCAAAGGCGGGCAGTCAGAGATGGTCTCGATTCGCGTTTGTCAAACCAGAGGGCATTACGAGCGTGTTAATATCGCGACCAGCGCAACGGCTGCTCCAACGCCTTACGACAATAGAAGCAGAGACCAATGGCAGAGGACCACATCGATTGGAAAGGGGTTGAACCTGTAGAGATTTTACGCTTGTCGAATCCAAGAAAAGGTAGAAAACTATTCGAAAGACAAGCGGTTGCTTCGTAAATCTCAGGAGAGCAGGCAATTCGCCTACTCGAACTGTACTAATGAAATAGAGAATGCACTAGCGAGGACAAACGTTTGCGAGAGGCGAGTTCTTGGAAAAACTTTTATTGTGGCTCCAGCTCGGTACCCAGTCGCCTGATATCGTAAGAATTTATTAAATACCTAAATGCTCTTTCCTCTAGTGACAATATCAGGCGAATGGATAGCGAGGTTGAGCTACAATAAACGTTTTTCTAATAATTCGCGTCCCGCAAACTTTTGTCCCCGATACTATAAACATTTGCACAAATTTGACTTCATTATACGCACCGTTTGGAATGCATTTACGCAGCAACCCCCCTCTCACCTGCTATAAGGCATTTTAACTTCAAAGTCATTTCTGGAGTCCTTAGTGTTTTAGCAAACCAAGTACCCCTCTTATTTATCAAGCTTATGGCCTCTACAAACATAAGGATAAGTTAATAAGGAAAATCAGTGATGCATTTCATATTCGCATAAACCGCGAAACGTGCGTAAGCACTCACTCCTTCAGTACTTGTTCATGACTGTGAACTTATCTACCATGAATTACAGGACCGAAGTATAAGTGTTTCTTTTAGTGTAGAACATCAGCTTCTGGCTGTGAAAACAGAGTATATTTTGCGTGTCTCTAACAAAACGTGAGTTGACACTGCGCAGTGGTCTTGTCTAATTACTTGTCTTTTGTTGTTTCATCAAGTTATTTCTGAGCAATCCCTAACCATACGCCCAGCTTGCTTAGCTGTCTGGTCCGTAATGCATATAAAATGCGAAAGGGCGCAAAACAACCAAACTAGACAGGGGCAACGGCAGCGAAACAAAATGCTCTTTTGTTATTAGCGACCCAACATATTGCACCAAATACGTCCTGCAGTGCGAATTTCAGACGAAAAGTCCTGTTCTGATGCGGCGCAAAAACACATTAAAATGGACACAGATAAGACAAATTTCTTGTTTAGTGGCATCACATTTCATATCTTGCAGAGTTTCATGTAAAAAAAAAGCAATGCTGCTCAATAGGCATGCACATAGAGATTTAGCGCTGGCGAAACACAGATGTTATTTTCAACCCGAAGTAAAAAAAATCCTGACGCGACTTTCCAATACCTGTGACAAACTTATAGGTGGGTCGCTATATCGCTCTTCTCCACGACGTCCATTCCCGTCTTACCTTGATAACATGACCAATGGCGCACTCAGAGGAGAGCATTATTTGAAATTTCCCCTTGAGCATTATCACTCATACAAACATGAATCACAGCTTTCTTAGCCAGTCGTTGAAAACACTGTGTTCAGTTGCGATACGGTACGCCTATGTGAAATAATGCAAAGATGCCTTGACGTGACTGCCGATTAAGATGTCCAGGTATAAAGAACCTGGACTATATTTTGCGAATTCGTAAGTTCAAATGCATGA